>NC_045435.1:153535427-153732700 GCF_002776525.5 Piliocolobus tephrosceles | reverse complement strand
TCAAACATAGATTTGGTCTTTTCACATAGTCCCGTATTTCTTGGAGGTTTTATTCGTTTCTTTTTACTCTTTTTTCTCTAAACTTCTCTTCTCACTTCATTTAATTCATTTAATCTTCAATCACTGATACCCTTTCTTCCACTTGGTCGAATCAGCTACTGAAGCCTGTGCATCCGTCACATAATTCTCGTGCCATGGTTTTCATCTCCATCAGGTCATTTAAGGTCTTCTCTATGCTGTTTATTCTTGTTATCCATTCTTCTAATCTTTTTTGAAGGTTTTTAGCTTCCTTGTGATGGGTTTGAACATCCTCCTTTTGCTCGGAGAAGTTTGTTATTACCGATCTTCCGAAGCCTACTTCTGTCAACTCGTCAAAGTCATTCTCCCTCCAGTTTTGTTCCATTGCTGGTGAGGAGATGCAATCCTTTGGAGGAGATGAGGTACTCTGGTTTTTAGAATTATTGGCTTTTCTGCTCTGGCTTCTCTCCATCTTTGTGGTTTTATCTACCTTTGGTCTTTGATGATGGTGACCTATAGATGGGGTTTCAGTGTGGATATCCTTTTTGTTGTTGTTGATGCTATTCCTTTCTGTTTGTTAGTTTCCTGCTAAGTCAGGTCCTTCAGTTGCTGGTCTATTGGAGTTTGCTGTAGGTCCACTCCAGACCCTGTTTCCCTGGGTATCACCAGTAGAGGGTTAAAGAACAGTAAATACTGCTGCCTCATCCTTCCTCTGGAAGCTTGGTCTCAGAGGGGCACCCAGCTCTATGAGTTGTCAGCTGGTCCCTACTGGGGGGTGTCTCTAATTAGGCTACACAGGGGTCAGGGACCCACTTGAGGAGGCAGTCTGTCCATTCTCAGAGCTCAAACACCTTGCTGGGAGGACCACTGCTCTCTTCAGAGCTGTCACACAGAGACATTTAAGTCTGCAGAAGTTACTTCTGCCTTGTGTTCACTTGTGCCCTGCCCCCAGAGGTGGAGTCTACAGAGGCGGGTGGACCTCGTTGAGATGGGGCGGGCTCCACCCAGTTAGTTCCAGCTTCCATGCCGCTTTGTTTACCTGTGCAAGCCTCAGCAATGGCGGATGCTCCTCCCCCAGCCAGGCTTGCCACCTCGTAGTTCAATCTTGGACTAGCAGCAAGCAAGCTCAACGGCATGGGACCCACTGAGCCAGGTGCTGGATATAATTTCCTGGTGTGCCATTTGCTAAGAACTTTGGAAAAGTGCAGTGTGTAGGTGGCAGTGTCCCGATTTTCCCAGTACAGTCTGTCAGGGCTTCCCTTGGCTAGAAAAGGGAAATCCTCTGACCCCATGCGCTTCCCAGATGAGGTGATGCCCCACCCTGCTTCAGCTCACCTTCAGTGGGCTGCACCCACTGTCCAGCCTGTCCTAAGGAGATGAACCAGGCACCTCAGTTGGAAATGCAGAAATCACCTGTCTTCTACGTCTATCATGCTGAGAGCTGCAGACCACAGCTGTTCCTATTTGGCCATCTTGGAATGGACCCCTGGCTCACACCTTTAATCCCAGCACTTTGGGAGGCCAAGGTGGGCGGATCATGAGGTCAGGAGATTGAGACCATCCTGGCTAACATGGTGAAATCCTGTCTCTACTAAAAATACAAAAATTAGCCAGGTGTGGTTGTGCACACCTGCAATCCCAGCTACTCAGGAGGCTGAGGCAGAGAATCACTTAAACGCGGGAGGCGGAGGTTGCAGTGAGCAGAGATCATGCCACTGCGCTCCAGCCTGGCCGACAGATTGAGACTCCATCTCAAAATAAAATAAAATAAAATAAAATAAAATAAAATAAAATAAAATAAAATAAAATAAAAATCTGAATTTACATTTCTCATGTGTTGTAGGATTTCATGAGAAATTAACATTAAATTGGTCTGGAGTAGTTAGTTATACAGGATGCCTGCCAGAAAGAAAAAGCAAACGACTGGAGGGACATTCCTACAACCTGCTGTTTAGCATTTGCTCAGAGAAAATATCTCCACTCATGATAAACTCTCAATCTAAATTTACTTACACACTCCAATGTTGTGGTGAACACATAACTTTGCAAAGTTTGTAGAGGTATTTCTGGATGATAAACCACTACAAGAAAATGTTAGGTAAAAGGAGAGGCACATTTCTTTTAGAAAGAACATTTCCCCTAGATATGTAGATATGTAGAGTTTGCTCTCTTATTTTGTCTCTACTAAAATGATACCTCCTAAACAATACCAAAGAAGTGCAATATAATAAATATAAAGCAAATACTTGCAAAACTACTATATAGGCCCAGAAACACCACCCACATTCCGATATTCCACATCCTTTCCTACTTGTAAGCCTGCTTTTCACTCTAGAAATAACCAATATTTTAACTTTTATAGTAAGCACTTCCTTGTTTTTCTTTATAGTTTCATATATATATATATAATTCCTAAATGATATAGTCTGTTTTATCTGGTTTAATGGTTATGTACAAGAAATCGTATCTTAGGGAATCTTTTGTATCTTGCTTCTTTTAGTTATATCATGTCTACAAGATTTATCTATGTTGTTACGGAGAGCTGAAGTCCATTTAGTTTTATTGCTGTAGAGCATCCCATTGTATGAATATACTATAATTTATTTGTTATGCTATTAATAGGCATTTCATTGTTTCTAGAGGCTATTACCACATTCTTGTATACGTCTCCTGGTATACATGTTACCGATACACCAGGGGTTCTGTCTAGGTCCTGCTGCTTGCTGCACAGAAAGCCAATCACTGAGTCAATGAGTACTGCCAAGGAAGAAGGCTTTAATTGGGTGCTGCAGCCAAAGAGATGGGAGCTCAGCATCAACTCCATCTCCCTGGCTCACTAGCTCTAGGGGTTTATATAGCAGGGAAGAAATGTAACAATGTATAAGAAAGTAAGAACTAGGGAGGAGCAAGGAGGCATCTGGTGAGTTTTGGTTCTCTGATACTTTTTTGAGAGGCCTGATAGTCCTTTTCTGTGAAAAAAACTCAGATAAAACAAATACAAGTTTCAAGCTTTAAGAGCAGAAGGGTCAATTTCTATGTTTCTCCCAAAACAACTGTCTATGGGACTGTTGGGTCGGTTTCACACATATGCATACATGTTTCTAAAACAACTGTCTATGGGACTGTTGGGTCGGTTTCACACATATGCATACATGTTTCTAAGGAATACACCCAGGAGTAAAATTATCGAGTCATAGGGCATGCATCTTTATTAGATGATGCCAAGACTCCCACCAGTAATGGATGCATAATTTGTCTTTGTAGTTCCACATCCTTAACAACAGTTGGTATTATCAAACTTTTACATTTTTGTCCGGAGTGGTATGTAGTGGACTCAGTGTGGACTTTAATTTTCATTACCTTTATTTACTCTATGAATTACAGGTTGAAAGTTACTTTCTTTCAGTACAGAAGTAATTGACAGAAGATATCAATTACTTATGCCTTTCTTTATTGCTATTTAGATTAGCAATTAGTTTCCTTGTCACTTGTTTGAAAGTAATTTCTTGGTTTTTCTCTGGATTCTTTTAAGAATCTCTACATCTTTGGTTGCCTGAAGTTTTAATATGATATATCTAGCAGAATACAGATTTCTGTATTTTGTTACTTAGTATTTGTCAGTCTCTTGAATCTATTGAATGATATCCATCATCAATTCTGGAAAAATTTCCCCTGTTATTTCCTGAAATACTGTTTCTCTCTGGGACTTCAGTTAAGTGATATTAGATCTCACTGTGTTCCCCGGGTCGTTTGCCCTTTCTTCTATAATTCCCTGTGTTTGCTCTCAGTACTCTAATGTATTCTCACCTTTCTTTCAGTTCATTAATTTCTGCTTTAGCGGCGTATAAGCTTAATGAAAACTAGTCTAGTCTAATCTACTGAAATCTTGCTGGCATTACCCAGTCTGCATTATCAGAAGTAGAACGCCACTGTGTTTTATAAGATATTATATTTTACTTCTATTTGTAGTTTTTTGTTCATTTTCTAACTTCTCCTCCAGAATGTTACATTCCAAGAGGTTAGGGACTTAAAAAAAAAAAAAAAAAGCATTGTATTCTCAACACCCAGAGAGTTTTTTACATATGATCTTTTTAAAAACTGTTGAATAAAAATATTAATTTTTTAAAAAGTTGTAAAATATTTCCTCAAAACTATTATGCATGTTACCAACAATGTATAAAAGTCCTGTTTCCCCCCACACTTTTGTTAACATTGTATATTCTGTCTTGTAAATCTTTCCTGTTTTACAAAACTGTGACATATTATAGTTTTATTTTTATTTATTTAATAAGGTTGAATCACCTTTTATTAGCCATTTGTGAGATTCTTCATGAAATTGGTAATTTCCTTTGCTCATTTTTCTGTTTTTTTTTTTATTAATTTAAAGGGGTAGGTAGAATATATATTTTATACATTATAACCTTTATATATTGTAAGAATTGCAAATGTTTTCTTAATTTGTTATTTGTCATTTGTCTTTTAACTTTATTATGTCTTTTGCTATATAGAAATTTTGCGACCAGGTATGGTGCCTCATGCCTATAATCCCAGCACTTTAGGAGGCTGAAGTGGGCGGATCACAAGGTCAGGAGTTCGAGACCAGCCTGGCAAATATGGTGAAACCCCCATTTCTACTAAAAATACAAAAATTAGCCTGGAGTGGTGGCAGCATCTGTAATCCCAGCTACTCAGGAGGCTGAGGCTGAGGCAGGAGAATCACTTGAACTGGGGAGGCGGAGGCTGCAGTTAGCCAAGATCACGCCACTGTACTCTAGCCTGGGTGACAGAGTGAGACACTGTATCAAAAAAAAAAAAAAAGAAAGAAAGAAAGAAAGAAAGAAAAAGAAAAAAGAAATTTTGCATTTTTAAATAGGCAATTCTGTAAGTCTTTTATGACTTCTGGGTTTATTTCATAATTACAAAGAAATTCCTTACTCCAAGAATATGAAGTTATTCTTCAATATCTTCTTCTATTATTTATTTCATGTCTTAAATATTTAAATTTTTAATTCACTGAAATTTATTTTTTGGGTGTGGTATACAGTGAGAATCTATTTTTTTTTCCAAACAGGCAATTTTTCCAAGACTACTTATTTAAATGTCTTCTTTCTTCACTAAATAAAACAATGCATTTGTATATACTAAACTCATATTTAGGCAATGTTCTGGATTATTTACTTTCCTCCATTGATCTGCTTATCATTGCTAATCTCTGGAAAATCTTAAGGACTGCTAATAGGGTATTTGAAAAAACATTTAAGAGTTTATATCACAGTAGAACCTAGATATTTTACTAATAATCCTTTTTCATATTCTATTTAATATGTATCATAAATAATAATTATAACTTACAAAGGACTTTCAATATATTATCACATAATAGTCACCAAACCCATATAAAATATGCTCCCATTCATTCATTAAGCAAATATTTATTGGACACATTTTACAAATAACTAACTGTACTGGTTAATAGGTACAAAAATTATCAAAATTGATAGAGCTCCTACACTTATGAAACTTACATACCAATAGGGTGTATAAAAACTTCTTCAATTACATATATATATATATATTCTGAAATATATATTTTTTATATATACAATTTGTAGACATTATATGTATCACAACTGACAAAGGTGCTATAAAGGAAAAGAACGGTTCCAGCATCAACTCATGGTACAACTCCGGGGACCACCTTCACATCATCTATGGAGGTCCCTGATGTTGTGCAGCACACAGCGGGCACAATTGTATGCAGTAGCCCTGCAGGTGCTAATATAAGAATAACACATGAGATCTAATTTATATCTGTGACTCAGGGAAGGATCCTCTGCAAATAGAACCTTTAAACTGAGGCCTGAAGGATGGATAGGCATGAACTAGGTACATGGTGAGGGCATATGATGTGGCTTCCAAGACAAACAGACTTTTCAAAGATAGGAAAGATGTGAGCACACCCAGAGAACAATATGGCTGGACTATCAGGAATGTAGTGGGCAACCATTCTTGTTTTCAGTGCTTAAACTAAGAAAATCTCAGGCAAACTGGGATGGCTGGTCACCACAACAGGAGTGAGATGGAGTGTAGTAACATGGGGTGAGGTTGGAGGTGGGGTGGGGAACAGCAAGCAAGCAGGGGCCTTATAGGCCATGTGAAAGTTTTTCTGTTGTGTATCCTACACACAACAGAAAGCTAATAGATGTTTCAAGCAAGCAATGGCAAACTCTGCTTTACATTTTTAAAAGATCACTTTGGTAGGCATGTAGAGAATGAACTGGTTGGGGGCAGGAGACTAGCTGGAGGCAAATGCAGCACTTGAGATGAGATAAGGGCTCCTCAGAGTTGGGCAATTAGAGGTTCTTACCATGCCCATTACTATGAGCAGCCTGGTAATAGTACCTCAGAATCCATTTTACAGATGACAATGTTGAAACTTGGGAAAGTTTCAGAACTTGTCTGATACCACACAGCCAGTGTAGGAAGGCTAGATTCAACCTCGGATCTTTTCACTCTGTATCTCTTGATTCTCACTATACCATGCAGACTTCTTGCTTTATATTTCCTATATAAGAAAACAAACCTGAAAAGATGCATTCAATTGCATGATCAGTAGGATGACAGTTTCTTAGAAAAATAAAAGGACAAAATATATTTTGTAGTTAATAAATGTTGTGGTTTCTCCTAATCATTTGTTAAAACTCAATTTAAAACACAAAATTCACAGTTAAAATGTTGAGATTATTTAATTATAAAATATAAATTTATAAAAACTTAATGTAAATAGTGTAAATATTGTGTGGCTTCACTTGAAAAATGAAAGTGACTACTTTGAACAGTGGGGAAGAGAAACATTATCAATGTTGAAGTAAGAAAATATGCATTTCTGACTCCAAGTTCTGAATTTATAGGATCCTACTGAAAACCCTAGAAAACTCTCTAGGATGTAATAAATCTTGACAATGGAAGAGGTGCATATAGATAGAAATATAAATTTGGGCCCATCATACTATTGCTGTGCATTCAACTAGAACTGCATTTATTCCAACCATACATTAAGCACCTTTGTCAAGTGCACCTAATTTTTCATAAGCTATTCAACTAAAAATAACTGTGTATCTTTCCAAGAGAAAATGAAACAAAAAAAGGAATACATTCATGTAAGAACATAACTGGGAAAACGGAAATAAAACTATACGTGTAATTTGTCAATGCTGACATAGAGCAATCCATCTAAAGATACTCTCTGAAATCCATGCCACCAAGGGCAGAAAAACATTTCACTGTCACCATACCTTGCAGTGTCTGAAAGTTTTATTTCCATGATGATAAACCTGCAAATCAACTTGCTGTAATATGTTGATTGCATTTGCTGATACTACAGCTCTCCAAGGACTATTTTTTTGAGAAGTTGACAAGTAACACAAAATTATTTATCAGACAATTGCATCTTATTTGGGATTCTTCAGTGACAAAAAACTGCTGTGTCTAGTGAATGCTGGAGCCAGGCATTGGCTGATTCCTTTAGAAACTCTCAAACTCTTGGGAGAAATATTTAAGTAAATGACTGTACTTCACCACACAATTATCCCCACAGGAGGCCTCCTGACAATTTCAAGATTTTGCACCTACCTACTTAGCACATAAAATGATATCTATTAAACTACAAAAGTGCATCATCTCAGTAAGAATGTAGAATTTTATGATAGCTACAATAACACTGAAAACATTAATTCTGTTTATTAATGATTTCACACCCATGAAATTCAAATAAAGTAGGGCTTTTATCTTACAGTACCCTATTTATGAAATGGATTCCTGTTGCTTCATTATTCCTTTTCCAGTCTATTAAAATTGTTTAATAGTGCAGAACAAATGGAGAAATTATTCATGATATCCTGGAATGTTTAATGCTAGCTCTTGCAGTGTCATTTTATGCCTAGAATAGAAGTTCTCAAAGAGTAGTCCAGGAACCCCTGGAAGTCTCTGAGACTCAGGAAGTCCAAACTCTAACAATACCAAGATGTTATTTGCCTTTTTCACTCTTGTCCTGTCATTAATAAACAGTTTTCCAAAGGCTATATGGCATGTGATATCACAATAGACTAAATACAAAGCAGATATGAGACTACCGCTGCCTTCTCTTAGGCTAGTCATTAAAAAAACATAAAAATGTAAACTAACACCATTGCTTTAAACAAATTTTTTATTTTGGAAAATATAGTTACCTTTCATAATGAGTATGCAATTTACGTTAATATGTATAGATTTATTAGTTATTTTTAAGTGACTTTTTAAATTCTGTTTTACTTTCTAATACAGTATATATCTATAGATATAACCATGTAGACAAAAGCTCTTCAGTGTCCCAAGCAATTTTTAAGTGTGTTAAGGTGTCCTGGTGCCAAAAAGTTTGAAAACTGCTAACCTAGAGTTTATTCAGTAGCTGGGGACACCAGCCGATTACCACACCATCACACTGTTGTGCAACCATCACCACCATCCCTGTCCAGAACCTTTTTATCTTCCCAAATGGAAACTCTGTACCATGAAACAATAACTCCCCATTACTCCCTTCCCCTAGCCCCTGACAACCACAGTTCTGCTTTCTGTCTCTATGATTTTGGCTGCTATATGTAGCTCATTAAAGCAGAATTATGCAATATTTGTCCCCTTGTGTCTGGCTTATTTCATGTAGCATAATGTCTTCAAGGTTCATTACATGGTGGCATGTGTCAGAATTTTCTTCCTTTTTAAGGTTGAATAATATTCCATTGCATGTATGTTATGCTTTGTTTATCCATTCATCCATCAATGGACATTTGAGTTGTTTTCACCTTTTGGCTCTGGTGAATAGTGCTGCTGTGAACATCGGTGTAAAAATATCTCTTTGAGATCCTGCTTTCAGTTTTGGAGGGTATATAATCAGATGTGGAACTGCTGGAATATATGGTAATTCCATGTTTAATTTTTTGAGGAATCACCATACTGTTTATACAGCAGCTTCCCCGTCTTAAATTCCCATCAGCAGTGCATAAGGGCTCCAATTTCACCACATCCTGGCCAACATTTGTTATTTTGTTTTTTTGATAGTTGCCATTCTAATGGGTGTGAAGTGGTATCTCATTGTGATTTTTAATTGCATTTTCCTAGTGATTAGTGATATGGAGCATCATTTCATGTGCTTATTGGCCATCTGTGTATCTTCTTTGGAGAAATTTCTATTCAAATTTTTTGCCCATTTTTTAATTTGGCTGTTTGATTTGTTGTTGTTGTTTTCAAGAGTTCTTTATATATTCTGGATACTAATCCCTTATTGGATATGTGCCTTGCAAATATTTTCTCCCATTCTGTGGGTTGCCACTTTACTATGCTGATACTGTTCTTTGATACATAACATCTTCTCATTTTGATGAAATCATGTTTATCTGTGTTTTCTTTTGTTGCTGGTACTTTTGGTGTCATATCAATAAATTACTGTCATATCCAATGTCATGAGCTTTCTTCCATGTGTTTCTATAGTTTTAGGTTTTTCTATTTTTTAAGTTAATTTTTTTTTTTTTGGTATGAAGTAAGGGTTCAGCTTTATTATTTTGCATGTAGATATCCAGTCTTCCTAACATCATTTGTTGAAAGACTGTCCTTAACTCTCTTTTTAAACATTGTATTTTTATCAGAATTAAGAGTATTTGTGGTAGGCAGAATAATAACCCCCAAACAATGTTCACATCCTAATCCCCAGAGTTTGTGAATATGTTATCTTACATGACAAAGCAGAGTTAAGATTGACATAATTAAGATTGTTAATTCGCCACCTTTAAAATAGGGAGATCATCCTGGATTACCCAGGTGGGTCCAATATAATTATAAGAGTCCTTAAAAAGAGAAGAGGGCACAGCACAGAAGAGGGAGAACCAGAGAGATGGCAGCATAAGAAGGGCTTGGTCCAGTGTTGCTGGCTTTGTAGAGAAAGGAGGGCACAAACCAAGGAATGTAGGAGCTCTACGAGCTGGAAACAGCAAGGTCACTAGAGCCTCCAGAAGGAATGCAGCCCAGCTGACATACTGATTTTAGCCCAGTGAGACCAATTTTGGACTTTTAATCTGTGGAGTTGTAAGGGAGTCCATTTGCATTGCTTAAGCCACTAAGTTTGTGATTATTTGTTACAGCAGCAATGAGAAAGCAATATAGTATTATTTTTTCTAGGTATTAAATGTATTTTTTGAAATTATCAAAGAAAAAAACTGAAACTGAGTAGTTGCTAAACTTTAGACAATTGTTCCTTTACCACAAGAGATATAACATACCTCTGTAAGGATAATGTGTTTCCCTTTTAGATACTATTAATTGACTTTCTGCTGTTAAAGAAGTCTGTACACTAAGGCTTTTTTCCAACTCACTTTTCCATATCTCCCAATTTTGGTAACATGTTATTTTTATGTTGTTAAATGTTGTAATATTTACAATAATTTTATTTTGTTCTGAAATCATAATTTCTAGAGACATTTTAGTCTTCAGAATTGAGAGATTATCTTCAAATTTTACCCTGGATTAAGAGATTCAATGCCCCACTAAACTTTTTACCACAGGGTATTCTTCCATTAGTATCACTACAATTATAAAGAATATCTGAGGATGGGTAATTTATAAAGAAGAGAAGTTTATTTTGGCTGAGGGTTCTGCAGGCTGCACAGCAAGTGTTGTGCTGGCATCCACTTCTGGTGAGGGCCTCAGGAAGCTTAAAATCATAGCAGAAGGTGAAGTGGGAGTGGGTGTCACATGGTGAGACAGGAAACAACAGAAAGGAACAAGAAGGGGGAAGATGGTGAGACAGGAAGCAACAGAGGGGAACAAGAAGCGGGAAGATGCTACACTCTTTTAAACAACCAGATCTCATCTGAATGCATCAAGTGAGAAATCACCCATTACTTTAAGGATGGCATTAAGCCATTCATGAGGGATCTGCCTCTGTGATCCAAATACCTCCCACCAGCCCCAACCTCCAACATATTTGTCTTGTTTCTTTTCTGTCACCCCCAGTTGAATGGAGGCTCCATGGAGGCAGAGATTTGTGTCTGCTTTGTTCACTCCTGAATCCCCAGTGCACAGGACAGTGCTGGGCACATGTGAGTGCTGGAACAGTAGTTTTTGAGAGCGTGAATAAGTTCATTTGCTGCTAAAGAATTTTTGCTTCTTTAAAAAAAAATTTTCTAGCTCAAGTTTCCCAAAACGACTAACAAAATACCTTGAACTTAGCAGTTTCTCAGTAAATATTTATGGATTTATACATTGATGTGTAAAGTTAAATACAATCACAAGACTATATGTGATTAAAACAGTAGAGATATAAAGTTCTATGGTAAGTGAGCAATTTGAAAAAACATTTCTGTTTGGACTGTGAAACAGTCTGTAAGCCTTTAACATTAACGAAAATCAGTAAAATAGTAGTAAAATAATTATTAATCACTACACTCCAGCAACTGCTTTAAGCGCTTTTAAAGTCCTCACAGTAATGCTATGACATCAATATTACTGTGATTTTCATCTAACAGATGAGGAAACTGAGGCACAGATGTTTAAGGTATTTGACCCAAATTATACAGTTAGTGATTGGTAAAGATAGAATTATAGCCCAGACAGTCTGGCTAAATAACCTGTTCTCTTGACCGCTATTCAAAAAGGAGGCAAAAGGGTTTATGTTTTTAAAATGAATAAAGGAAATGCTATGGTTTTAATGTTTGTGTCTCCCCTAAATTTATATGTTAAAAAGTAATCACCAATGTGATGATATGAGAAGTTGGAGCTTTTGAGGGGTGATCAGATTGTGAGAATGGAGCCTTCATGAATGGGATTAGTACCCTTATAAAAGATGCAGTGAGAAGTCATCATCTATGAACCAGAAAACAGGCCCTTGCCAGACACTGAATCTGCCAATGCATTGACAGATTCCCAGCCTCCAGCATGGTAATAAATAAATTTCTGTTGTTTATAAGCCACCTAGTCTATGATATTTTGTTATAACAGCCTGAACAGACTAAGACAGGAAATGTCTTAGTTTCCTAGGCCTGCTGTAATGAACTCCCACAAATTTGGTGGTTTAAAACAACAGAAATTTATTCTCTCACAATTCTGGAGGTCAGAAGTCCAAAATCAGGGCACTGGCAGGATTGGTTCCTTTTGGAAGCTCTGAGGAAGAATCTGTTCCAGGCCTCCTTCCTAGCTTCTGGTGGCTGTTGGCAATCCTTGGTCTTCCTTGGCTTGTAGTTGCATTACTAAAATCTCTTCACATCATCTTCTTTGTATTAATATATCTCTATTTTATTTTCTCTTATCTGATAAGGACTTGTCACTGGATTCAGGGCCCACTTATAATCCAGGGTGATCTCACCTGAAGATCCTTACCTTAATTTTATCTACAAAGATCTTTATTCCAAATAAGGTCACATTCTGAGGTTCCAAGCAGACATATCTTTTGGTGGTCAGAATTCAACTCACTATAGGAAGTAATGAAACACTTTGGGGTACGGGAAAACTGAAAACTTCACTGTAGGCTCTATAGGGCAGAACCAAGTCTGTCTTGCTCACTACTGGATTCCCTTTTCTCAGCAGAATGGATGCCTGATAGATATTTGTTGAAGATTGAATGTTGATGAAAGATAAAAGTGGTGTTCAGGGAATGCTTTGCTAAAGGATATGAAAGGCAATTGCCTAGGAGCAGGAAAATCAATTAGGATTCAAAAGTGTAAGGATATAATGGTACCTACAAAGTACAAGGATAACAGCAATGTTAAATTCCTAAAAGAAAGGACTCCAGAATTCCTAAAAGGAAGCCCAGAAAGAAGAAAACAGGTAATTTTTAAGAGAGTTCTACAGAGCCACATAAGATAACCACTTTTGAAGCTCAAAGAGGCAAACTGTCACTTAAGAAAATAAAGTCTATTATACTAGGTTAGTGCAAAAGTAATTGTGGTTTTTGCCATTGCTTTCAATGGCAAAAATTGAAATTGCTTTTGCACCAATCTAATAATAAATCTTTTAGAGGAAAAAGAAATACCACTGACTATTTTCCTATCACCATAAAATCATACTATTTTAATCACAAAGGAACCAAAATAAATGGACATTGTTGAGGCCACACAAGCATTCTGGAGACCGGAACTCACAAAACACACTTCTATGTATAAGGCTATATAAGAAACAGCTCATTACACAACTACACATAAGAGACACACTCACATGCTGGCACCCCAGGCCAGCTCTAGTCCCAGTGTCAAGCCTCTATCTGCCTGTGTATCCTTCATTAACTCAGGGTTTGGTTATTTGCTCCCAGATGTCACTAATGACTGTTAACTATTTGACCGGACCATCTCTAATTAAACTGTATTTTGTCTTCAGTCTTGTAAAATCAGCTGGTTTGAACACTTCTGATTCATTAACATGATCAACTGGTTTTGAATACATGTAAGCTTTGTCTTTCACTGGTTGGGAAGGAATTATTATTAGGTAAACTCTGAAATACTTTATTTTCAATCTGTGTGACTTTTGGGGCTTTCACCTGCCACAGTATGGTCTGAGAGAGCATAACAGTATCACAGTGTTGGGTCCTAATATGATCTGGAAGTAGCACTTCAACCAAACACCTGTACTCATTTCTTCTATTTAGTGGAAAGCTGTCACAGCATAGAAGAGAAACCTCTGAAAAAAAATTACAGATGGTGCTGGGTCCAGTTCAACAATACCTCTTTTATCTTTTACCTCTTTGCATTTCAGTGTCCTTCTCTATGAAAAAGCAGAAGAGTTATTGACACATGTTGTCAGTATTTGAGAATTTCTGTAAACCAATCCCTCAGTCCAAGGAAGAACTAGAAAATGAGGGAAATAGAATTTTTTGTTAGTTTTAAGTTGAAATATAAGATCAACATTTAATAGTAGTTATAGTGATTATTGAAACAGGTTTCCCACCAGAATCACCTGTGGAACTTTTAAAAAATTTAGATACTTAGATTTTACTCTGGAACAGTGCTGACCAATAAGACTTTCTTCGATGATGAAATGTTCTAGAAGTATGCTGTCCAACACAGTACCCACTAACCACATATAATTATTAAGCACTTGAAATGTGACTAATGTGACTGAGGAACAGATTTTTAATTGTATTTAACTTTAATTAATTTAAAGTAATCACATGTAACTAGTGGATTTCAAATTAGACAGCATACTTCTAGACAAATTGCTTTTAATGTGTGCTCCTCAAACCCACAGCACCAGTATCACCAAGGAACTTGTTAGAAACATAAATTCTTGATCTCTGCCCAAAAGAAAATACCCACTACCCAAGACCTATTGAATCAGAAGCCCTGAGGGCAGGGCTCTGCCACTGGTGGGCTGGTAAATAAATGTTTTAACAACTGGCTCCTGGAGAGAGGGAATCCCTGATTAGTAGTATTTGCCAATGTTCCTGGTGTAAATACTTTCAATATGGCTGATTTCAAGCTACTCACATGATATCACCTGAACATAAGATTGGAAAGAGATGTATATAGTAGGCTCTGAGAATGAGTGCACGTCAGCTCCAGCATGCCATTGAACCCATTAATCTGTGTTCTAGTTAGTCCTTCAGCTGATTCTGATGCCCAGTACAGTTTGAGAACCATGGATCAAGACCTTCTAAATCAGAGTCTAAAACAACAGATACAATGGTGTTTGTATTTTCAAATCTTCATAAGGGATTTTAATAAGCAGCCCAATTGGAAGGCCTGGACTCAGAACACATATAAACCAAGTCACCTTGAAGAGCCAGACTCAGACTATAATACCTCTCACTCCTGAGCACGGACAAGACTGGAGCACTCAAAGTAGAGAGTCACATCCAGCCTGCCTTCCCTTACAGAAGCTATTCCACCATCTTGGTAAGATAAATGACATCACAGGCATAATCCGCTCTATGGGTAGACCCAACATATAAGCAATGCCAGTCTTCTAGCCGCAACTTCACCCTTTGTCTCCTGCTCCCACTTAAGACAAAGAGTGAGAATTATGATATTATTAGGATAATCCAGAATCTGCTCCAATTAATTTTTATTTTAACAAACTCTTTTATTAACCAGAAAATTTCTGAAGACAGCTTATTGCTATTTACAACCTACAGTAGTAAAAAAATACTGTCTTGAACAAACCACTATATAGCACTTCCAGAACATGCCCTTATTGAGTATAAATTTGACCTATCTCAATAGATTTGTGATAAGAAGCAAATGATAAAACTATGCATATTTAATCATATCTGGAATATTCTAATGCTAGATGCAGCCCAAAGGAAGGCAAAATCATACATTCATTTGAAACAAGCACAGACTTTTCCTTGTCTTCAAAATCTATGCTACAAAAAAAAAAAAGGCCTACTGAAATTTCTTCATATTCCAACTAAAGGAGAAAATAATGGAAGTAATTCAAAGCAAATTGTCTAAAACCAGGAGTTCACTTATACATACAGCCTCTGAGGTAGAGTGGGTAACAAATCCCTATGTATCAGAAAATTACCTGATTTTATTATAAACCCAAAGCAGAGGATTACATTAAAATAAACCACATATATTACCTAAATATTTCCATAGAAAAGTCGCGGTTATGCCTACCAAGTTCTATATTTTAATCTATTGAGTTTGGCTTAAATCTCAAATGAGACTACAATGGAAAAACGGATACATATTCTGGTCCTTATTATGCTCCTTAGCACAAAATATATTTACATTTATAATGTACTTAGAGAAAATAGATGGAAATTTTAACTGCTAGCTTATGGGCTCTAAACGGCTGGCAAAGGAGCATTTTTTAAGGAAGGAACTTTGTCCCGGGTTCTAGTTCTGGATATGACAGTGGTATCCCTGATGCACCAACAGGAGGGTGCCTATTTAGACATGCCTTCCTCGGCACGAATTAGGTCATTAACAGCTTGCTGCACTCTCCCTACGTTATCCTGATAAACATTTGTAGGGCCTTGGCTCTAATTCTGGGGGCTGTCTACAGACCTGACAAAGAAGATAATTTATTTTGGTACTATTGTGGGGGCTGTCTACAGACCTGACAAAGAAGATAATTTATTTTGGTACTAAGTTCACTGGCCCAGATAGGCATCATCAAGACCATTGTTTCATACGTAGAACTAATCAGCCAAAGTGATTTTATATTTTTCATAAATGCAAAAACAATAGCAAATAAAAATACCATATTCTAAATTATTCTTAATTCATATAGTGAAGGTGTTTATGGGTTAAAATTAGAAGGTTTCTTGGTGATTAAAGTTGAAATATTATTGATCACCATTTCAAAGGTTTTACGTGAAACTTGAGAAAATATTGCAACTTGCTTTGACACTGATTGTATTCCTTTAGTAAAAAATTGCTGTGTACTTTGTTTCACGTGCTGTGCTAAGCTCTTTGTGTACCATCTTATTTATTCCTCACTAAACCCCTATGAAATGGGTGTGATTATTCCCATTATACAGATGAGGAAACTGAGGCTTGGGAATATTAAAATTTTGTCCAGGTCCACATAGTTGGTAAATGCCATAAGTAAGGAAAAGACAAAGTCTGGCCCCAAATCTCTTTCAAGAATACCAGTGGCCATCAGTTTAGTGGGTTTTTAGTGGAAATGTGTATGAGTATTCCAGAAATTTTAGTCATTCTTACTTTGAACATATTGGAGGTACAGTTACTTTAAGTCAGAGAAAACTACTGAATTATAGACTGTTATCAAAATACTCTTTTATCATCTCAAGCATATGGAATCGCTCAAAGGAACCACTATCGATGAATCATCTGTGGAAGTGTGCCTCTCAGATCTTTCAAGAATTTGATGCAAGGCATGCAGTGAGCCCAGCACCTCCAACTCTAAGATACTGGGGATTAGCTGAGCATTTGAGTTGGTGGGGGACAGTAGGGCATAGCATTTCTGTCCAATATGGGATTCCTCTACGGGAAATCTTTGAACCAGTATAAGCTGGTTCAAAGCCACCCATTGGGCTGAAAGAGGCTGTGTCAGAGCTCCAGTGCTGTCTGAAACTCTTTCTGCCCAGTCCATTTTCCTTCCTGCTTGCCTTTCACAGGTGTCAGGCCTGCATCATAGTCTGAAGGTTCTCTGCCTACTCCCAATCCTTCTATCAGTTTTCTTTCAACAGACATTACCCTAATACAGCTCTTATACTTCTAACTCTGTTTTATTATCCACTTTCCAGAGGATCCAGTCAACACAACCAATAAAAAATATTTTCACATAATGGCCCTACTAGGCCTGTTATTAAAAAATAAAGAGTGATTCAACCAGTATTTGCTAATGTTCTGTCATATGGAAAGTGATGTCATGAATTCCATGGGGAGACTAAACTGATATAAACAAAAGAAACAAGTGTGCACCTGTAATACAGACTATACTTCATATAACCCTTTAATTCCCAGTAGTTCTTAGGCAGGACACATCCCAAGGAGTCTTAGGAGGATTACTCTGGTGGTCCTTCTATTAAAGGATGGCTGGCCGCTTCTATTAAATTAAATACTATTCTATAGTTACTGCAGAAGAACAAACCATATTTTTAAACTGTTGGTGGCTTACCTAAAAGATTATTTAAATGTAGGGGTATCAATAAAGAAAGATGCAACAGCTAGGGGACTCAAAAAGTATGCATGGAGGATTCTATTCCCTTATATCAGAAATTCCTTTATTTTTCATTTGTCCAGTATTCATCTAGCGAAATTAGATTACAGTCTCCTTTAAGAAGAAAGAGAAAAATTTTAAAGATGAACAGTGAGGCATACAACTTATCCTCTCCTGGTAACTTGTTATTCTACTGTTTCCCCAACTGAATTAATCTCTGCACGAAATGTATGCTGTTTAAGATAAAAAGCATTCATGTTCTTAACAGGATTTTTCCCTAGGTTTAGTCATTCATTCAACAAATACTTACCAACACCAACTCTGAACTAGTTACTGTATATGTAGGCAGGAATAAAATGATGAGCAAGACAGACATGGTCCATACTCCCTTGGGTTTAGAGTCTAGCTCAGTGCTTTTCAAACTTTAATGTGCCTATGAATCACTGAGATGTTGTTAAAAATGCGTCTTCTGATCTAGGAAGTCTGAAGTGAAGTCTGAGATTCTGCATTTCAGGATGCTAGTGATGCTAATCCACAGGCCACATTTCGAGTAACAAAGAACTAGTTTATTGACTCTAAGTTGCTGTGGTATGATACATTCCTACACTGTGAGTACTTCCTTTGAGATTTTTGAATCAATGAATATTGCCAATATAATGGAAAATACATGTTTTCACCATGATGCCTACTGGATGGAATTTTGAGCTGAGAGAGCAATGATTATAGGAATATGATTTACCAAGAGCAAAAGGTAAGAGGCGAAGCATCGAATGACATCATGATGGCACCAAAGAATCATGGAGTTCCTTGGGACAGGTAAGAAGATGGCCTGTGCAATTATAAAAAGTCAAGAAACAACAGATGCTGGCAAGGCTGTGGGGAAATAAGAATGCTTTTACACTGTTGGTGGGAATATAAATCAGTACAACCATTGTGGAAGACAGTGTGGTGATTCCTCAAAGACCTAGAACCAGAAATACCATTTTATCCAGCAATCCCATTACCAAGTATATACCCAAAGGAATACAAATCATTCTGTTATAAAGATACATGCACATGTATGTTTATTGCAGCACTATTCACAATAGTAAAGACATGGAATCAACCCAAATGTCCATCGATGATAGACTGGATGAAGAAAATGTGATACATATACACCATGGAATACTATGCAGCCATAAAAAGGAATGAGGTAATGTCCTTTGCAGGGACATGGATGGAGCTGGAAGCCATTATCCTCAGCAAACTAACACAGGAACAGAAAACCAAACACCACATGTTCTCACTTATAAGTCAGAGCTGAGGAATGAGAACACATGGACACAGAGAGGGGGACAACACACACTGGGGCCTGTCGGGGGCCAGGGGCAGGGAGAGAATCAGGATAAATAGCTAATGCATGTGGGGTTGAATACCTAGGTGATGGGTTGACAGGTGCCACAAACCACCACGGCACATGTTTACCTATGTAACAAACCTGTACATCCTGCACACATATCTCAGAACTTTAAATTTTATTTAATTTAAAAAAAAGAAGATGGCCTGTGAACATGTTAGCATAGTCAGGGCAATGACCTACTCTCCTCAAAACTGGCACAGAGCTAAAAGGGCCAAGGGAAACATTTTAAACATTTTTCTAAACTCTGCTCTTTCTTAACCAGTAGTCACCTTTCAGCCCTCTCAAGTATACCACTAAAATTTTTCATTTGGGATGTCAAAAACACACAAAGGTTGGTCCTGTTCAAAATGTATAATCTCACAAATAAAAGGAGGCTAAATATATGGCTAGACACCATATGCTCATAAGCAACTGCTTATGCAAATTGTCAAATTATTATATCTTAAAATGGATTTGTGGGAGGTGGAGGGTGGAAGGAAAGAAGCAGGTTAATTTAGCTTCATGCTATTTGAAGCCAAGAAAACAGGTCATGTGGAATTGAGCTGGGAGAAGGGTTGAGTTTTTTCATTTCTTCTAGAGTCAAAAAAGAAAATCAATCTGAGATACAAAAAAAGGGTAAAGTCTCTTTGATTTCTACAACCCAAAATGCCCAGGCATCAACACATGCAATGAAAGGCTGCAGGCATCTTAAACTCATCTACAAATATTTACTTTGCCAGCTAATCTTTAATAGTAAGAAGAACTCCCATTAGTAATTTAAAGGAGTCTTGGCCAGAAAAAAAATCAGACAAATGAAGGAGTTAGCAGGAAAGGATGATCAAGGTTAGCTGTGAAGGTAGGTAGGTATGTTTATACTACACATTCATATAAATATATCCCCACATGTGGATGGCAATGCACAGACCAATGAGACGGGTTTGCAAGGAACCCATCCTACAAAATCAGAGACAAGTCTACCTGGTGAGCTGCAAATGCTGGTGACTTTGCATACTTCCCTGAAGACAGACGTGGAAAACTGACTGCTAAAGAAGAGAATAAGTCAAATTCATTATACTGCTCACAGTTATGCACACCACTATGAAACGCAACAATCATTTTGGATCTTTTTAGAGGTTTCCTAGTTTTCTTTTTTTTGAGTTTTTTTGAGAAGCAAGAGAGAGAGAGAAGTCACTTGAAAATGTTGTTACTGATGTGTGAAAAAGATACTAGGTTTTGCTGCCATAGTTACTTGCCAGAAAGTTCTTTCTTCTTTTCTTTTTTTTTTTTTCTGGAGATGTACTATTTCACTTCAAAAAACGAAAGAGTTTAACAGGTGATTCTTGGGGATCTCTCACTTACAACAATTAGTGTCTGGTACTGAGGTGGCTCTTCATGTCACAAAACAAAATAGGAAGTTCCTTTATAAAAATCAAAGAATAATAATTTAAATGCCTATCATAAATTTCTAAATTAAAGTCTGGCCTAAACACCAAACCAAGTTATTTCAATCACTTAAACAAAAAAACCTAGCATATGAATCAAAGATGGTGGTTATTTGACTGGAAGCAGACATAATCCAATATAGTTGTATTAGTTTTCTATGTCTACTGTGACAAATGACCACAAATTTTGTGATTTAACATAACACAAAGTTATCTTTTCTTTTCTTTTTTTTTTTTTTTTTTTTGAGATGGAGTCTCACTCTGTTGCCCAGGCTGGAGTGCAGTGGCGCAATCTCGGCTCACTGCAAGCTCTGCCTCCCGAGTTCACACCATTTTCCTGCCTCAGCCTCCTGAGTAGCTGGGACTACAGGCGCCTGCCACCATGCCCGGGTAATTTTTTGTATTTTTAGTAGAGACAGGGTTTCATTGTGTTAGCCAGGATGGTCTCCATCTCCTGACCTTGTGATCCTCCCACGTTGGCCTCCCAAAGTGCTGGGATTACAGGCATGAGCCACTGCACCCGGACAATACAAAGTTATCTTATAGTTCTGTAGATCAGAAGTCTGACATGGAGCTCACCAAGCTAAGATACACTTGTTGACAGGGTGCCTTCCTTTCTGGGGGATCCAGAGAGGAACAATCCATTTCCTTCCTTTTTCTAGCTTCTAAAGGTCACCTGCTTTCCTTGGCTCATTGTCTCCTTCCTCCATCTTTAAAGCTAGCAATGTTGGGCCAATTCCTTGTCTCACTGCCATCTCTCTATCTCTCTCTTCTACTTCTAAGAACCCTTGTGGCACTGAGCGCATCCAAATAATCAGAACAATCTCCCTATCTGATTAGCAACCTTAGTTCCATCTGAAACCTTAATTCATTCGCCTCTGTCATGTAACTTAACATATTCACAGGTTCCAAGGAGTAGGTCAGCCTTAGGACATCAGGATTTTAAGGACATCTTTGGAGCCCATTCTTCTTCCTACAATACTAGCTTTCTTTAGCTGGCAGAAATGAGGAGCTAAGAAAGACTGCAACTATTGTCCTTACGAATATAACCCTGTTCTCCAGCAGTTTTGGCAAGGCTTCATATGGCCCCAATATAGAATTTTACATATTATAGACTGAATTAAGAGATTCAAGAACCAACTTAACAAATGCCTCACATACATTGAAAATTTTGCTTTTTAGGTTTAATCATGAAATTTAAAACTAAAAAAAAAAATACATTGTTCTTGTCACCAGTTTTATGACAGAATATGAATAAGCTTATTTTATATTAGTTCATTTTGGTACAAGTCAATATATTCTTTTGTAAAAGAATAAAAGTGTTAGTCTCTCTAATTGGAACATAAACTTCACATCATTCAATTATATATTTGGGTTTTGCTCACTATCCTAATTTCAGAGTCAGGTAACTAAGATAGACTATTGTGAAAAAGATGAGTAGTGTTCACCCATATCTGATTATCTCCTCTTTGGGCACAGGAAAGACTGTACTCCCCAAGCCCTTGGTGGAAAGTTGGGCCACATGACTAGTTTTAGTCAGTGAAATTGAGAGGAAGTAATTTCCAAGCTGAAGAATTTATCTGTGGGTGTGCTACTTCCAATCTACTTCTGCTGCTTGTGGGAACATTGAAAGCCACATGCTGAGATGGTGGTAGTATAAAATAGAAGAAGCCTTGGTCCTTAGTCACTGCACAGGGAATATCTTCCCTGAGAGATTCCATCCCACATAGGACTTTATAGGAATAAGCTATAAATCCCCTGTTACCTAGGTCAGTAGGTGTATTTGTTACAGCAGCAAGTCTAGCCTAGTCTGACCAATACAACTGAGAAATATCATATTGTACTTTACAGAATCAAAGACACCATCAGTTTTGAAATGAATCATTATATATCATTAATAAAACTACTGTCCATGGAATTATGATATGCTATCTATTTTAAGATGCATCTCAATTTCAGAGTTGTTCAAATGTGCAAAACTGTGTTTTAGACTGGATGAAATATGGTATATGTCTATAAGGAAACCTAGAAAATTTTAAGACTTGCCTCATTTTCTAATAAGAATATCAAACTTGAATGTTGAACTATTAGGAGTATAAGTCAAACAGATACATTTCTATTTATAATACATTGTTAATTTAGTAACAAATTTAAATTTACGTTCTCATATTATATAAAATATTTAGAGCTACTGCTTTCTTCCCACTCTGAAATTTCATGAAATACAATTATTTAAACTCCTCACATGCATACAGAATAAGTGTCCTTGTCATGACTATGAGTTGTGCAACTCCGTACTTCCAGCTCATATTTTTCTGATAAAGCTCTCCTTGAAATCTGCATAGGAAACTGTTAGTACAAGTTCTATCTTTTTCTTGGCCTGTCTGCGCTATTATAACAAAATACCATGGACTGGGTAATATAAAGAACCGAAATTTATTTCTCACAGTCCTGGAGGCTGGGAAGTCCAAGATCAAGGCAACAGCAGGTTTGGTTGTGTGGTAAGGGCTGCTCTCTGCTGCCAACATGACATGTCATTGCTCGATCCTCTGGAGTGAAGGAACACTGTGTCCTCACATGGTGGAAGGTGGAAGAACAAGAGGGATGAACTCACTCCATCAAGCCCTTTGATAAGGGTACTTAATCCCATTCATAAGAGGGAGTCCTCATGAGCTGATTGCCTCTTAATGACCCCACCTCTTAATAATTGCCAACAACTGAGTTTTTGAGAGCCAACATTTAAGCCATAACAATCTTAAAGTACAAGTAGTCATGTACTGCATAATGACATATCAGTCAACAATGAACCACATATACAGTGGTGGTCCCATAAGATAATAATTAAACTAAAAAATTCCTATCACCTAGTGATGCAGTGTGAATACACATACTGCACTGTCAATCATATAAAAGTATAGTACCTACAAGTATGTACAATATAATCATAATAAATACTTATGCTACCACTTTATTTACTATACTACACTAATATCATTATTTTATAGTATACTCCTTCTACTTATTTAAAAAATGTTAACTGTAAAACCTTCAGAAGATACTCCAGAGGAAGGCATTGTTATCATAGGATGACAGCTCCCTGCATGTTATTGCCCATGGAGATCTCCCAGTGGGATGAAATATGGAGGTGAAAGGCAGAAGGCCTAGGTTGGTATGTGTGTTCGTGACTTCATTTTTAACAAAAACTTCAAAAGTTAAAAAAATTAATGTTAAAAGCAGAAAATAGCTTATAGAATGATATAAAAAAGAAAATATTCTTGTACAGCTGTACAATGTGTTTGTGTTTTAAGCTGAGTGTTATTATAAAAGAATCAAAAAGTTTTTAAAAATTAAATTTTATAAAGTAAAAAAGTTACAGTAAGCCAAGGTTAATTTATTGTTGAAGAAAAATATTTTAAAAAGAAATTTAGTATAGCCTGAATGTTATATATACAGTACTTATATATAAAGTATACAGTAGTAAACAGTAGTGAATGTCCTAGACCTTCACATTCACTCACCACTCACTCACTGACTCACCCATGGCAACTTCCAGTCCTGCAAGCTCCGTAAGTGCCCTATACAGGTGTATCATCTTTTATACTGTGTTTTTACTGTCTATTTTCTATGTTTACATATACAAATACTTACCACTGTGTTACAATTGCCTGCAATATTCAGGACAGTAATATGCTGTACAGGTTTGTAGTGCAGGAGCAACCGGCTATACCACAGAGCCTAGATGTGCATTACGCTATGTCATCTAGGTATGTGCAAGTATACTCTCTGATGTTTGCTTAAGGATGAAATTGCCTAGTGACACTTTCTCAGAATATATTCCTGTCATTAAGCAGTACATGACTGTATTCATTTGAGTGATATTTGAATAGGTTTTTTTGTATGTTGTTGTTCATCCTATGTCTGTAATTTTTACAATATAACTACTGACTATTCTTTTTATAGTGCTTTTCAAAGACTTGTTAACAAAGACATCCCAGTTTTTCAACCTACGCTAGGGCAGGAATCAGGTTCACAACCTCAGTACTGTAAAGCAGCATAGGATATGTTCTAAGAAAGGAGAAAAATGATCAGGGAGATTAGTCAAGGAGTCCTGGTAGGAGACATCTTCTGATGTCACATCAAGGAGGACGTCTTTGAGCTGGGTCTTAGAAGATAAGTTTGCTTCTAACAAGTAGACAGGAGGTGATAAGCAGCATCTAAGTATTCTATATCTGACTTGGTAGAAATAGCTCCTGTCACTGATTGAGCCAAACACAGTAACAGACATGTATGTCACTGTATGTTAACAAATGTGTTATATCTAATACATGTTCTCTCAATACTCACAGTGAAATTTTCAAATTGGTATTACTAACTGCATTTTACTGATTAAAAAATAAATTTAAAAACTGCAGAGCACAGAAATTATGTTCCTTAAAATCACAGTGCTATGACATGGGAAAGTCAGGACTCAAATGCAGATCTGAAAGATTCCCTTTCATATGGCAGCTTAGCTTTCTTTGGGCATCATAACAACATTCTCCAAGTGGTAAGCACATAAGCCCTGAGCACAACTGTGAAACCTGCATGTATGGAAAATAAATAAATTTATCAACTAAAGGAAAACCATACTGTGTATGTGCAGAGCACTGTCTGAAACACACATTATAAAAGGTTTTACTCTATTACATTTGTTGCTATACCCTATTTATATTACATTTGCTTAGCATGCCATGTCAAAGTGGCTTGTTGGGCAGGTGTTAGTCAGCATCCAGCTTAACTTTTCAAATTGGATATCATCTTTGAAATTTTAGTTAGAGACTTGTCATATAGAAGGAACACTCTATTAAATATGCCTCAGGGTGGAGAATCAGCACATCTTCATTCAGTATTAGATTCATTCTAATTACCCTGTAGAACTCAGAAATTAGTGAGAACTGCAGGCATCTTTATTCCTGAGAGCAAGTATTAGAGTCAGGTGGAAACACTATTAGGAAATGCAAATATAACTCAGTGGAATAAGTGACAATTGTGAAATAAAACCACCATCAATTTATGTGTATAAATCAAGTCTTGAAGATATCTAAAGCTCTGGAAGTGATGGAAGATCTAGGAATGTGGAAGTAACCCCTGGCATTTGTTTGGTCTTCTTTTCTGAGAGCTAAAGAGCCAGGCAGCTCCACCAGCTGGAGACATCTTGGGCTGGGCATTGGAGTCTGAGCTACTACCTTTTGTTGTATTAAGCTCCAGTGGCTTTAGTGGACACTAGGTCCTTTTAGATCTGCTGGTAGGGCTCTCTGCTACTCAGATGTGTGCACCTCCACCCCCAACTATAAAGACGCAAGAGAGAGGAGCTAAAAGATCCCTGTCCCTTATCTCCAAATAGCCAACTTTCCTCCTGGGAAAGGACCCCAAAGCTTTGTTAACACTCATTGTGGAAGACAATGTTGTTCAGCTGATGTTAGAAGAAAATCTCAAACCCCATGATCACCCTCTGGATTAAGGACTCTGTGTCCCAGGTGATACCCAGAGATCTTCCCAATTGCTGTCTGTCTCCATGACTTCACTTGCATCTTTCTTGGCCATTCATTAGCTAACACATAGACAGTTAAGCATTACATTGTTTCTTCTGAATATTTTAACAATTTTTTAAATTTATCAATTTTATTTAGGTATAATTTATATACAATAAAATGCACTAATTTAAAGTATAGAGTCCAATGAATCTTGACAAATATACACATCTGGGTAGCCATCACCACAATTAAGACAGCAAACTTACAAACTTTTCCATCACAAAAAAGGTTTCTTGTGCCCTTTTGGAGTCAACTCCCACCACCACCACCCCCAGGCAGCAACTCGCCTAATTTCTATCACTATAGATAAGTACTTCTGGTTCCGGAACTTCACAGAAATGGAATCATTCAGTATGAACTCTTTTATGTGAGGCTTCTTTCACTTCTCATAATTTTAAAAGTATTTATCTATATTGTTGTATATATTGGTGTGTGTTCCTTTTCATTGTCAAGTAGTATATATTCCATCGACAAACTACACATTTGCTTATCCATTCACCTGTTGATGGACACTTGACTTGCTTTTAATTTTGAGTACTTATGAATAAAACTGCTAGAAACATTTGTGTACAGGTCTTGTAGACACATTTTCAGATAACTATCTAAAAGTGGAATTACTGAGTGAGTAGAGGTTTTCTTTTTAAAATTAAAACAATAAAAACATATCATGTTTAATTAACAAAGTTCAAATCACTTTATTTCCACTTGAACTTTTAAAAAGAAGAGGTGACATCATAAGTCACAGAACAGCCCAGAACTGCAAAGGGCATATGGGGTTCCTACAGGCAAGCAAAGCACAACCACCTAGAGGTCAGAGCTATCTCTGAGCACTGGGCTCAGTGCTTGCTTAAAGAGTGGCTGAACAGGAAATGAAGAGGTGACAGCTGGTCAGGATGTGGGTAAGCAGCCAACCCCTACTTCACTGCATTTTCTACATCTGATTGGTGGGGTAGGGAGTCATGCTCCTGGTAGACCTAGGATCAAGAGTCTCAGGCTATTCCAGCTTTGGAAAAAACACTGCTCTGAAAGTCAGCTGTGAGTTGCTAAAAAATAAAATAAAATAAAAAACAAAGGCTAGAGTACAAGGAAGTTTCTGGCAAAAATTAATGGGCAAGAAATCATTAGCATTACATATAAGAAGTTAAATGGGGATAATTTCTTTAACATTCCAGGTGCACTTTCTCAATTGATTATAATGGTTACCCATGACTTTCACTAGATTAAATCATATGCATAGTCAACTAATGCATATCAAATGTAAAT
Organism: Piliocolobus tephrosceles; assembly: GCF_002776525.5. Taxonomy (NCBI): domain Eukaryota; kingdom Metazoa; phylum Chordata; class Mammalia; order Primates; family Cercopithecidae; genus Piliocolobus; species Piliocolobus tephrosceles. The sequence continues at coordinate 153,705,377 of NC_045435.1, read as the reverse complement.
AATAAGTCTTATCCTGTCTTTTTTTCCCCTGCAACTAACTCCTCATATGCCAGAGGGAATTTTCCAATTCAACATCAAAGACTAATTAATCGTTTGGTGTAGGAGCTTTGAAAGAATGACTGTGTAATTTTATTTTACATACACATGCCAAATAAAAAATAAACTAATAAAAACTTCCTTTGGGTGCTGAAAGTTTGCAGTCTAACCTTCTAAAAGGCAAAAAGCATTGAAAAAATAATTAACCACTTCAGAGTTCATCAACAAATTAAGTCTCATGTTTCAAAACTTCAATTAATCTCTGTGATCACTAATTTTCTGGTAGTTGCCCACCTTTCTAATGATTTATCAAACCCAAGGCTTGCATTTTCTTTTTTTCTTCTTTTTTTACTTTTGTTTTAGGTTCATTATAGCACTATTCACAATAGCAAAGACATAGAATCAACCTAAATGCTTACCAAGGTTGTATTTTCATAGTTCTAAGTTTATTTTTTGAATTTAATATTAAGAAAAAATAGCATTTAGAAAGTATGAATTTACAGACAGGAAAAAATAACGGAAATGTTTAAAGCATCTTACAAGGCATCTGATCCACCTAAAACTACTATGTATTTTTTCTAATCTGATAGTTTATCATAGAGTCCTAAGTAGTCTTTACATTACAACATGAACAAAGTGGTCAAAGAAGTAGATTTGACGATTTCCACTTTGGCTGGTAAATCAACACACTATCTACCATACTGAAACCTCCATGACAAAGGACAAAATGAGAGGCAAGAAGGACATAGCTGGAGTTTCCCATAGTAGCCGGAACCTGTGGTCAAGACTAGCTCGGGAGTAATTTGGCTACAAAATTCACAAAAATTAGCAGAGAGACACATGACAAAGACTCTGCCTTTCGAAAGTCCAATTCCTTTGACATGTTTTTCTGTTTCTTACAAGTCGATTGCTTCTACCCACCACCACCGGAAACACATCCTTTGGGGGAAATGGAAAGGGTGGTATACTAGATAGAAAGGAGGAACTCTGCGGTCCTTAAGCAAGTCATTTAATGTCTTTGGATTCTCATCTATGAAATGAAGTATTAAGTACTTTTCCTATTTGAAATCACGAGGAAGCTCAGACTTTTTGGTCCTAGACCACCCATTCAATATCCTGCCCTGGGGCTTCCTATGCATAAATAGTGATGGCTCTGTCCTCCAGCAGAGCACAAGCCACAGATATCGGGAGTTACATACTGCCTAACTTTCTCAGCTTTCTGTCACTGGAAAAGGGTCCAATTCAGACCCCAAGAGAGGGTTCTTGGATCTCGCACAAGAAAGAATTCAGGGCAAGTTCATAGAGAAAAGTGGAGGCAAGTTTATTAAGAAAGTAAAGAAACAAAAGAATGATTACTCCATGGGGAGAGCACGGCATGAGCTGCTCGACTGAATAGACTTATAGTTGTTTCTTGATTATATGCTAAACAACAGGTGGATTATTCATGAGTTTTCCAGGAAAGGGGTAGGAAACTCCCAGAACTGAGGATTCCTCCTACTTTTAGACCACATAAAGTAACTTCTCATGTCCTCATGGCATTTGTAAATTGTCACAGTGCTGGTGGGAGTGTCTTTTAGCATGCTAATGCATTATAATTTACATATAATGAGCAATGAGGATGATCAGAGGTCACCTTCATTGCCATCTTGTGTTTGGTGGGCTTTGGCTGGCTTCTTTACTACAACCTGTTTTATCACCAAGGTCTTTATGACCTGTATTTTGTGCTGACCTCCTGTCTCACCCTGTGACAAAGAATGCCTTAACCTCTGGGGAATGCAGCCCAGTAGGTCTCAGCCTTATTTTACTCAGCCCTTACTCAAGATGGAGTTGCTCTGGTTCTAATGTCTCTGACATTTCTATTTTTAGAAACAGAAGTCCATGGGATATTTCTATACTTCCGAATTTTACTTTTGGAAACTAACAAATAATATATTAAATACCATAAAAAGCCTAAGATAGAAATTCATCTGAAATACATATTTGTTTGTCAAGAATGTCTGTTACAAGATGGCTTCCATAGCACCATTTTAAAAGTTGGCTAATGCCAATCTAAAGAGCTTCAAGGGGCTTGTCTCCATACAGCTGAAGGAGGCAGCACAGGCTCTAACAGCTCTATCAAGAAGACTTCAAGTGCAAATCTGGGATGAGAAGACAAGATAATCCAAGGTTCACTACCTTAATTCTCAACTTGAGAAGAGAGCTAAACTGCTGCCAAAGAGAACTGTTATATCACTGTGCAGCCCTAAGGATGCACTTGCAGACCTCCAACAACACAGAGTGCAACTGGCCAAGGATCCCAGCTGCTGTGCCCTGAAATCCATCTCTGCATTCTCTCAGAGGCTATGATGCCTCCCGATGGGCTACTACTGGAGCACAGTAGGAATACAAAGGCAGGCCTGTAGGATGGCTGACTTTGCTAGAGGACTTCCTGATGCCTTTGCTACCTCTGACTGCAGAGCAATCTTGTTCACCTCCACCAAACCTCTCTTTTCACTTGGAATAAGACTTTAATCAGTGGTCTAATGGTTCCCCTGTTTTTTTCTAGCTCTTCCTTACTTTCTTTTATGTAAGCATTTTCTCTAAAAGTAACATTGCAATTGTAGTCCTGTCTTAGCATCTGCTTCTCAGAGGTCCAGACTAACATTCATTCATGTATTCATCCACTCATTAATTCAGTCAAGAATTATTAATTCAGTCAAGAATTATAGAGTGCTTAGAATGTTCCTGGAACTTTGCTCTAGGCACTGGGGAGACTGGTGAACTATACTGAGAAGACACTTACATTGATAACCCTTCTCTGCTCAAAGCGTCATAACTGCTTCCCCTTCTTTAGCACTTACTGTGTGCTGGGCACTGAACTAAGACAATTCCACATGCCACATCTCATTTGCTCCTCACAACAACCCTGAAAGAAGGCATTATTATTCTTATTTCATAGATAAGAAAACAGAGACCTAGAGAGATTATGTTGTCAGGGCCTTTTCTGATAGGGCCAACTTTTTTACTCCAAAACCCATGCATTTAACCATTAGCTTATGACGTACCTACTCCATTTGGATGTATCTGCTCCATGTGGACCACTGATTAAAGTCTCATCCCAAGTGAAAATAGAGGTTTGCTGGAAGTGTACTCGTTTGCTGTGTAGTCTGAGGTAGCAAAGGCATCAGGAAGTCCGCTAGCAAAGTCAGCCATCTTACAGACCTGCCTTTGTATTCCTGCTCTGAGCGCTTTTATTTTCTGGTAATGCACATCTGCATAGTTGATTTTCCAAAGCCTGGCTTCATTTCTTCAATTTAAATTTATGACAGTTGGGAGAACCATTTACAGAACAGGGAAAACACAGTGCTCCAGAGCATTCAGAGTTTGCATGATTCCAAAGTCAGGTTAACGACAACATTGTTTAACCCACCCAGAAGAGGTCTCTCGCCAGGTGTGAGTTTCCAACTCATCCTCACTATTGCAAAGAAGATAGAGAGGACAGAAAAATCCTTAGTTTCTCTACTTTTCATCCTGGTCATAGCCCTGGCAAACTGATAGCAGGTAGCTGCATATACCCAGAGCTTCTCTCAGAGGCCAGACAGGCCCACTGCAAAGTCAGCCACAGCAACCTGGGCAGCAGCTGTGAGCATCCTTGTGAAAACCAATGCAAACACGTACCATGATGTCCAAGGTCAGATGTGGCATCCTCTACAATTGATTCAAGTTTGCGGAGGTCCATGGAAGGAATAGGCTGAGGCTCAGGCAGGTTCTCTAAAGTTGGTTCATCAAATTCCTTGTGGAAGGTAATTAACAATTCATGAGATGCTGATAGAAGGAAACAGCACTACCACAAATGAAAAAAATATTCTTACTCAGAAGACTACTTGGAAAGAAGCCTACCTAATCCTCTCCCTTAAACATTTTCAAACTTCAGGAGGTAAGTTGGGATAAGAGAAACAGCCCTGAATCAATGAGACAGGTGACCTTGCACAAAGCATTTAACCTTCATGGGCTCAGTTTCAGGATCATGACTAGCCAAGTGGGATGCCCAAGGTACCAACTGAAGGTACTCCATTGACAGCTGAGGGGGGCCTCCTTCAATTTGGCACCTAGGATATTCCACTTACTACACCCTATTCCAGCCCTGCTCAGTTTCTGCATCTCAAAATTAAAGGTGTTAGCTTGAATGACTTACAAGTTCCCCTCTAGCTTTAAATCTCTATGATTCTATGAATTCCAATTTCCTAAAAGAAAAAGATCTAAGATACCACATGATGAAAGAATTCACACTTCAAAAAAATAAAAGGTTTAGCCAAAATCAATAGGTATTTCAATAAATCATTTTGCCTTTTTCCCTTAGTTATGTGTGTGTGTGTGTGTGTGTGTATTTGTGTTTGAACCTGGAGCTGGTGCTGAGTTGATCTATTTTTCTTGATAAATGGTTTTCATGGGAAACTACTCCAAGAGTATCTTTTTTAATAAAACAAAATTTAAAAGAAAGTTCAATCTAATCTCAATAAGTAAAATGAAGCCATGCCACACTGCAGTGCAGTATTTGTGAGAATATCATCATAAAGTGTTTTTAAGAAGTCAGTTTTCTGTACTGTATAATACTTGTTTCAGGAGGTGAAATTGGTTCCAAATTTCAAAGGATTGCTGAGCGTACACAGAGAACTTTATGGATAAAGAACAGAGAGTACATGAAATACATCTTTACGTGCACTTCGAAAATTATTTGAAAATAAGAATGTATTTGGACTCTCAATTAACTTTGATTTGCTGTTTCTCTTTGAAGAGAAAGACAGAATTATTATAAATGCTTTGTTTAAAAGGAGAAGGACCTGGTCTGATCTTTGGTCCCCATTACCACTCTATGTATGGAGACCTGATCTGCTATGTACTTTTCACAGAGACCTAACTTTAGCCCCAGCACAACTGTATACGCCACAGGATCAAAGACAGACCTGGCCTGTCTTATGTATTATGGTATCTAACTGCTTTAAGCTGTCATTCTTTAGAGAAACGGTGCCTAACATGATTCCACATTCGATGGTGCTTCAAGATTTCAAAGGCCAAATTCAGCCAAGCAGAAAATGCCTGCAAAAATAAAAGGCCTTGTCAGCTAGGGTCTGAAAAACAAAGCAAGCCACTCTCCTATATGCCTCAAATAATTTTTATAACATGTTTAAGAGGTGACATAGAGCCCATTCTCTCCCATAACTCTGATTCTCTCCTATAAGTGCTTTAGAAATAGAAAGTAGCTTGCTTCCGCCAGGCGAGAGAGATGGAAGAAGGAATAGAGAACAGAGCCCCAGTGAGATTAGTAAGAAATTAAATCATAAACATGTGTATGGGCAAGGGGAAGGAAAGCACTCAAAGATGGGAGCATTTTTCTCTTCCTCTTCTCCTTCTTTATCACATTTTTCTTTAGCCTCTTGCATCTGATTAATCTAATTTCTTTCCTATATTTATTTCATCTTTTTCAGCTCAATGAAGCTTTTTCCTGCTACATTTAAAACCCTTCAGGCTCCTCTGCAAAGTGTTCGGCTTCCCATTTTATTTCCCCTTTGTTCTCTGGATATCATTAAACCTGCCTCACTTTTGTGCTGAATATGTGTGTGAATATAATTAAACTTGCCTCTTCCCTGTCTTGCCACCTCTCTTCATCCTCGTCCTGTGGTGAACAAGAAAGTCTTCCCTCAGGTTGCTCCTCCTTTTCTTCCATTCCTATTAAATGTGTTTTTTCCTAAAGAGATTATGACAAGGTCTGTTCAGCAGTGGTTTTCCAAGTCTTCCCTCATCTGAGGTGAAGTGCTGCTTTCAGGAGGCCCGTTTTCTATTCATTATTAATCAGAGTGTACACAGGAATCAGACCAGCAGCATACGAATTAGCAGAGGACTTATAAGAAATACAACATTTCTGAGCATTCTAGAAAACTATGTCCCCATTTCTATAGCTGAATAAACAAGTACTTTACACATGAACACACTCAGAATTCTTACAATTCTGTCAGCCTCCTTGTCAGGATCTGTGGGAATGTGCAGTTCTCAGCACTGCAGGGGGACAAAGCAGACTGAACAAGAGAAGAAGACCCATCTTCACAGGCTATCATTTGCAGGGCCTAGAAGTGTGTGGGAAGTTGAAGAAAGGCACCCAGTTTTCAGAGGGGGCTTGAGTCCTTCCATAGTGGTGGCATCAAGACCCTTTTCCAAGTAGGGATCCAGCCCTATTGTTGACCCCATGGCTTTTCAGCCAGCAGGTTCTTCACTCACCAAGTTCCCTGAGCAGGAAAGAACCCATCTCCCAAGTCTCTGTAGCCTGCAACAGATCCCACGTGGGGACTTCACTTAAATGGAGTGATGGATGGGTGGGAAAAGGGGGATGGAATTGAGCACATATCAAACCAGCATCCCCATATTGTCTGCTAACTGGTCCATCAAACAGAGGAAGACTTCTGAGGTTAGAGGAAGCTAGGCCTCTTATTGGTCCCAACTTGGGATTTTTAGAACTCCAAAGCACATAGGACCCCTAAATAATTGAGAAAGATGCATTACTGGCAGATCTCCCCTTAAGAGGGGCCCTATCTGGCTGAGGGTGAGGTCTCATGCATGCCCCAGGGTTTGGAGCCCTCTGATAACTAAGCTACAACAGAATTAGTATCCCTGGGGCTTGGGGGATTGTACCCGCAGCCTCAGGGGCTTGGTGCTTCCTGCTAAAGGAGAGAATCTCTCACATGCAGGGATCTCCATTAATAAAAATCAGAATTTGAGACAGTAGAAGTTCTCTATAAAAATGGCTTCATCCCAAGTTGCTTTTACCTGAAGAGCTATGAGGTTGGTATTGACATCTATTGCCCAAATTTGACATTGTAAAGACCACCTTATTAATCAGAGCCTACCCAAGGCCTGTGAAGACACTGTCAACCATTAGAGAAAATGGTGTTTGCTATTTACAGATTTGGAATGCCGAGGACATGAATTTGGGGTCATTTCATGTGAATCTGCAACTCTATTCATTATTGAACATCTATGGCAGTTAAAATTTGAATGAAGTTATCAACATAATGTACAACAAAATGGGTAGGAAACAAAATAAAAAGGAAAAGAACAAAAACCAAAGAGAACAATGTACTAAAGAGGTAAAGCAACAACAGTATGGGTGGAATTAAAAATTAGATACACACACATTTGTTCTGTCAGCTAATCATTTTAACCCATCAGTTACGCATTCAGTGCCAATTCAGTTGTCTTGTGCAGAGTAGGCGCTTGATTTTTGTTAAATGGATCAATTGATCCACCTCTTGCTATAGCCACTTTGAATCGTTGTCACCAACTGTTGACCTACATTCTAGAATCCTTCCTGGAACTCGGCAAAGTTAATCTGGATGTTCTTGTTTTCTCCCTCATCCCTTTTCCTACCCAATCATCGCCAAGAATCTGAAGCAAGAAAAATTTTCATGTAAACTTTAAAATAAGAGGATACTTACATGGAGTACATCAACACTCAGCTGCTGAAAGTTCCGAGACCTCAATTCTTGCATTCGTTTGCTATTTTCTTCATATTTTTCTTCCACAATCTTTCTGTAAGTTTAAAGTGAATGTAGAAAAATAACTGTGAATTGCTAAAACCATGTCTATATTATACAGATGAATGTGATCCTTATTTCAACAGATCGACTGGGGGATTAGAAAATCAGGCCATCAGTTCTCTTCCTCATCGAGGTGAATGTGGTGCAGCACCCAGCTGATTCTCTTTTAAAGCACACACAGGATGTTCTGGTTCCTTATTCACCCTTACAAATCCCAAAATGCAGCAGCAGGAGAAGGCAGTGCTCCTCTCTGTGTGTTCTCCAAGTATAATGACAGAGCTATGTGTTCCCAATGCCTAGCACAGTGCCTAACACATACTAATAACACAAAAACTGCTTTCAGGATGAACAAACCCATAAAAAGTAAAACTAGAGCCACATATCAAAGGATGTGTGAGGAAATATATGGGAGTTATTGTGCAGGGGAATTTTTCTAGACACATTTACTTTGTTTTCTCTTATTACAGGAGAGTGAGTTTAAGAGACCTGCTACTAAACTGGGAGAAAGATCTAAGTTCTGTGATTACTTGTGGGCTAATTGATACTCAGGTTTTCCTCACTGAACACCCTTCTGGTCTCTTGTCTCTAAAATGGGTACATTATAAGTCTTCTGAAAATAGAGTCATTTTCTAGCTAAAACACAAGACCCCCTTGATTCTACAATCAACAATTAGAAACAATTCCAATACAATTTATTCACAAAATCAAGGCCAAACTTTATTTAAAACCATTACCTTCAAATAAGAAAAATATATTAGTGTAACATGTGAAAGATATGTGACTTCTTTGTATTAAAAAACAGTTTTAATATAAATATTTTGTAATCTGCATATGTTATTAAATTAACCTTTTTAATCTGTTCCTATCAGAGATTTAATTTTCCTTTTACCCTCAGCCAATGACATGAATCATAGCACCTTGGAAATACCACCATTTCTGAGGTATTACAAACAGATTTGGGGCTGTGAGCTGATGCAATGGCTCAAGCAATTTATGTGAATATATTTTCCCAGTAAAACTCACACTCAATGTCACAGTGATTTGCAGAAGCCAACTTGTATTGGCTCCCAAGAGCAGACTGTGTAAATATCTTCCCAACTGAAAATTAAATGATATCATATTGGTAGCTTGATATTGGTCACAGTGGAAGTATTTATATCACAGAAATCAGCAAACAAATCAGCAGCCCCCTTCAAATCCAGAGCTGGTTATTAAATATTTACCAGCACACCACTGCTCACAATGTACTTTCATGGAAATCTTTTTCTACCCATTTATTAAAGAAAGCACATGTTAAGGGAAAATAGACTCATAGATTCTTATTCGGTTTATCATGATATTCATTCTAAGTACAAGGACACCTCTAAATCAGTTTTCAGATAAATTAACAAGGTAACAAAATGAATAGATTTGTGTTCAGGTTCTCGCTGTCTCTCTAGTTCTTGACTGGGGCTCCTAAACTACCAAAACATTGGCAGAGGAAGAAAAAATAAGAAACATTAGGAAATTTGATAACCTACCAACAGATAAATCAGTTTTTCAGAAATTGAGGCTCTTAGGCTCTTTGAAATTTCATTTTATACATGTATTTTTTCAGTTTTATTAAAACTTAATTGACAAAAATGTTTAGATTTATATATACTATGTGATGTTTTCATATATGTATACATTGTAGGATGATTAAATCAAGCTCTACTCTGTTAGCAATTTTCAAAAATACAAAACAGTGTTATTAATTACAGTCACAATGCTGTACAATAGATCTCCAAAACTTATTTTTCCTGTCTGACTGAAACTTTTTACCCTTTGACTAACATTTCCCTATTCATGCCCCCCGCCCCTAGTAACCACCATTCTACTCTCCTCTTTCGTGAATTCAACTGTTTAAGATTCCATATATAAGTGATATCACGCAGTGTTTGTCTTTCTATGCCTGGCTTATTTCTCTTAACATAATGTCCTCCAGGTTCATCCATGTTGTTGCAAATGACGGGATTCCCTGCTTTTTTAAGGCTAAATAGTACTCCATTGTATGTATTTATATCACATTTTATTTATCCCCTTATCTGTTGATGGATACATATGTTGATTTCATATCTTGGCTACTGTGAATAATTCTGCAATGAACATTGGAGTGTAAGTATCTTTTTGATATACTGATTTCATTTTCTTTGGATATAAATCCAAATGTAGGATTGCCAGATCATATGGTAGTTCTATTTTTAATTTTTAGAGGAATCTTCATCCTATTTTTCCATAATGGCTGTACTGATTTACATTCTCACCACTACTGCACAAGGGATCCCTTTTCTCTACATCCTAACACCTGAAATTTCACTTTTTCATGTAAATACTCTAATTACTAGTGATATCTCCCACCAGCAACACTGCCCTGAGCATAGACTTCTCTAAAGATTTCACTACAGAACAGACCTCTGTTTCCCATCTACTTCTTCCAAAAGCTAACAATTTCCTGCCAATAAAGTCTCCTTCCTATAAATAAGTGAGGTCTCCTGGTAGAAGGTATGCAGCAAGCACCTAGGGAATCTGGGTAAAACAGTGATATCTCCTGCTGGGGTATGTGCAGAAGCTGTCAACAGCGATGAGGTTTCATTTGGAAATTGACTCTATTTTCATCACTAATAACCTCCCAAATAGTTAATCTTTCCCTTCACACAAGACTGAAAGCCTGATATTAATAGCACCTGACATTCAATCTATGGCTCAATAGTCATCTTGAAGTGAACGAGTGAATGAATAAACACATAAATACATAATCGTATGCATTGGGGTTTCCTGTTTTGGTTTCTGCTTTTCTCTGTAAATTCCCTGAGAGCCCTGAGAAGTAGTACTAAGCATGAGTGCCTAAAGGAAAAGCAACTTACTTCAGCTTCCTGGCTTTCTCATCAGCCGCCTGGAGCTTTCTCAGCCTCATCCTTTCTCTTGGAGTCATTTTCTGAACTTCTGACAGTGCCCTCAGAGTCTGCAGGTGGATCCTTTTTTGCCTATAAATAACAAATATTCTCCTCATATAGCCCATCCTAAACATGTTCAGAAAAATTAAACAAATATTTTATAAAAGTATCACTACACTACTGAGAGCAAAAGCGTCTTGAGACAGGCCAGGCAAAAACTAATAAGCTTTGGGTATGTAATGAGCCAAGCAGGACTGTAGTTAATAAGCAACACTTTCCAAATTAGATTCTTGTTTAAAGGAAATTATTTACTTTCCAAATTCCTGCTCATTTCACGCCAATGACTAGTTTTCATAAAGTAAAACAAATTAGAATCTCGGTCATTAAAGAGTAAATAGACGGGCACAGTAATTCTACTATGTGTATAAAACACATAATCTTTAGAAGTGGGCAGAGTTTGAATCCCACCTCCACCACTCATTAGCTCTGTGGCCTTGGGCAAGTAACTGAACCTCCTTGAATCTCAGTTTTCTCATCTGCAAAGAATGGGCCATAGTAAGTATCACATGAGATAACATATGCACAGTGCCTAGCACATAAAAAGTATTCCAAATGCTAGTATTATAATAGCTGAATCTTATTTTTTAACTTTTATTTAAAGTTCAGGGGTGCATGTGCAGGTTTGTTATACAGGTAAACTCGAGTCATAGGGGTTTGTTGTTCAGATTATTTTGTCACCCACATATTAAGCCTAGTACCAATTAGTTATTTTTCCTGATCCTGTCCCTCCTCCCACTCTCCACCCTCTGAAAAATTCCAGTGTCTGTTGTTCCCCTCTGTGTGTCCATGTGTCCTCATCATTTAGCTCCCACTTATAAGTGAGAACATGCATTATTTGGTTTTCTGGTCATGCATTACTTTGCTAAGGATAATGGCCTCCAGCTCTGTCTATGTTGCTGCAAAGGACATGATCTTGTTATTTTTATGACTGTGTAGTATCCCATGGCATAAACGTACCACATTTTCTTTATCTAGTGTACCACTGATGGGCATTTAGGTTGATTCCACGTCTTTGCTATTGTGAACAATGCTGCAATGAACATATGCGTGTATGTGTCTTTATGATAGAATGATTTATATTCCTTCAGGTATATACCCAGTAATGGGATTGCTGGGTCAGATGGTATTCTATTTTTAGGTCTTTAAGGAATTACCACACTGTTTTCCACAATGGTTGAAGTAATTTACACTTCCACCAATGGTGTATGCGTGTTCTTTCTCTCTGCAGCCTCCCCAGCATCTATTTTTTTGACTTTTTTTTTTTTTTTCTTTTGAGACGGAGTCTCACTCTATCACCAGGCTGGAGTGCAGTGGCGCGATTTCAGCTCACTGCAACCTCAGCCTCCTGAGTAGCTGGGACTACAGGTGTGTGCCACCACACCCAGCGAATGTTTGTATTTTTAGTAGAGACGGGGTTTCACCATGTTGGCCAGGATGGTCTCAATCTCTTGACCTCATGATCCACCATTCTGTTTGGTGTAAAGTTTCTGAGAACTTGGCCGGGCGCGGTGGCTCAAGCCTGTAATCCCAGCACTTTGGGAGGCCGAGACGGGCGGATCACGAGGTCAGGAGATCAAGACCATCCTGGCTAACATGGTGAAACCCCGTCTCTACTAAAAAACAAAAAATACAAAAAACTAGCCGGGTGAAGTGGCAGGTGCCTGTAGTCCCAACTACTTGGGAGGCTGAGGCAGGAGAATGGCATAAACCCAGGAGGCGGAGCTTGCAGTGAGCTGAGATGTGGTCACTGCACTCCAGCCTGGGTGACAGAGTGAGACTCCGTCTCAAAAAAAAAAAAAAAAAAAAAAAAAGTTTCTGAGAACTTGCCCTATGAATCTCGGTGCTCCTGTATTGGGTGCACATATATTTTGGATAGTTAGATCTTCTTGTTGAATTGAACCCTTTACCATTATGTAATGCCCTTGTCTTTTCTGATTATTGTTGGTATAAAGTCTGTTTGGTTTGAAATCAGAATAGCAACCCCTGCTTTTTTCTATTCTCCATTTGCTTGGTAGATTTTTCTCCATCCTTTACTTTGAGACTATGTGTGCCATTGCATGTGAGATGCTCTTAAAGACAGCATATAGTTGGGCCTTGCTTCTTTATCTGACTCTACACAGTGCCTTTTAATTGTGGCATTTGGTCTGTTTACATTCAAGGTCAGTATTGATCTGCATGGATTTAATCCTGTCATCACAATGTTATCTGGTTATTATGCAGACTTGTTTGTATGGTTGCTCTATAGTGTCACTTATAGTCTGTGTACTTCAGTGTATACCGGTAGTGGCTGGTAATGGTCTTTCCTTTCTATATTTAGTGCTTCCTTCAGGAGGTCTTATAAGGCAGGTCTGGTAGTAACAAATTCCCTCAGTATTTGCTTGTCTGAAAAGGATCTTATTTCTCCTTCGCTTATGAAGCTTAGTTTGGCCAGATATGAAATTCTTGGTTGGAATTTCTTTTCTTTAAGAATGTTGAATGTTGGCCCCCAGTCTCTTGTGGCTTGTAAGGTTTCAGCTGAGAAATCTGCTGTTAGTTTGACGGGCTTCCCTTTGTATGTGACCTGACCTTTCTCTCCAACTGCCTTTAACATTTTTTCTTTCATTTTGACCTTGGAAAACCTGATGATTATGTGTCCTGGGGATCATCTTCTTGTGAAGTATCTTACTGAGGCTCTTTGCATTTTCTGAATTTGAGTGTTGGCCTCTTTAGCTAGGTTGGGGAAGTTCTCATGGATGAAATTTCTATGTTTCTATATAACATATTTCTGTGTTTTCCAAGTTGCTTCAATTTTCCCCACCTCTTTCAGGAACATGATTTGATCTCTTTTACACAATCCCACATTTCTTGCAGATTTTGTTCATTCCTTTCTCTCTATTCTTCCCTGTCTTATTTCAGAAAACCAGTCTTCAAGCTCTGAGATTCTTTCTTCCGCTAGGTGCATTCTGGTAGTAATACTAGAGATTGCAGTTTTTTTTTTGAGATGGAGTCTCACTCCATCATTTAGTCTGGAGTGCAATGGTGCTATCTCAGCTCACTGAAACCTCCGCCTCCCAGGTTCAAGCAATTCTCCTGCCACAGCCTCCTTGGTAACTGGGATTACAGGCACATACCACTACAACTGGCTAATTTTTGTAGAGATGGGGTTTCGCCATGTTGGCCAGGCTGGTCTCGAACTCCTGACCTCAAATGATCCACCCACTTCAGCCTCCCAAACTGCTGGGATTACAGGTGTGAGCCACTGTGACTGGCCTGAAATTCTTATAGTGTGATTTTCAGCTCAATCGGGTCAGTTACGTTCTTTTCTATACTGGCTATTTCGTCTGTCAGCTCCTGTATCATTTTATTATGTTTCTTAGCTTCCTTGGATTGTGTTTCAATGTGCTCCTGCATCTCAATGATCTTCATTCCTATTAATATACAGAATTCTATTTCTGTCATTTCAGCCTTCTCAGTCTGGCTTAGAACTCTTGCTATAGAGGTACTGTGGTCACCTGGAGGAAAAAAGGCAGTCTGGTTTTTTGAGTTCTCGAAGTTCTTGCACTGGCTCTTTCTCATCTTCGTGGGCTGAAGTTCCTTCAATCTTTGAAGTTTTTTTCCTTTTATTCTATTTGATAACTTTGACAGTTTGATTTTGGTATAAGATGGATTCAGTAGACTGGCTTTGTTTCTGGAAAATTTTAGGCAGCCAGTGCTCAGCTCCCAACTCCTGGGCTGTGTGCTCTAACTCTGGGAGACCTGTATTGGGCCCCAACTTTGCTCTCTGGCTCCTCAAGGTAGTCAACTCATTGCACTGGGGGGCCCAGTTTGCTCCTGGACAGCTGGTCACTACACTCTGATGGGTGGTGCCAGCCAAAGCATTTTGTAGGATGGTGGCAGCAGGATCCATCCTTGCTTGCATGTGCCAGCAGCAGCAGCGGTGGTGGAGTGGCAGTGTGGAGGGGTGCACACTTGTCAGCTGTGGAAAGGTGCTAGCAGGTGTCAGGGTGCCTGTCTCCCTGTGGGCGTTCACAGCAGCAGCAGAAGCAGAATGGCTCAGGGAGCTGGGTCCCTCCCCTGGCAACTGTGCATGTGGTCCTGTTGGTGGTGGTGCTAGCACAAGGTGCAGCACTGGTGGGCATAGGTCTGTGTGCAACCTCTGTGCATGTTGACATGCACAGAGGTAGGAGTGCGTGTCAGGGCAGGGAAGGGTCCGCTGTTCTCTGCACCTAGTTTCACTCTAGCAGCACTGTTGGTACAGGGGCAGGGTGCTGGCAGGGCCAGGGCCGGCTGTCTTTGTGCCGTCAAGGCTCTGACTGCAATGGCAGGGGAGGTGAGGTGGGATACACTCCCGTCAGCAGCAGTAGCAGGGCACATGCATGTTGGCAGGGCAGGAAAGTCAAAATCTGCCCATGTATATACATGCCAGAAAAGCAATATGGGGAGGGGTGTGGCTGTGAGCCCGGGGAAGCTGCAGTTAGGGGAAGGAGTGGGTCTCCCCACTGGATCTCTCCTCCAGTCAGGCATGATTCCTCAGCAGTACAGGAGCTATGATATAGACCCCTAGGGTCCCCGCAGCTGCACTGCAAGCAGGCATGGTCAGGCTGGGCCTCAGGAGAGGCCAGAAGATCAAGGGGTGCTCAGGTCAGATCAGCCTCCTCTGATGGGCAAGACTGCCTGCAGAGTTCAGGTCTGACAGTTCCCCTGGGTCTAAAGTCTCCCATGGGAGCAAGTCAAGCCTAGGGGGATGTCTCCCTGGTCATGCTCTGCTGCAGACACTCAAGCACCAAACCCTCTGGGCTCCACATCGGCTGGTGTGCTGCCCCTACCACTTCTCTAAGCAGATCTCCCTACCAACTCAAGTGTCCCTGGTGGTCAAGGGGTCTCCTCCATCTGGAATTCCAGAGGCCTGTGGCAAGAGTAGGTTGCTCCCTGCCAGTTCAACTCACCCATTCCCCCAGCGTCACTGGAGACCAGGAATGGGTCCTGGTGCACAGGTGTACAGTGGCCCCATGCAGGATTCCCAACTTCCTCCCTCTTCAGCCCAGCTTCTGTGCCTTCTCTCCAGCCACTCTCAGTTGTTCCCTCTGAAGATCTGTTAGGAGTGTGCCAGTAGTCCTGGTCCCTCAGCGGCAGCTGTTCCACCTGGCTGCACCTAGTTGGGCATCTTGTCCCCTACCTCATGCTAAATTTTATTGACTATGTCTTCTATTCCAGGCTTAATACAGTAGATATTTTTGTTGTAGCATGGTGTTATGGTTAATCGCACAGATTAATAACACACTCTGGGTTCAAGAATACACAAACTTTTTTCCACTGCCCAGACTGTAACGGACAATGTCTACACTCCCACGGCCAACACAAGGTTTAGGATAGTGAGATACCTCAGGCGCAAAATCTAAGGGGGCACCAAAAAATTCAGTAACCAAGATAATTTTAATGAAAATTATTTTTAAAAATCAAAGTTAATTTCAAAAAGTTATAAAGACTACAATAGCAAACTTTTAAGGACAGGATCCAACCCTGAACTTATACAATTCCACCTCACTTTCCTCACCCTGATCCTGGCCCTGCTGCTGGACCCTGTCTTTAAACTTTTAATAATATTTTGTTACCAGGGATTTTAAGCATTAATTTGGAGTTTTACAATATTGCATTAAAATTTGATCTTGATTATGAGTTTTTGGTGTCCCATTGAAATTTTGCCACAGGGTCAAGGGCCTCACTCGCCTTATCCTGGTCCCAGCAGATCCCTGTGAATACCTTTAGACTTTTTTTTTTGTGGAATGTTCACAGCCTCTTCAGTGTTTTTGATCCCAACAATCAGCACATAAACCTCTTTCGATGTATGATTAATGTTAAGCATGCTTCTTTAACTGAAAAAGAGGCTAAATAATCACATTGGCTAACATTTTAGCAGGTAATAACCCCATGCTTATAAGCACTTTACATGAATTAACTCACTTAAATGCAGAGCAACTCTGTGAAGTAGGTACTTTTTTTATAGTCATAGAGAGGTTAAGTAACTTGTCCAAAGTAATATAGAGTATTACCTGGGAGCTAGAATTTGAATTGAGAGAGTGTTATTAATCTGTGTAACCACTACACCATGCCACAGCGAAAAATATTTACTGTATTAAGCCTGGAATAGAAGACATGGTCAATACAATTTAGCATGAGGGAGGGGGCAAGATGGCTGACGAGAGGCAGCCAGGTGGACAGGGATGACTGGCACACGTCTAAAAATCTTCAGAGGGAAGGCACATTGAAAGAACTCCAACCACATTCTCAGTGGCATTTGCTTCTCTTCCTGACTTGGTTAGGGCCCAATACTATAGAAGACCTTTTGCACTCCACTCTTTCCTTGACAAACACTATGAGAAAATTGTAATGACCTCTGAGGACAGTTCTAATACCTCTCTGACACCATCCAGACCACAGACTCCAGAGGACATTCAATTTTCAGGAATATACATCTCTTATTTTGTCAGACCAATGGATCTCCTTGAAACATAGTCATAGATCTCAAAAATAGCAGTGACCATCTGAAGTTAATATTTCATAATGTAAAATACCCTCCAAACAACTGGATTCTAGAACACTGTTAATTGTAAACAGTGTCACTTTTATAACTGCAGTACAAAATGATAGACAAAACTAGTCCAGTATTTAAAAAATATCTACTACTCTCACATCTCTAGTTAATAAAATACAATTGGAAATTTCGATGTTTCTTGAAATAGCAGATAATAAACCATAAAAACAAGGTTATTAGGAACATGCCTAAAAATTTACCCCCTGTGGTATATAGTGTATCTTAACTGGAGACCATGCAAATTTCCTCAGTTTGAAAGTGAAGATGGAAAGCAAACATGGTGGAGTTGAGAAACATTGGACTGGGTGTTGGAGGAGTATATTTGTGCTAGAGCAGCCTATTGAGGGCTTCTGTTTTCACCCCACTGTCCTGCACACCTCTTGTATACTACAGTCGTTCATGACTGTACAAGTATGCAAAAACCCAAAACATAAGAACCTAGTATTCTGGGTTCTTGCAAGTTATAGAACAAAAATTTTGAACGACGTAGGAGAGAGAAGTTAGATCAGGAAATAATTATGTTTCTTTGGGAAATACATTGTTTAGTTCTTATATGAAGGCATGTATATTTCAAGAAAGTGAATTTCGGCTTATTTTCAATTGTCCCAGGACTTCACAATGTTCTCTTGTCAATAGATACTCTGCCAGTTCACATTAAACAAACAATATGTGAAAGCCATTTATGGTTATTATGGAAGGCTCATTAGCATAAATGTTACTAAATATTAACTTCTCTATATCCTTGCAAGGCAACTGCAGAGCTACCCTGCAGATTTGTAAGCTGTGCAGTGGTTTAAACTTTTATGATTTCAATTTGCTACCACCTGGGGTAAAGGGCTTTGGAACACCAAGTTCCTGGAGCTCCTTAATTTCTTGGCAAGACTTAAGTGAATTCTAGGATGCTCCATGCAGTCAGTTTAGTGCTAATAGATTTTTAAAGACAAATGCATTCAACATTTACACTCGATGGGCTTTTTAAAAACAAAGCAATTACTTACATGGCATTAATTATATGAGCAGCCTCCTTCTGACAATCCAAATTCTTGTCTTCCAGAGTCATTTCTGAATGTCTACACATTAGGTGCTGCAAAACACATCAACAACCCTGACATACCTTAAAGGCTCCTCTTTCGGGATGAAAGGGAATAAATTACCAAGTATCTTTTCAGATTTGGGGTACTTTTGACCATGGCAGGGAGCCTGAGAACAAAGCATGCTATTTTTTCCTGGGTCCCATAAAATTACATGGTAGCTTTTCCAAGAAGGTTTTGCAGGGTCAGGCTCTTGCCTGTCTCTCCAGCTTCATCTTGCACTGCTTGCTCTCTCACTCCCTTTTGCCAATCATGGGCAGGCCTACTTTCAGCTACAAGAAGACACAAGCTTTTTCCAACCTCCCAGACTGTAGAGGACAGTATCCACACCCCCAGGGCCAGTGCAAGGTTTAGGCAAGTGAGATACCTCAAGTGCAAAATCTAAGAGGACACCAAAAAACTCAGTAACCAAGATAAATAATTTTAATGAACATTATTGTTAAAAACCAAAATTAATGTCAAAAAACTATAAAGAATACAATAGCAAAACTTTAAAGACAGGATCCAACCCTGAACCTACACAGTTCCACCTCACTTGCCTCACCCTAATCCTGGCCCTGCTGGATCCTGTCTTTAAACTGTTAATATCTTGTTACCTGGGATTTTAAGCATTAATCTGGATTTTTAAAATATTACTTTTATAATATTATGAGTTTTTAGTGTCCCCTTAAATTTTGCCCCAGAGTCAAGGGGCTCACTTGCCTCATCTTGGTCCTGGCAGATCCCTGTGAATACCTTTTGACCCTTTTTCTTTTTTTTGAATGCTCACAGCCTCTTCAGTGTGTTTTTGATCCCCACACCCAGCATATGAGGCTCTTTTTCAGAGGACCACCTGCAGGTTCTACTGGATCCCATTTGGCCTTCATAGAAGGAGAGATGGAAGTACCAGGAAACCTAAGCCTGCCCCCCTCTCTCCTGTCCTGCCTTCCCCATGACCGCATGGGCTTCCCTGAGAGAATATGCTTGCATAAGAAGCCTCCCATCTGTATCTACCTCCAAGGCACAACATAATCAGGACCTTTGTGCCTGCTATTCCCTGTGATTCGAACACTGTTTCTGAGGCTCTTTACATGGCTGGTTGCTTCCCATTGGCTCGCTGGTAAAGAAATGTCAAGTACTCCTTTGACCACCAAAGCCCTTCCTTTCTCCCTTATTTTTACAGTATCCTGTTTATTATACTTTCTTCCTAGTGCTAGGCATATACATATGTTACTTACATCCTTACTTTTTCTTGGTTATTGGCTTCTCTCACTAGTCAAGCTTCAAGAGGACAGGAAACATACCTGTTCCTTTCATTTTGGCATCCCCTGGTGTCAGCACAGTGCCCAGCACTCAACTAGTAAGTTCATATCATTTATCACCTTTGCTTCCTTTGGATTTGGAACATGCCCCACTGATGAAAAGGTATGCACAGTTTTTAAGATGGATGACCATTTTGTGGTTCTTCTTAAAGTTACGCATAAAATTACAGAGGAAACTTGCCTCAGGGATTTGTATTGTAAAACCCTGAGAAGTTAAAAACAAACAAACAAACAAACAAACAAACGCCCTCTTTAGAGGGGACCATTTGCTGCTTTCTTAATACCTGAGACACGGCCTCTATATCACATTTCCTAATTTACAAGAAAACAAAATAAACTTAGCTAATCATTAAAAAGTATTATTGAGATATATAATAAAGTATTGGAATTATAAATGCTCAATGATAATCCTAGATTTTAGTATTCTCTGTTAGTATATTCTTGTCCTTGCAGGGATATAGTTACAAAGTGTTTGGGTAAGATCTGTCAACAGGGCTCCAAGGATGGATGTTGAGTTTTGGCATAAAATCAGAACCCTCACTTCTCATTTTCAATGGCACTAGGGAACGGGAGTTCACACACACCTTATTTTGGAAAGAGATTGTCCTGACTACTATTTTTCTCAGCTTTTTAAAATATGTATTTATTTATTTATTTTTGAGACAGAGTCTCACTCTGTCACCAGGCTGGAGTGCAGTGGCACAATCTCGGCTCACTGTAACCTCTCCCTCCTGGGTTCAAGTGATTCTCCTGCCTCAGCCTCTGGAGTAGCTGGGACTACAGACACGCACCACCATGCCCAGCTATTTTATTTTATTTTTTTTTGTATTTTTAGTAGAGACGGGGTTTCACTACGTTGGCCAGGATGGTCTCGAACTCTTGACCTTGTGATCCGTTCGCCTCAGCCTCTCAGCTTCTTTTTGACCTTTTTCCTCCTTTCTGGTTGATTCTTACTGCATCGTATCCCCTCTGCATATCTTCAAGTCATGGAATGTGTATACAAATGCTAATACCTGTTTCGCAGAATCCCTTTCATTTTAAATACCTGTAGCTGCTCATCAATGTAAGGGATTTTTAAAATTTCGATAGCAGATGGTCTTAATGAAGGATTCTTGTTCAACATGCTGTAATGTTTAAAAAGAAAATTATTTTTCAAATGAACTAAAATATAAGTACAATTTTCAATTATTTCTGTGACAACATATTTATTTCTATACCTTTCCAAGATGGCATTTAGTTCTTTTGGATATCTCTCAGGGAGAGAAGGTGTGTCACCTTCAACAATTTTTAAAACAATGGATAAGAAATTGGAGCCAGCGAATGCATGATTCATGCAGCACATCTCATATAAAATGCATGCCAGTGACCTGAAGACAAAGTCAAAGAATTTAAACAAGGAACAAATATCCTATTTTAAATTTTTTCATCATACAAAACCTCAGATGTGTTGGGGCATTGGCTGTGAGGCACAAACATGCAATCAGTAGTTGACTTAAAAACTGCAGTTTCATACTGTTTTTTTTTTCCATTTAAATACATGTTTACCAAAAAAAAAAAAAAAAAAGTGAAAGAATAAAGCACAAAAGTAAGTCTGGATGACAGCTTTTTTATCAAAGAATAAGCAGACCAAGAGTTAACAACATGCCCACACATAGTAAAGATGCTAAGTATTTGATCAATGTAAGGATTTTTTGAATTAGCCTTTAATAAATAAAATGCAGCTGAAGGTTATCTTCCTAAGGCAGTTTGATAATTTTATACATGCAAAATATAATTTTAATTTAGCAGCCTAACCTTCCCTCTAATGTGTATCCAAGCATTTTTAAAAGGAAACTGGCATTATTTATTATTCTCTGAATATAATCCATTTGCAAGTGGGATGGAAAAGCAGCTACTTGAAGCCCACATTAAAATGTATAATTCTCCTATGGTGAGTATGAAACAGAATATTAAAATTCTAGATAAGTCCAACACTGATTTGGATTAACCATGCAAATCAATAACCTCTAAACCAGCAGGAAAATATTTTAAATAACTCTACATCATAAAAAAAAAAAACTGAAAGAGAAATTCCTGCCTGAGCTTAGTATTAAAAAATAATAGCACTTCTCCTGAATAACGAAGTATTTTTATTTTATGGACATTATGAATTATGTAACTGTCAGGTTTTCCTTTTCATGTTAGTCAGTTGAAAGATAAGAAATAAACTTGTGATTGACCTTGTGTAAGTTACATTTTATGTAACTTTTAACAAAGTCCTTAACACAACAAAGGATAGACAGAAATACATACATTAATAATATCATTGAACTATTTTGTGGGTGTTCATGAAAATGTGCATTTGTAAGAGAATTTTGGATACATACACTGAGAATATTTCTGTTCCAGTAAATAATAATACTAAAAATTTCCAACTGAGCTGATTGGTACTTTACATTTTACAAAGCACTGACAATATCTCAACAGTCCCTCATAACTTCCCAGTGAAATAGAGTAGAGCCCATGTAATATTTTTCCCATTTTATAGATAAAAAATTGGCTCAGAAAACTTAAATGAGTTGGCCAAGGTCATATAGGTAGTAAATGGTAGAACTGACTCTTGAATTAAGGCATTTATCTTTCAAAATCCTAGACTGTTTCCATTAAGGAATGCTAGAAAGAAGGGGGAGATATTAGAACAAAGTGCATGAAATCAACTAGAATACCAATATCAATGTAAATATTAAAAATGATAAAAATTATTTGAAAATCAATAAATTTTGTATCTATCTGAAAGACTATTAAATGGCATCTGGTTAGATTTCTATACCCAGAAAAAACATTCCTTCAAATTAAGATGAAATAAAGATGTTTTTAGCCAAGCAAAAACAGAGATTTCATTATCAGCAGGAAAGCATTTCTTAAATCCCAGACATAAATTTTTCTAACAGAAGAAAAATGATCCAGACAAAAACAATGAGTACAAGAAGAAAAAAAGAGCACCAAAAAGTAATTCTGTTAATATGCATAAATGAATATTAACTCTACAAAATAAAATTAACAATATCTTGTGGTGTTTAAAAATTATGTAGACTAAAAATTCATGACAAAAATAAGGCAAATGACACAAGAGGGAAAAGATTCCAATTAAAAAACTAAATTATCAGACTGGAAAAATAAAAGGTATATTCTGCTCACAAAACAAACTTTAAATGTAGGAACACAGAGAGGCTGATAGAAAAACCATACAAACACCAAAATGGCAAGGAACACGACTAAGATTAAGATGGTGAATCAATAAAACAAGCAAACCACCAGGAATATAAAACAATTATAAATCTGTATACACCCAATAATGTGTGTGTGTGTTTGCATGTGCATCGTGTGTGTGTGTGTGTGTGTGTGTGTGTGTGAGTATGAAGCAAGAATTCACAAAATTAAAAAAATCAATCAAGATAGAAAAAATCTACACGATGACAAAATTGACACAATTGGCAAGTTGATGTCAATGCAACCAACAATAACAGAATTCAATTTTTTTTCAAGGGCACAGGGAACATTTACCAAAATTGACAATTTACACAGGGCCATAAAGCAAGCCTTAACAGTTTTTAAGGACTGAAATCTTCAAAGCCTGACCACGGTAAAATTGTGCTAGACATGAATAACAGAGCGATAGAGAAAAAGAGATAGTTGAAAAACCATAAACTTTCCAACTGCTTGAAAACTAAGAAATACACATCTAAATAATCCTTAGGTCAAACAATAAATTCAAAATCACTTTTAATAGAATGCTAATGAAGATACCAAATATCAACACACTGAATGCAATTAAGGTGCTTACAGCAAAATTCAAAGTATTAAATGCATATATTACAAAAAAAAAGCTTAAAATCTATCATATAAGTCAACTTGAGAAGCTAAAAATACAGCAAATCACACCAAAGAAAGTTTAAGGAAATAAATTTTAAAAGAGAAAAAATTAATGAAATAGAAATAAACAATAGAAACAAAGTCAGTGACGACTAATACATTTAATAGATCTCTAGTAAGGCTGATCAAGAAAATCAGAAAAAAAAAACACAGATTAACAATAACACAAATAGAAAAAGGTTCAACACTATAGACTCCACAGATATTAGAAAGTATTAAGATGACATTATAAACATGTTTTTTCCAATAAATTTGACAATATGGATAAAATTAACAGTCTTCTAAGAACACAACTTACTGACACAAGAAGAAAAAGATAATCTGAATAGTTTTTTATCTATTAAACAGAGATAATTTCTTATTTAAGGTAATAAAACTCAAAGCAGAATTACCATTTGACCCAGCAATCCCATTTACCCAGAGGAATGTAAATCATTCTACTATAAAAACACATGCATGCATATGTTCATTGCAGCATTGTTCACAATAGCAAAGATATGGAATCAACCTCAATGCCCGTCAATGGTAGACTGGATAAAGAAAATGTGGTACACATAAATGATGGAATGTTATGCAGCCATAAAAAGAATGAGATCATGTCCTTTGCAGCAACATGGATCAACCTGGAGGCAAACTAATAGAGGCACAGAAAACCAAATACTGCATTTTCTCACTTATAAATGGGAGCTAAACATTGACTACATGTGAATGCAAAGAAGGGAACAAAAAACACTGGGGCCTACCTGAGGGTAGAGGGAGAGGAGGAGGTTGAGAAACTCAAAAATAAAAGTAAAGAGGCAGTTGCTGTAACAAACTATAAACAAACAAATAAATAAAGGTTTAAACACAAAAAATACAGT
This sequence comes from Piliocolobus tephrosceles, assembly GCF_002776525.5. Lineage (NCBI taxonomy): Eukaryota > Metazoa > Chordata > Mammalia > Primates > Cercopithecidae > Piliocolobus > Piliocolobus tephrosceles. Next base: position 153,681,063 of record NC_045435.1, on the reverse strand, counting down.
TAACAATAATTTATTATGTATTTCAAAATAGTTAGAAGATTTGGAATGTTCCCAACACAAAGAAATGATAAATGTTTGAAGCAATGAATATCTCAATAACCTAGATTTGATCATTATGCATTGTAAGCTTGTATCAATATACCACATGTGCCCCATAAACATGTACGACTATAATGTATGCATAAAAATTTTTTAATAAAAAAAAACTGCCTATTCTGTACTATGCTTAACACCTGGGTACTGACATAATCTCTACACCAAGCCCATGTGACATAATTTTTATTTATATATATATATAAAACAAACTTGCACATGTACCCCTGAACCTAAAATAAAAGTTTAAAATAATAATAAATGAGATAGACAACAGAAGTATCCCCTGACCCTCTATCTCAAAAGTAAATATTATAAAGCAATCCTTGTAAGAACAGGAGCTATATTTGTTCGGCTTTGTTTTTGCCTACCCATGTATTTTCAGCACAACAACAGAACAGTGGCCAGCTTTATCTTCTCAATAGAGATATTTGTTGAATACAGAAAAATAAAACAAAATAATAAAAAGCCCTTGCAAAGAAAATCTCCAGGACCAGATGGCTTTACTGATAAATTCTTCCAAACACTTAAGAAATAAATAACAATAATATTACTCAACCTCTGCATTTTGTAAGACCAGGACAAGTTTGATACTAAAATATAATAAGAATATTATAGGAAAGGAAAATTACAAGCAAATGTTTTCATGAATGTTGATTCAAATAACCCACATTTACACACACATATTAGCAAATGGAATACAATGACATATTAAAAAGATAATACATCATGACTATGTAGATTTTATTTCAGAAATACAGAGTTGACTTAATATATGAAAATAAATAAATCAAAATACATCTCATTATAGAAAAAAGTTGAAAACCCATATCACCATCTTGATTGATGCAAAAAAGCATTTTATAAAATTCAAAACGTATTGTATTTTTAAAAAGAAGAAAACTCCTAGCACACCAGATATAGGAGGGAACTTCCTTAATCTGAGTTTTTGAAGCTTAAAAATATACAGTAAACATGACACTTATTGGTGAAATATTGAAAGTTTATTATTTTCTTCTGAGATTAGGAACAACATAAGAATGTCTACTATCATCACTTCTATTCAACACTGTAATGAAGGTGCTGCCCAAAGCGATAATGCCAGAAAAAGTAAATTTAAAAAAAAATCTATAAAGATTAGTAAAGAAAACATTAGACTGTCATTAATCATGTCAACATGATTGTGTACAGAAAAAATTCCAAAGACCTGACAAACTGTTAGACTTAACCAGGGAATTATGCAAGACTGCTGAATACAAAGCCCTTCATTTCTATAAACTTGCACAAAAACACACTTAAAGTGGCCCATGAAATACCAACCAAAATCCTAGCAGACATTTTGGCAGGAACTGACAAGCAGATTCTAAAATTTATATGGAAATACAAAGGGACCTGAATAGCCACGGCAATTAAACAAGAACAAATTTAGAAGTTTGTATGACCAAATATCAAGATTTATTATAAAGTTATATTGCTTATATTATAAAGTTATATTACCTATGAAAGTGTGGTATTGGCAAAGAAGAAAAAATATATACCAATGAAATAAAATAGAGGGCTCAAAAACAGATTCACACATATTTAATCACTTGATTAACGCAAAAATAAACTGCACTCCATGGTAGAGGAAAATATGACTTTTTCAACAAATTACACTGGGCCAATTGAATATTCATATAGAAAAAAATGTACTTGGATTTCTGTCTCATACCATGTGGCCACATACACACATAGATCAATTATAGATAGATGTTACTGTGAAAGATAGAATCAAATTGAGTTGGCTTTAAAAGAAAACAGGAGAAGATAGAATCAACTGAGTAGGCTTTTAAAAGAAAACAAAAGACTACCTTCATGATCTTGGAATAGGCAAAGATTTCTTAAACAAGACACAAAAGGCACTAGTGATAAAGTTATGAACTTATAAAATGAACTTCATTAAAATTACAAACTTCTATTCATAAAAAGACATCATTAGGAGAGTAAAAAGGAAGACACATAGTGTAAGAAAATATCTGCAACTCAAATATTCATCAGACTACCAAAATATGGATAAAATTAATTAAAACTTCTATAAATCAACAAGAAAAATGAGAGAATCCAATAGAAAAATGGGCAAAAGACTTAACAAACACTCAATGGGCAAAAGTCATGAGAAGATGCCCAACATTTTTAGTTATCAGAAAAGTGCAAATTAAAACCACTGTATCCTACCACTACATGCTACACACTCATCAGAACGGCTAAAAAGAAAAAGACAGACAATACCAAGTCAGTACTTGTTAAACTATGAAAAAAAAAAGTTTCCTTAGGAAAACAAGAGGGGCTAAATATCACTAAAAAAAAAAATCATCAAGTTGAACCAAATACTTTTACTAATGTAGAATGTGTAATATATTTATGTTATGAATTGCCACAATATACTTAGTTATTTCCCCATAGAAGAATCTATAATTCAAACTTCAAGAATGTCCTCTTATACAGAATAGAAGAGTTACAAGAGACTATAAACATTTGCTCATTTCAAACTCTGGTTTTATCAGTGAGAAAACCAAAGCTGAGAGAGAGGAAGTAATTTGCCCAGAAAGATACCATGTCAGATCAGCTCATGTTGGTATTGGTATTAGTTCTCATCCAATACTTTTTAAAATTTCAAAGTTGCATTGACCGCATTCTGTTATATAACCTAATACACACATCTGAAAACTGAAAGAAATCAAATTTGCAAGTCCAAGTAACAGAAGGCTAGCAATCACTCAGCACCTACGCACTCTCTTCTGATGATTTATGCTCACCCCACATAGGCTCAGGGTCTGCTTGAGGAGATTAGAAACAGAACAAGCTAGACAACCTCTCCTGGCCTGGGCACATCTGAAGGGTTGTATGGGAGCAACAACCCCTGATCCAGAACATTTTAAAGTGTCTTGGAAGCAGCTATTAGATTGTCTCCACCAATAATACAAATGGTAACAACAATAATGATAATAAGAGTAATAACGAATATGATAGCTGGAATGTTAATAGTGTTTACTATGAGCCAGGCCCTCTTCTATGTTCCTTTCGTATTTTAACTCATTGACTTACCCTCACAACAATCCTAATGAGGTAGGAACTATTATTATCATTCCCATTTTTTAGATGAGAAAACCATAAGATTAGGTAAATTGTTCAAGGTTCCATATTGAGTAGGTCATAAAGCTGGGATTGTAGGCCAGGCTATCCGGCTCTAGAGATACAGACTCTCTATGCTATCCTGCTTCTGGATCTTGCACCAATCAGAGCATTTTGGATCATGAAAGGCTCTCTTGAGTTGGAAATCATGGCTAGCCCTGACACAGCCTTTTAAGCAGGGGCTGATTTCCCAAGGTAATTTCAGTTTCTATATAGAATCTTAATTCACTTTTAAAAATCATTGGGGCCTTAGACAACAAGCTATGCAGGGCATCACACTATGGCAAATATAGGGCACACAGACAATGAGACCTTCTGTGGAAAAAGGAAGGCAGACAAGTTTGGTTTTGTCTTTTCATTGCTTGGAAGGAAAGAGGGCTTAGTGGTCTATTAACAGTGAATTGATCACCAAGTCAAATTCTGGTTTGATGGAGATGTAACTCTACTTTGATGAATTTCTTAAGGTTATAAAAAGATGTGGTAGGCCAGGCACAGTGGCTCACACCTGTAATCTCAGTGACTTGGGAGGCTATGGGGGGGCAATGAGTTGAGGCCAGAAGTTTAAGACCAGCCTGGGCAACACAGCAAGACCCCATCTCTACAAAAAATAAAAATATATTAACTGGGTATGGTAGTCCACACCTGTATTCCTAGCTACTCCAGAGGCTGGGGTGGGAGGATCACTTGAGCCCAGGAGTTTGAGGTTACAGTGAGCTATGATTGCACAACTGCACTCCAGCCTAGGCAACAGAGTGAGACCATCTCTAAAAATAAATAAAAATAAAAAAGATATGCAATTATCTGGCTAAAGAAACTATGGAACAATTAGATCTACAAGCTAACTTAGTAATCAATTAATTCTGATATAATACTACAGTACTCTCTGTTTTGGAAATCCTCTCAGTATGCATTGCAATTACCTTTTTCACTTTGATGACTAATATTTGCTTGCACTCTAGCACATAGAGAAGACTTCATTTATCAGTTAGTAACCTGTGGAAACAGACCTGCTATAGTGGTCCCAGTGTACCTACCCCTGGAATGGGCGCCAGTAACCGAAACTTGGACCAATTGATTACAGAAACTACCTTGACACTCAAAGGTAAAAGATTTTTGGTTACCTACCATATCTCAGAGCCTCTGTCAGTGTTTCCCAAACTTTAACATACATGCAAATCACTTAGGGGTTTTGTTAAATACACACGGTAGGTAACCAAAATACATATGGTGACTATATTTCTATGTACCAAGTGTTTTTTTTTTTTTTTTCTAGTTTCCAGCCAGACATTTCCATATAGGAATCATCTAAAACTCTTCACTTCCATCCTTTTAAAATAATTTTATTTTATTTGACTCCCAGGTCTTCAATCTGCTGATACAAAAGTAGATTGGGGGTGGGGGAGAGCTGAAATAAACAAGTGAGACGTGTGTTTTACTTAGAAGTCTATGATTTGCATTCCTTTCTTTTTCCAAAATACAGACAACTTTGAAGAGGTAAGCAAATAAATCCCTGAGGGATTGAATACAAGCAATGAAAAAGAAGGCTGGGATCAGGTGTCTGTGAAGCAAATTACACCTGAACTCCATAAACTTACCATCTGTCCAAGTTGAACAACTTGTCCAGAACTACTGAGAAAATTTCTGAAGCACAGGTTGATTGACAATAAATCACAAATGTAACTCAGGCTTTGTCTTGTCTTAAGGTAACTAAATTGACGCTTCAAAATCTGCCAGACTCTGCAAAGGCAGGCCTGCCCCAGGGCAATGCATGACTCTAGTTGGTTAGGAAGTTTTGTTGATCTTCTAGATAATGTTTTTATTTGATGTAATTGAGGAGCATCCTGATACATTCATCTAGAAAAGAGCAATCAGTTCAATCTATGGAAAGAGTAATAGAAATGTAATACAAGAGTAGTGGGTTTTGCTTTAGTGTGTATCACCCTAAAAGAAAGTCTTTACTTAGGTAGAATTGAGTATTAACCTAAATTCAATCTAAATATAATGAAATGAAAATAAATATAACGAAAAACATTGGGCTGCTTGAAGTAATAGTACTTAAGAAACAATATTATATAGCAATTGCTTATGAATAACCTACCATATCTCAGAACCTCTATCAGTGTTTCCCAAACTTTAACATATATGCGAATCACTTAGGGGTTTTATTAAAATGCTGATTCCAAGCATTTGTGGAGAAACAGTGTATACAGTGGAAGCATAGATTTTAGATCTTTCTTGAATCCATATATGAAAACAGAGCAGCTACAGAACAAAACTCAAAATCCATGAATAATATTTATTATAATTTATAATAAAGTCAGGTGATAAGGTGTCCCCTTGAACCTCACAGTGCAAGTGAAGGAACACAAACCACATAGCTACATGACTGGCATAGTATCAGCATCTCTGTGAGAAGAAGCAGAGGGAAGCAATGGAGTGATCAAGGGACATGACAACAGAAGAACCTCAAACTATCCACAGTAGGCCAATCTAAGCATAGCAATTAAACCCAGCAGGGGTTATGCCCAATCCAAAAGCAGGATGAATGCAAGAAACTCCAAGATAAGGCTTAAAGCAGCTGGAGTAAAATAGTTCAGGGCTGTCCAAAGGAATTTATTGAGGCCGGGCGTGGTGGCTCAAGCCTGTAATCCCAGCACTTTGGGAGGCCGAGATGGGCGGATCACGAGGTCAGGAGATCAAGACCATCCTGGCGAACACGGTGAAACCCCGTCTCTACTAAAAAAAAATACAAAAAACTAGCCAGGCGAGGTGGCGGGTGCCTGTAGTCCCAGCTACTCGGGAGGCTGAGGCAGGAGAATGGCATGAACCCGGGAGGCGAAGCTTGCAGTGAGCTGAGATCTGGCCACTGCACTCCAGCCTGGGCGACAGAGCGAGACTCTGTCTCAAAAAAAAAAAAAAAAGAATTTATTGAACTCATGGAAACGTTCTTATTTCTACAAACAATAGCCACCAGCCACATTTGGCTTTTGAGCACTGAAAATGTGGCTAGCGTGACTGATGAGCTGAATTTTTTAAAGAATATTTAAAAAGAAAAGTGAACTCATTTATTTTATCATATTCTAATATACTGTCACATTTTAGGGAAGATGACCCATAAAATTATAGACAAAACAAGGTTTGGGTGCATTTTCTCCTGTTCATACCAGCTCTTTCTAATTACTTTCCTCTACAACTGAACTTTACAATGTTTCAAGGAAGATTATCAAATCTCTCTCCACTGTAGTGGTCCCATGTCCTCCATATCATAAGAATGTGGCTAATGGAGGAAAAAGATCAAAACCAGTGAGTGAGGAGGACAAAGAGACCACAGGGTGGCAGAAGAGAAAAACTGACCAAAAGTCAAAGCTTCTTTGCATCTTTAGCTGTTCTTGAGGTCACAGTTACAGATTCTACGCAAACCATACAACTTGGGAAAGGATGTGGACAGTGTTCGGAGTTGGGGTAGGGAGGTAGGTTGGCAATGGAAACAATGATCAAAGCATCCTTACATCACCAACAGTTATTCACTCAGCCACTCCATCAAGACCGAATATGGCAACAGCCAGCACTCTCATGGGGCATCAACTGCTTCATACTTTGACCGAATTGCTATGTTCCAACTGCTTTAATAATTTTATATCATCTCCGGAGGCTCTTTTATGATGGACAGAACATTAAAAGTAGTAGAACGGGTCAGGTTAATAGAAGACCTACCTATCTTCCTCCTTTGGTCTTCACCAATCTTCTCCCTCCTGTCAGTTTTCTATAGCCCAGCTGGCATCATAATAAGACTGATTCCCCTGGTAGATTGATTGCTCTTTGCAAATATTCTTTTTCCCTTCCCCCATGGGGGGAATTGGCACAGGACTTGCTTCAGTCAACGGAATATAGGTGGATACGAAGTGTGTCACAACTAACTGAGTGGAGGATCTAAAGGCAGACATATGCTCTCTCTCTAGCACTGTATTGTCCATGTTAGCTCAGAGCATAACCTGTGTCCTGGAACTGGGAAAACCATGGATCAGAGCAGGACTGCAACTTGGAACAGAAACTCAGTTAATCTGCAGTCCTCATGTAATGCCAAAAATAAATATACGAAGTAACTGAGAGTTTTTTGGAGTTCTTTGTTACAGCAGCAAAGCTGACTGATACATCATTCCTCTGCTTAACAGCCTTTAGCAGTTTCTTATACTCCAGAAGAGTACAAGCTTCTTATCATAATTACATGGGTCATTCACAATCTGACCCCTGCCCGCCCTTCAGTCAAATGTACCAGCACTCCCCTCCTTGCCACACACATACTTTGTCCTACAGCTAATCAGAAGACCCTGAGCTTTCTCATGCTTCCATGTCCTTTCATACCTTTTCTCAGAGTCTTTCAGGAGTCAGAGAAGGTCTAAGTCATTTGTAACTACTTTTAAATTCCCAGTATATTTTTTAAATGAATAAATACCACAAGAAAGTTTCAAAATTGGAGGTATATCTGAAATTTTGGCATTAAATAAATAAACACCTTTAACATATGCCACCTCATTTGGAGATAACTTTAAACACATACATTTGAAGCCCTTTGTGAATGAGAAGGCCCTGGCCAAATGGTTCTTCTGGCCAGCCACTTTCTTTCCCTACATAGTTCCCTCCCTCTTCTCCCAGTGGGCACCCCTCATTTTTGGTCATTGACATTGGGTCTTTTTACCTGAAATACATTTGCCAAACTCTTATCCATTTTTTCCCCATCCTGAGCAGGAATCATGCACTCTCTAAGACTGTAGCTGATGCTCTCTACCCCTATCCCCAGCTGTCAATCACTCTCCGCTTTATACATCAGAACATGTATTGTACTATAACAGTATACAGCAATTTGTTTACATGTTTATCATTCCTTTGAGGACAGAAACCTTGATGTCTTCACGTCTCTTCCTTTCTGCAAATACTACCTTAGGGGCAAGAAAGAGTAAGGCTAAAGGTATGAGCTGTTCTGGTACACCACCTTTCTGAGGTAGGAGGAGAAGCCCTAATTTACAAATTTCCATGGTATAAATACCATGGTTGTTTTCAAGTTACTAATGTGACATCAGTGAACACTGACTTGAGAAGAATTATAGATAATTGGGTCTTATGAGCTGGTATGAGCCACTGAATCATGGGAGTGATAGAAAGATAAGGCTGGAGTCAGGCGGTCCAGTGCTGGGGCAGACATTGGGGTGGGGGTTGGGAGAAAGAAGGCAAGGTCAGGAGGAGTGAAAGAAGAGTTCTGAGGCACATGGAAAAGTTGCTGGTCTGGAAGTTCTCAGCTCTGGTCCAGGTTCTTGGGTTCTACCCACCAAACAGACCAGCAAGTAGAGTGCCAGATTTCTCTCCCGGCACAAGCCTCTTCTCTTAAGCAATTTATTGAGCCTTTTGATATAAAGAAAACGAACACTGCCAGATTGTCATATGGAGGCCTAGATTAGAGGCTACTTCTCAACTCCTGCCTGCTGCTTCTCCTGATGAAGTCCTGTTCCAGTCATCACTGCTGCATAAAAAACCACCCCAAACCTTAGTACCTTAAAACAACAATAATCAGTCATTTTGATCATGAATCTTTTTGGTCAGAGACTGACAGGGAAGCCTTGAATCTGTTCCCCATAGCATCTGCTGGTGATGTTCAACTGAGGCTTAAGGATCCACTTCCAAGATGGCTCACGCACATGACTGGCCAATCAATGCTGGCTATCAGCTGGAAGCTCAGTGGGGGTAAAGATCAAAGGCCTTGGTTCCTCTCAATGTGGCCCTCTCCATGTTGGCCTCTCAATGTGCCACTCAGGCTTCCTCACAACAGGGTAGTTGGGTTCCAAGAACAAGAATTTCAAGAGAACCAAGCAAAATCTATGTTGCTTTTATTATCTAGATTCAGAAGTCACATAGCATCAATTTTGCCATAATCACAGCCTTACCCAAATTAAAGGTGAGGGAATACAGACCCCAACTCTCAATAAGAGTGTGTCAACATCACATTATAAAAAGAACATGTGAGAAGTGATAGGTTATGATGGCCATTTTTGGAAAATACAATCTGCCACATGCCCCTATGGATCGTGGGACATTTTACCTTATGCTCCCATCCAAAGAGGTCTCTTTCCTCAGAAACCCAGGCCCTGCCCAGGCTCTCATGGCCACACTCTTTCCTCACCCCTGATGCTCCTTGCTACAAAGTGCCCAATCCTGGAATTTGAAAGATTCAACCCCAATTTGACTTCCTATAGAAAGACTAGTCTCAACTAGGGATTCCAAGACTTAAATTTAAAAAGCAACTTAAACAATGAAGTGTGGTGATAAGATTTAATACTTACCAAATAAATTTGCATGTTTGAAATAAGAACTTGTTAACACAAGTAAATTTTTCTTTTAGTAAGAGGAATGAAAGAAAATTCTGAGCTAAGCCTCCCTCTCCAAGTCTCCCACAGAATTAACAAAACAAGAGTATATAAATTTGCCACATCATTTATTAATGACTTAAATCTGCTTGGTCTTCTATAATCTTCTTATACTTATATATTAATATCTTTTTCTAGATTCAGGAAGTTCTCTGTTATTATTCCTTTTAATAAACTTCTTACTCCTATTTCTTTCTCCACTTCCTCTTTAAGGCCAGTAACTCTTAGACTTGCCTTTTGAAGCTATTTTCCACATCTTGCAGGTGGGCTTCATTCGTTTTTTTTTTTCTTTTTTCTCTTATCTCAGAGCTCTGCGTATTTTCCAATATCCTGTCTTCAAGCTTACTAATTATTTCTTCTACTTGATCAATTATGCCATTAAGAGACGCTGATGCATTCTCCAGTCAATTGGATTTCTCAAGTCCAGAAATTCTGCTTGATTCTTTTTAATTATTTCACTGTCTTTGTTAAATTTATCTGATAGAATTCTGAATTCCTTCTCTGTGTTATCTTGAATTTTGTTGAGTTTCCTCAAAACAGCTATTTTGAATTATCTGTCTGAAAGGTTGCATTTCTCTGTTTCTCCAGGATTGGTGCCTAGTGCCTTATTTAGTTTGTTAGGTAAAGTCATGTTTTCCTGGTTGGTCTTGACACTTGTGAATGTTCATCAGTGCCTGGGCATTGAAGAGTTAGGTATTTATTGTAGTATTCACTGTCTGGGCTTGTTTGTACCCATCCTCCTTAGGAAGGCTTTCCAGGTATTTGAAAATACTTGGGTGTTGTGATCTAAGCTACATTTGCATTGGGGCTACCCCAAGCCAGTAACACTGTAGTTCTTACAGACTTGTAGAGGTACCACACTTTGGTGGTCTTAGATAACATGCAGAATAATTCTTTGGATTACAAGCCAAAGACTCTTGTTCTTTGCTTACTTTCTCCCAAACAAATGGAGTCTCTGTATTGAGTTGCCTGGAACTGAAGGTAAGGTGACACAAGCACTCCTTTGGTCAACACTACCTGAAGCCAGCATGGCACCCTGTAACCACTTCCTATTACCTATGTTCACTCAAGGCCCTGGGGCTCTACAATCAGCAGATGATGAAGCCAGCCAGGTCTGTGTCCTTCCCTTGAGGGGTGTGAGTTTCCTAGGTCCTGGGCAGGTCCAGAGATGCTCTCCCAGAGCCAGGGACTAGAGTTAAAAACCTTAGAAATCTGCATGGTGTTCTATTCTACTGTGGCTGTGCTGGCACTCAAGCCATATGACACAGTCCTTCCCACTCTTCCCTCCCCTTTCTATGTGCAGAAGAGCTTCACTCCATAGCCACCACCACTACAGGCCTATAGGGAATATTCCCAGGCTACCACTGATGCGCAATTAAGGCCTAAGGACTCTTCCTTCAGCTTGTGGTGAATACCACCAGGCCTGAAACTCGTCCCTCAGGGCAGTGGCTCCCCTCTGGCCCAGGGAAGGTCCAGAAATGCTATCCAAGAGCTAAGACATGGAATCAGGGACTCCAAGATCTCACTTGGTCCTCTAGACCACTGTGGTTGAGCTGTTACCTGGTTTTTGGTTCTTATGAAAGTGATTCCTCTGTGTAGACAGTTGTAAAACTTGGTCTTCCTCAAAGGATAAATGCTTGAGGAGAAGGATACCACATTTACCATGATGTGATTATTCCGAATTGCATCCCTATATCAAAATATTTCATGTACCCCATAAATATATACATCTACTGTGTACCCACAAGAATTAAAAATTTAAATTTTTTTAAAACCTAGTGTTCCTGGGGAGGGCCATGATCAGTGGGGTCCTTTTCAGCCATCTTGTACTGTCACTCCTCCATCAATATCAATTTAACAAGGATTTATTAGCTATGTTATTAATCTTTTTAAAATTCATCAGGCCAAATTAGTACTATCTACAGAGTTTGTATCAACCATTTCATTCTAGTCATTGAAAAAAAATATATTAATGCTCAAATATACTTCACCTGACTGCAATGTTTTCTTACCCAAGCTTCTATTGGATGAAAAAACTGACACCAGTGCTTATTCCCTAGGAAAGCACTCCCTAGTCAATAGCTTCCTTCTGAATCCATATAAGAACTTTCCAGGCCATGGGCAATGAAAAAAAATGAATTCTTTTGCTCCAGAGCTTTCTTCACTAAGAGGGAGCTGATGAAGCTGTTGGCTGCCAGCTACTAGATGGCCCCATTTTAGTTACAGGAAATGCTGCCAAGTTGGACTGTATTTCTCAAAAAAAATAGGCTGTTGTCCCCATCCCTTCCCTGACCATCCTGGAAATGTTCTTCTGTAAGAATACTTTCTTGGTCCTGGCAGGTCAGGCAGGTGCTGGTTCTTCTCTATTTTCTTCTACCCATAGCTAATCCATGTCTGATACTTCGGCCGCAAGATCACAAGAGCCTGAGTCCAATGTTGGGCATGAACTAGACTCCTTCTCTGTCCGCTACCCAACCAACCTCCACACCAAATCTCCAAGAAGAACCCTGAGAGCTTCACAGTACAGTCTGGATGTTGCCACTATTCTCACCACTGTTCCCTTTACTTAAATCACTCAAAGAATATGGGGGCTACAAGATCAAAGAGCCATCTGGTTGGCTTCTCACAACAAAGTACACGAGACCAACAGTGAAATATTGTTTTCTTTCTGTTTAATTGCAGTACCATTATTCAAATAATGTTGTCCTTTATTTGTTTCTCTTACCAAAATAACATACTCTAACTATTCATAGTTTAAATCAATTTAATGAGCTGGCCTACGAACCCAACTCATATTTGTATTTCTCCTGTGAGTATAAGAGTATTCAACAATTGCTTATACAAATCAGCTGTGATCAAAGCATTGTCCTCAGTAAACCTAATTATCCTAACTTTGCAAATCACTTTATAAACTTTTGGAACCTAACTCACTTTTAGGAGAAGGACTTCCTGTACTGAATGCTATAAATAAATGAAGCCGGAAAAGTTTAACAGATTTCAGAATGAAGATAATGTTACATATGAGCAAACATTAACAGATGAAAACATAATTAGTATTAGGCCAATTCTCCTTTAAGCAAATTCTCCTTTAAGCATTATAAATATATTATGTACAGCTATTAGTGCTAAAATAAAACACTTGTCAATTATTCATAAGTGTTTCCAATCCTAAAAAAAAAATCCACAATAAACAGATGCTACATACTGAGATTCAGAGACAGGTTCTCGACCTCATTCAATCTAATTTTTCTAAGAATGTCTACTAAAGATTACTCGTCACATGTATGTATCTGCCACTATAATTAATAGTTCTCTTATTCTTCCCATTTTAGGTTTGGCAATAGAAATTTCATTACCAGATAAGCCCACTTTGATTCTGATACAACCAAGGTAATTACTAAATCCATAATAAGGTGGTTACTTGGGGTCAGGATGATGATGAATCCTAAGCTTGTACTTGCTGAAAAGTTAATAATCTCTTCAAGGAGAGCTAACCTAAAGCTCAGAGAAGCACATTAAAATCCTTCAGCATTTGTTATATTTTGGAGGTTTTGGTTGGTTTTTTTTTCTTTAGTCAGATATTTTTATAATCCTAAACTACAGCAATACTGTCTGATATCCCATAATTCTCCATTATAGTAATAGTAAGAGCAGGAGCAATTTTTTTTTAAAAAGAAATAACACTGACATAACTGAGACAAATACTCTATGCTTTCCTTTCCTCTCCGTGGGTTCTTTGCTTTCATCTTCTAGGAGACATTCATCTGATCTGGAAAGCAGATACAGATGCCTGTCAAAAGGAGCCAGGTTTGTTACATATAATTCCAAAAACTTAAATGATAGGCTTTGTAAATTAATTTACTCTTAATTCAGATGACATAATATCTTCCTGAGATACCATATAACCTTAAACTATAAAGATATATATTTGAGTCTATTTAAAAATGTCTATAAAATTAATTTTTAAAATTAGATGTAAAGAGATATATAGGTACATAATTGAAATTCAATCTGAAGCAAAGCCTGAAATTGATTTCTCAAACTAGAGAAAGGGACTCCAAAAGAAGCAAGATTTCTCCTGATAGGTAGGAATCCTATCACTTTTGCTTTACACCTAAGGGATGTTACATAGTTCTGGGCAAATAGTAGAAGTTCAATAAAGCAAAATTTAAAGGAACTCATTAGTTATTCCTCTAAAAATACCTTTGTGATGTTTGGTTCTGTTTGGTTTGGGTTTTCCTTTTCTTTTGGATGTGGTAGTTAAGCGGGTTAGAAGGAAAGAAGAGAGAAGATGATAGGTGAATTGGAAAAGACCTCCAGGGCAGAAGTAAGCCAATGATTTAAAAAAAACAAAAAAAAAAAACCTGTCAATAATTTAGAAATGAACAATTGCAAGACTGAATTGAAAGGACAGGATTTGTGGGGAACTGCCATACCTAGACCTAATCTTGACAATGTTCTCTCCCATTTGGTAGGCACGAGAACAAGGAACAGATAACGACCCTTGTGAAAATCCTAAGCAATATCCCCTGTTGTGGTTCACTTTCCCCTAACCAGAGAAAATGTAATTTTCTACTTTGTCTTCTTTAGAAGAGTGAAGTGAGCACATCTTTTGCACCGCTTATCTTTGAAAGCTCAGAACTATTTATGTTGATTTGTATACAATAATTATTTACTTAATTAACTAGCCCTCAGCTAGATTGTTCTTTCAGTCCTTAACAAGCAGAAAAGTATATATTAAGATTCCTCTTCAAAGGAAAAGAAATAGGACCTATTGCTTACGCTAGAATATACTGAACACAGTTTTCCACATGGCTTCTGCAGTGAGATTTCACCTAGTTCCATAACAAGCAAGGAGAAATTACTTTGATACAAGAGCTCAGAGAAACTGAGACATCGCAGATGTATCTATCACTGAAAATCCAGAAATTTTAAAATTTAGTTTATCCTAGTCCAGGCACGGTGGCTGACACCTGTAATCCCAGTACTTTGGGAGGCTGAGGCGGGCAGATCATGACGTCAGGAGATTGAGACCATCCTGGCTAACACAGTGAAACCCTATTTCTACCAAAAATACAAAAAAATTAGCCGGGCATGGTGGCGGGCACCTGTAGTCCCAGCTACTTGGGAGGCTGAGGCAGGAAAATTGCTTCAACCCAAGAGGCGGAGGTTGCAGTGAGCCGAGATCATGCCACTGCACTCCAGCCTGGGCGACAGAGCGAGAATTGGTCTCAAAAAAAAAAAAAAAAAAAAAAAAAATAGTTTGTCCTTAAAGCCAGTATCTTTAGTAAAATTCTTAAAAGTAACAAAAAGAAAAAATATATAGAAAATCTGTACATTCCCCACAGAGATTGAAGTTAATCTTAAAATAGAATAAGGACAGTACTTAGGGTTACAAATACTTTATTTAATAGGTTAACAGAAATGTATTAAAATTTAATGCTTACGGTACATTAATAACTTTCCCTTGTGATTCAGGAACTAAAAATCCAAAACCAACTAATTAATCAATGAATAAAAAGAATTTCTGAAACTAGTTTAATGAAATATATCAAGCTCTAAATGCAAAAGAACTTCCTTTACTCTGGTCACAGAAATATTCACATCAAAGGGATAAAGTGAATGTTTGCAGCAAGCAAATGAGCTGAAAGACAAAATGTACCATTCTTTTAGGACAGCAGATGAAGAGTCTAGCCCACTAGCCCACTCACCAGATGTCCGACTTTGTGTCATAGCCTTGGTGTTTCAGAGCCTCAGGACTCATATAATGGGGAGTTCCAGTTAAAGTTGTGGCCAGGTCACAGGATCCCATTAGGAGTCGAGAAACTCCAAAATCTCCTTGAAAAAATAATTAATTTTTATGAATACTTTAAGCCAACAGAAAATTAGCCCTGGAAATTAACAACTGAATGAGTGCCTAATTTGACCATTTTATTATGCAATGGTTCATAGTATTTTAACAGGAAAGAGAAGTAATATATCTTAAATTACACAATGCTGGTAAATAGCTTTAAAAACATAAGTTTTATAGGAGAAGGAAGACTTAGAGCCAGGAAAGTGAATTATGTAAGCTAAAATTCTTCTGGAAATATGGGAAACTAGACAATGTGATATAAAAAGCTATTTCAAGTCTGAATAATGGCAAACAATGATTTTGGAAAAACTAAACAAGATGATATACAATTTCACCTGAGGGGGGAAGAATTTCTTCTTAAATTTATAGTAAAGGAGAGTTTTAAAGAAAAAGATCTGAGACATTTTAAGAACATGACTATGACTACAAAAATCTGAATCTATCAGCTTTTTTATACTTGCCTAACTAGTTGTACGCTTTTATTCCTTCCTTCCCCAAGAACACCCTATATGATGATTAGATGATCCAGTAGCTGGTATGAGGAGAAGTACAGTTCTGAAGAACTAAAGGTTAATAAAGCCATTATGTCAACATTTTAATAATCTATAACCGCTTATTGCTTGTGATGAAATAATATAAATGAGAAACCCGTAGTAACTAATCAAACCAGTAAAAAGACTCTAATAACTTGTAAAGTGCCTGGCATGACACAGGGAACTCAAAGTATATTTGAAAATCTATCACATATGTGGTAAATTTGTATACCTCAATTTATATCAGATACTCAGAAACAAAATAATTAGGTATGGTTGGGCCCATCAGGTAAGAAACCTGGGAAATTTAGTGTTTGTTTCAGCAGCACACATACTTAAAAATTGGAGAAATTTAAATAAACCAATGATTACTCTAACACTTCCATGTACCATTTACTTAAATTTGATATGATAATATCTAGAATACACTGTTCTGTGTTTTTGGAATTCATACTTTTTAAAATCTTACCAATTTTAAGTAGATTATTTTTCAGAAATATATTCTTTGACTTTAAGTCTCGATGAAGTATCCTCCTACAAAAGGCAAAAAAGATACACAACTTCATGCAGAATATAAAATGTTTAAATCCCCATGTAAATAATATATATTGTTGCATGTGATTTATACATAAATATATACTCCCATAGATATATCTTTCAATGTTTAAAAGCTACAAAGTCACACCACTTTCCAGTTTCCCTGTTTGAGGAAACAAAAGTTTTAAAATAAAGATTTTAAAGGGTGAGGAACATGTGGTTTGGAGAAAGGTGATATGCTTTCAACTATTTCAGTAGGCTATATTTTATTATGTTTTTGTAGCATAATCTACGTAGTACTATATCCAGTCACCATATCCTCAATTGATAGACCAGTTTGTAATCTATTATTACCCAAATGTCCAAGTTTTGTATACTTGTGAAAATAATAATGTTGTTGATGACATTTAAGAATAGGTAACATTTATTAAATCTGACTACAAGCCAGTACTGTAAATTATGTCAGTTAAGACCTTTATTTTATGGAATTATGAAGAACTAGGAAACTTGAAAATCTTTACATAAAAAACTAAAATGCTGAATAAAGTATACAAATATCTTCATATACGCACGGTTGAGCTCACATAAAAATGAGAAAAATTCCCTGGGAATTACTCAAAAAGAAAATGAAAGTCATTCTAGGCCATAAAACATTAAAAAATTTGAAAGAAGAGAAATCATACCATTTCTTCTCTCACATCAAAATGGAATCAAATTAGAAATTAATAACAGAAAGAAAACTGGAAAATCACAAAATATGTGAATATAAAACCACACACTTCTAAACAGTGAAGACGAAATCTCAAGAGAAATCTTAAAATATTTTGAACTAAATGAAAATGAAAACACACTTTATCAAAATTTGTGCGATATAGCAAAAGCAGTGCTTAGAGGGAAATGTATAGCATTTAATGTATATATTAGAAAAAAAAGGAAAATCTAAAATCAGTTATCTAAGCTTCCACCACAGAAAACTAGAAAAGAAAAGCAAATTAAATCCAAAGTAAGCAGAAATACTACAGTAGAAATAATAAAATTGAAAACAAGAAACCAATAAAGAATATCAATGAAAATAAAAGCCGGTTCTTTGAAAAGATCAATAAAATCAACCAGCCTCTAGCCAGCCTAACTAAAATAAAAAGATAGAAGACAAAAACTATTAAAATCAAAAATGAAAGAGAGGGTGTCACTACAGATTCTGTGGACATTAAAAGAATAAAAAAGCAACACTATTAACAATCTATAACCACAAATTTGATAACATAGATTATAGAACCAATTCCTTCAAAGCTACAAGCTGCCAAAAATCACACAAGAAGAAGCAGGCAATTGAATAGGCCCATCTTCATTAAATAAATTCAATCAATAATTAATAAGTTTCCAAATAAAAAACACTAGGCCCAGATAGGTTCACTGGCAAATTCTACCAAATATTTAAGGAAGAAATTACACCAAATATCTATAATCTCTTTCAGAAAATAAAAGCAGAGGAAATACTCCCTAACTCATTTTAAGATGTCAGCATCATCCCAATATTAAAACCAAACAAAGACATTACAAGAAAAGAAAACTAAAAACCAGTATCTCTGATGAATGTAGATGCAAAAATCCTCAATGAAATATTAGCAAATCAAATCCAACATTGTAGGCCAGGTGAGGTGGCTCATTCATGTGGTCCAAGCACTTTGGGAGGCCGAGGTAGGCAGATCACCTGAGGTCAGGAGTTTGAAACCAGCCTGGCCAACATGATGAAACTCCATCTCTACTAAAAATACAAAAGTTAGCTGGGTGTGGTGGCGGGCGCCTGTAATCCCAGCTACTTGTGAGGCTAAGGCAGGAGAATTGCTTGAACCTGGGAGACAGAGGCAGCAGTGAGCTGAGATCACCCCACTGCACTCCAGCCTGGATGACAGAGCGAGATGCTGTCTAAAAAATATACATATTATACACCACAACCAAGTGGGATTTATACTAGGTATGCAAAGCTGCTTTAACATTTGAAAGTCAATTAATGTAATCCATCACATCAACAGAATAAAGAAGAAAAATCACATGAAAATATCAATAGATGCAGAAAAAGAAATTGACAAAATCCAATACCCATTCATAACAATAACTCTGATAAACTAGAAATAGGGAATATTTACAACAAACCTACAGCTAACATCACACTTTACAATGAGAACCCTGAAGTTTTTCTCCTGATATCAGGAACAAGGGAAAAATGTCCCCTCTAATCATTTATTTTCAACATTATACTGAAAGTCCTAGCTAATTAAGTAAAACAAGAAAAAGAAGTGTAAAAGGTCTACAGATGGAAAAAGAAAAAACAGACTCTCTCTGTTCACAGATGACATGATCATCTAAGTAGAAAATCCAAAATCCAGGAGAAAAGAATACTCCTGGAATTAAGAAGTAATTGTAGCAATGCTGCAGAATACAAGATTGATATACAAAAATCAATTGCTTTCATATATACCAGCAACGAACAAGTAGAATTTGACATTAAAATTAAAATATACTTACATTAGTACCCCCAAAATGAAACACTTAGGTATAAATCTAATAAAATAGGTACAAGATCTATATGAGGAAAACTACACAACTGTAATGAAAAAAAAAAAATCAAAGAAGAACTAAATAAATGGAAAAATAATCCATGTTCATGGATGGGTAGACTCAATATTGTCAAGATATGGATTCTTTCCAAATTGATCAATAGATGCAATGTAACCCCAATCAAAATCCCAGGAAGTTATTTTGTAGACATTGATAAACAGATTCTAAAATTTGTATGGAAAGGCAAAAGACCTATATTTGGTCATTTGAAGGAGAACAACAATGTTGGGGGACTGATACTACCTGATGTGAAGACTTTCTATAAAGTACAGTAATTAAGACAGTATAGTACTGGGGAGAAAAAAAAGATCAATAAAACAGAATAGAGAGCCCAGAAATAAAATTGCATGAATACAGTCAACTGATCTTTGACAGAGAAGCAAAGGCAATGCAATGGAACACAGTTGAAACAACTGGGCATTCATATACAATAGATGAATCTAGACACAGACCTTACAGCCTATGCAAAAATTAACTCAAAAATGAATCACAGGCCTAAAAAACGTAAAACGTAAAACTATAAAACTAGTAGAAAAAAATACGTGATAAAATCTAGATGATTTTAAGTTTGGTGATAACTTTTAAAATAGAACACCAAAGGCACAATTCATGAAGTAATTGATAAGCTAGACATTATTAAAATAAAAAATTCCTGCTCTGCAAGAAAACACTGTCAAGATAATAAAAAGATAAGCCATAGACTGGGAGAAAAGATTTGCAAAAGACATATCTGATAAAAAGATTGTTGGCTGGGCGCAGTGGCTCATGCCATGTAATCCGAGCACTTTGGGAGGCTGAGGCGGGCAGATCACAAGGTCAGGAGATCGAGACCATCCTGGCTAACATGGTGAAACCCTGTATCTACTAAAACTACAAAAATAAAATTAGCCAGGTATGGTGGCGGGAGGCTGTAGTCCCAGCTACTTGGGAGGCTGAGGCGGGAGAATGGCATGAACCCGGGAGGTGGAGCTTGCAGTGAGCCAAGATCGCGACACTGCACTCCAGCCTGGGTGACAGAGACAGACTCAGTCTCAAAAAAAAAAAAAAAAAAAAGACTGTTAAAAATATACAAAGAATTATTAAAACTCAACAACAAGAAAGCAATCTGGTTTTAAAATGGGCCAAAGACCTTAACAGACACCTCACAAAAGATGATATTCAAACGGCAAATAAACCTGAAAAGATGTTCCACATCCTATGTCATCAGAGAAATGCAAATTAAAACAACAATGAAGTACCACTACACACCTATTAGAATGGCCCAAATCCAGACACTGACAACACCAAATGCTCACAAGGATGTAGAATAACAGAAATTCTCATTCACTGCTAGTGGGAATACAAAGTGGTTCAGCCACTTTGGAAGACAGTTGGGCAGTTTCTTACAAAATGATACAAATGCTTACCACATAATCCAGCAATCATGTTCCTCGGTATTTATTCAAATGAATTAAAAACTATGTCCACACAAAAACCTGCACAATGGTGTTTATAGCAGCTTTATTCATAATTGCCAAAACTTGAAAGCAACAAAAATGTCCTCCAGTAGGTGAATGGTTAAATAAACCATGGTACATTCACACAACAGAATATTATTTAGTGCTAAGAAGATATGAGCTATTAAGGCATGAAAAGACATAGAGGAAACTTAAATGCATACTACTAAGTAAAAGAAGTCAGTCTGAGAAATCCATATATGTTTCCAGCTATATGACAATCTAGAAAATGTTAAACTATGGAGACAACAAAAAGATAAGTGGTTGCCCAGGTTTAAGAGGGAGAGAAGAATGAGTAAGGAGAGCACAGATAATTTTTAGGGCCATGCAACAACTTTATGGTACTAAAATGATGGTTACATGTCACACATGTGCCCAAACTCAAAGAATGTACAGCACAAAGAATGAAGCCTAATGTAAACTATAGACTTTGACGATAATGATCTGTCAATGTAAATTCATCTGTTATAACAAATGTATGGCTGGTAGCAATGCTGATAACAGGGGAGGCAATACATGTGTGGGAGCAGGGGGTATAAGGGAAATCTCTGTATCTTCCACTCAATTTTGCTGTGAACCTAAAACTACTTTAAAAAATAAAGTTTATTTTAAATTTTTAATCAGAGCTTTGAATAAATAAATTTGAGTCAATAAATTTGGATTTCAGAGTCCACAAAGGAAGAGGTATCTTAGTAAAAAAACTAAAGCTTTCAGCTGAAAGCTCTGAAAAACTTCTTCATAGAAATAAAGGTAAACTAAAAATAGACCAAACCTCCAAAAGCCTACAGCCTACAGTTAAACTATTTCAGTTCCTGATTAGATCAAGGTGATCTGCCCTAAATATAACTGTCAGGCAGAGAAATAATAATAATAATAATAAACCCTTTCCAGAGAAAGATAATATCATCTAACATCTCTCGGTATTTCACATATATTGTTCAGCATTCACTCAAAAACTACCAGGCATGCCAAAAGATAAGACCAAATGATTAAAAACCAAAGGAAAAAAAGAGATATAGAAACAAATACACAAGTGATCCACCTATTGAAATGGTTGGACAAGGACTTGAAAATAACTGTGATTATATGCTCAAGAAAATAATTGACACAATGGAGAATTTCAATAGAGAGCTAGATTTTCTAGGAATCAAATGAAGATTCTAAAACTGAAACAAAATTTTACTAAAATTAAGAATTCAGTGCATATGTTTGAAATCAAATTAGACACAGCAGAAAAGAAGACTTAGAAACTGGCATAATGGTTAGTGAAAAATATTTCAACTGAGGTGCAAAAAGAAAAAAAGATTAAAAACAGAAAAGGCTGGGCACGGTGGCTCATGCCTGTAATCCGAGCTCTTTGGGAGGCTGAGGCAGGTGGATCATCTGAGGTCAGGAGTTCAAGACCAACCTGGCCAACATGGCGAAGCCCCATCTCTGCTAAAAGTACAAAAATTCGCTGGGCATGGTGGCAGGCACTTGTAATCCCAGCTACTCAGGAGGCTGAGAAAGGATAATTGCTTGAACATGGGAGGCAGAGGTTGCAATGAGCCAAGATCATGCCACTGCACTCCAGCGTGGGCAACAAGAGTGAGACTCTGTCTCAAAAAAAAAAAAAAAAAAGAAAAAAAAGAAAAAAAAGAAAAGAAAAAAGAAATAAAGAAAAAGAAAACATGGAAAAGAGTATAAGAGACATCTGAAATATGGGCTTAAAGTTCTAATATATATATATAAATGGATTCCTAAAAGGAGTGCATAGCAACGAAGAGCAGAATGTGAGTGGTGGTCCAACATACGTCTATAAGCACTGTGAAAGGAAAACAGGGGTGAAGCAAAATTCAAAGAGAGAATGACTAGGTATTTTCAGAATTTAGAAGGACACGAATTCACGAGTTCAGAAGCAAAACAAATCCCAAGCAGAATTTAAAAAAAAAAATTCACAAGTAGACATAACCCTGTAATATTGGAAAACACCAAGGACAAAGAGAAGATGTTGAAAATCAAGTGAAAGAAAAGATATTACCTTAATAAGAACATCTGTTAGATGGAAAGTGACTTCTCAACATCAATAACAGAATCCAGAAGACAGTGAGATAATATTTTCAAAATGTCAGGTATCTGTCCATCTGGAATTTCATTTTTAATAAGCTAAATAATAATACATATTTAGCTGAAATAGTAGTTAAACTATTATAAAAGAATGAGGAAAAAATAAAAGCATTTTCAAAGAAACAAGCAAAGAAACTGAGTGTTTACCATTCACATAACTTAAGGATTTCTTTTAGGGAGAGAAAAACATGACCACAGAAGGAAGACATGAGGTGGAAGACGTGGTGAACCAAGAGATTGATAAAAGTGGGGAAATCTAAACCAGTTTTGGCTTATAAGCCAATAATAATGGTAGCACTAATTAATAATTTGTGGGGTATATAAAGAAAGTAGAACTGAAATCCTGAATAAAAATAATGGAAAAGAAGGACACAATTGGAGTCAAAGTCTTTAAGGAGAAATTGACTGCAGTGTATCTGCCCCCCTGCTTAAACAGGAGAACCCAGTCTGGGAGCAGTATTCTTGAGCCTTAGGTCAGAAATGGGGTTGTGACTTTACAAAATGAAAATCTGTCCTTTAAACACCAACTTAAGTCCTTCAGTGGCTCTGCACTGCTTCTGGAATAGAGTCTACAGTCTGCTAGAGATTTCAAGATCTGGCCCTACCAATGCTTCTGGCAGCCTTAGCAAATGCTTGAGCCACATTTCTATTAATATCATCTCTTCTTCTTCACAGTTCTTCACTCACAGTAGATGCTCAAGAAATGCATATTGGTTTTTAAAACACCATCCTTGGTACAAAGATGAATACTCTCTAGTGGGACTCATTCATTAATCAAAAAAATAATTGTTGAGTGCCAAGTAGATGTTATGTGCTATACTATATAATGTGACAGATACAAAGATTCATAAGACAGGGCTAAGTATCTCATAATGCTTACACTCAGGTTAGAGAGTTTTTTAAGTACACCAGCAACTGTAACAGATGGCAGAAGGGAAACCTAACCATTGTCACTTTACTAAAGAATTATTTATAATTGTAAATAATTACCAATAAAGACATTCATCTGGTCGTAAGGAAACATCTCTCTCAGTAAATGATCACTCTCAGGTACATGCCAACCAAATTAATATTACTATTATAAATTAAAACCAGAAATATCAATTATAAAAATAATTTTACCACTAGAATTAATGATAATACAAGTGTAACAAAGTTACCTTTGTAAAGTGTTCAGGCCTCAACCATCCAGCTTTATTCAATTATTGAATAAAGCTGCAAATTCTGACTAAGAACATTTTAAAGAAAAGTCACTCATAAAGATCATATAGTTTACTTTATAGGACACAAATGGGCGGAAACTCAACCGGGCCTATAAAATCAGCATATAAAGTGAAGAACTGGATATGACAGTGAGAATTCCACTAATTCATATAATCTTTAGCCTCTTTAGCCTTTCAGTGGATTAGAGAGGAATAAGTATGTTTCTAAGAATAGAGAGAAAAGAGAAGAGCAAAACTAGACAATGCAACACTAGGCCACTTCATCTTGAGGTCCATAACTCCAGATGTTATAATCCTAAGCACTATACTACTATCTTTTTACTATTTTGCCCAATCTGGAGATGAGGAAATCAAGGCATAGAAAGGCCAAATAACTTGCCCAATGTTGTACAGCCTATTGGTTCAAACTTAGGTCTATTTGACTCTGTAAACCACTATTCTCACATAGGTCTGTTTATCTGTAAAAACTTTGCTATTTAATAACCATTTTCTACTGCCTTCTTACATTCCCACAATACCTAGACCTGTGCTGTACATGAATATGTTGCTGACTACTTACTGATTTAAAAAGAGAACGACAGTATTTACTAACTGTGTTAAATGAAATCTGGCTTTCTCTATGCCCACTCTTGGGGTTCTCTTGGTATGGCAGGAACTGTTAAACGCCTACCCATAACCATTCTCCTCCTCTTCTCCCTTGACACCAGAACCCCATGAGCCTCTGGGGAGGCTCAGCCCTCCTCAGACCTGTTAGGTAAAGGAAGTGGGGGGAGTAGGGGGTGAATGCAGCAGGGGGATATGATTGCTGAGTTAGATACAAAACTGGTTAATATCCAACAAGGCCATAAACCATCATCACCAGGGATATCTGTTCCACTAGACAGAAATTATTTGCATCTCTGCTGGACAAATATATTCGAGTGTGCCTCTGCCTCCACAGTTACAAAGTAGCCCAGATAATAGAAAGTTAAGGCCAGCACTGCAATGAAAAAAATATCCACTAATATATTTTGTCTCTTCCATGTTTTTTGAAAATATTTTTAACACCAATGAGACATAAGGGAAGTCTGCTGGAATCTTGTAGGAAATATTTCCCTACTCTTGTAAAAGACAAAAAAGCAGGGGAGTGACATGCCATATGTCCCTTTTACCTTTTCTGGAGTTTGGTTACTGTTGTATGAAGGCGGGATATGTGGTCGTGTTACAGCCATCCTGGCAACCACAAGACAAGCCTGACTACAAAAGCCAACCACACTGAGAATGGTGGAATAAAGAGAAAGAACTAGAACCCCAGATAATACTGCCAAGCCACCCAAGTTAACCGGCTCTAGAACAACTCACTTTGGAGACTTCTTGTTAGGCAAGGTAATAAATTTTCTCTACTATTTAATCCGCTGCTGTTATTTGCAATTAAGAGCATTTTAAGTTGATCACTTAATTTCTACAGCTATTGATTCTAGGAAGTCAAAGAGATCACAGGTTTAGGATTTGGAATAGCGAGCTAAGGAGCCCACCAGACAACTTGGTGCTATAACTTTGGAATAAGTAAAACATTCCAAAGAAACTCACCTGATGACACCTAGACTAGACAAGCAGAAGATGAATCACAAGTAATAATACACTGATAGGCTTCTATAAATATATAAATTAGTAACTCATCAGTAGATACTTTAAGAATAAGGCATACAATATATTAGAAAGCAGTTATGAGAAGTAATTAGCTGGCACTGTGGTAATGGAACAATAAATTCTATGCAACAAACCAGGTATCAAGCTATTTGCTAAATATCTATTGAAAAATCATAATTGGCCAGGCATGGTGGCTCATGCCTGTAATCCCAGCATTTTGGGAGGCCAAGGTAGGCAGATCACAAGGTCAGGAATTCAAGACCAGCCTGGCTAGCATGGTGAAACCCCATCTCTACTAAAAACACAAAAATTAGTCGGGCATGGTGGTGCATGCCTGTAATTCCAGCCACTTGGGAGGCTGAGGTAGGAGAATTGCTTGAACCTAGGAAGTGGAGGTTGTAGTGAGCTGAGATCGTGCCACTGCACTCCAGCCTAAGCGAGACAGCGAGGCTCTGTCTCAGGAGAAAAAAAAAAAATCATAACATATTGGCTTAGTGGTTACAGTAAGCCAAAATGGGCCAGCATATTTTTGTCCCATGCTTGGCTAATATCCTTTCCTTTGAAGTATATGAAAATGAAATCTAAGAAATAATAAGGTAATAGGCAATACAGACAGTTTACATGAAATCTTTCTTCTAAAATCCTCAACACAGTTCTCCATCTATTATCTCATGTGCACCATACCATATCTGTTCCAGTGGTGGGTCCTTCTCATTTCTATGTTTCATGATACGCAAGTGATATGGTTAAGATTTGCTGACAGTTTGTGGTTAAAATTCATGCTAAAAATCCCATCTCCATCTCCCCATCAGGCCATTCTTCCCCAGCATCCAGGGCCCATGTTAGGATGAAGAACAGTCTGTGGAGGTACAGAGAGCAGGCATTTCTCAGGTAGAACTGTGGAGAAAGTATGGACAATTCTCTTCACCTCCTCTCAAGCCCTTATATGAATAGTTTCTGAAACCCTCCCTGGAGGTCTGTCCTTCATCTGCCAGGTTCTCAGGGTGGATCACAAACTCTTCTTGCCAAAGGTGCTGGCACAGCCAATGGATCCTTCGTGACGCACAACCGAGGCAAATCCCGTTACTGGTCTCTGCCATTTGGCCCCTGTCCTGGGTGCTGAGGCACCTGCCTTTCTTCATCTGTCTCATGTCCCCTCACTAACACAATGAGTCCTCTATATTACAAGTCAGAAGCAGGGTCAAGTTTTCCTCAAACTATTGGCCACTGCCAGCACATGAGGAGTGTGCCCACACCTGGCTCAGGGGTGAGTTTGCCTTGAAAAAGTGACTACACGATATCCTCAAGAGGTGAGGACCAGGAGAAAGCAGGAATCTCCAGTAACACCCAACACAACTTCTCTCTGCTTTTCCATCTTCAAATCTGGGGTAGGACACCTCCTTCCACAGTCATATTTACTGACTCAGATTTCCAAGTATGTCTCTTCCCTGGAAGCTTCACTACACTAAAAATGAGTTCTTAACACTGCCTTTCAGGGAACATTTTAACCACTCTACCACAATACCTCACTGAGCTGGCTGGGAAATGCTTGGGCAGTGAGGTGATGAGGAAGCCATCCTGGAGTAAGTGTCCCAGCCCTGTTCTCTCCTCCACTGGGAAAGCACCAAAATCGCAAAGCCTCAAGACCACCAGCAGGTGGGCCGTCTGCAGAGAGGCTGCTCTGTCCTTTATTGTAAGAAATTGACATTAACTGAACTCCCGGCCCAGAACAGGAATGGGTTTCAGTGCAACATTCTCAAGACAGCTTTCAGTGAACTGTGAATACTCTTACCTTTGACATCATTATTTATGTTTACGCCATATGTTATAGGTTTAGAATAGCATATAAATAAACCAAATTAAAATAAGTACAGGAAAGCTCCAAAGGAGTGAACAGATCCTTCGTTTTTTCTGTAACTTCGCTCTTCTTAGTGTTTCCAGGGTCGTCTTTATCTCCTCTGCGGCTGCGCTGTATTAGTCTGGGTTCTCCAGAGAAATGCATGATAAATGATTTATTATAAAGAATTGGCTCACAAATTAGGGAGGCTGAGAAGACCCACAATCTGCTGTCTACAAGCTGGAGACCCAGGAAAGCCAATGGTATAATTCAGTCCTAGTCCAAAGGACTGAGAACCAGGGGAGCCAATGGTGTAAATCCCAGTCCGAGGGCAGAAGATGAGATGTCTAGCTCAAGTAGTGAGGCAGGAACAAGGGGGCAAATTCCTCCTTCCTCTGTCTTTTGTTCTATTTAAGTCATCAAGGGATTAGATGATGCCTGAGGAGGGCAATCTACTTCACTGAGTCCACAGATTCAAATGCTAATCTCACCCTGGAGACACACCTAGAAACAATGTTTAATTCTGGGCATCTACTGCCCAGTCAAGTTGACACATAAAATCAACCATCATATATATAAACTAAAAGATTTTCAAGGCATTTGCAACAAACCTAACCTCTTCACATGTACTGTGTCCAAGGTAATCTTCTTAACTCATATGTAAGCCAATTTATGTAATTTTCAAAATATACTTTAATATATACTGTAGATCATACAAGGAGAAAACTAGAATAATGCTTTGTAGACAAGCCTACATTTATCAGCTGTGATATGAAAGATTTTAGTTTAAAACTGAGTGAAACATTGTAGTAGACTCATTCTTGTTCCCAAGTATTCACACTTCTTATTCCTTGCAGTGAGGGCTCCCTTTGGGAGGAAGAGGCATCCCACACCTCTGACATTAGGAGTGGCCATGTGACTTCTCTGGTCAATGACATGTGAACAGACTGGATGACTGTCATGTCTGAGCAAGGGGTTTCCACTATCTTGCTTTTCCTTCCACCAGGAGTAAAGCCCGTCCCAGATAGGGGTTGCTCCTTCAGTTTGGGTACTGGAATGAAGACATGTAGAACAGACTTGCAGATGACCCCTATCTGTCAATATGCAACATGAGCAGGAAATGATTGCTGCTGTAAGCCACTGACATTGGAGTTTTGTTAATACAGCATGACTCCCTTCAGCAAGAACATGTTTTAGTGCTACATTCTCAAAGTAGCTCTCAGTAAGCTGTGAATAGTCTTGGCTTTTTAACATCATTATTTATCAATGTTTATGCCATATGCTAAAAAAAAATCATTCTTTTGGATTTAAAATGTTTTAAAATCAGATAATTAAGATAAGTTTATTTGCTGAAGGAAATATGTTTTATCCTAAATTAAATATTGAAAACCAACAGAAGTGAAACATAGATTACATATTTACAATCAGGAATAATGTATATATCTATAACTGCTCCATTTAAAAACCATTCTAAAGTTGGATCAAGAGAAAGACACCTTCCTTCCCCTCCTCACTCCAAATTTCCAGAAATACAAGAAATTTTTCAAGAGGAAATTCATAATAGTGCTAGAAAACAATAGTTATATTTAAGCAAGGTTGCTTTTTTTTTTTTTTTTTTTTGAGATGGAGTCTTACATTGCCACCTGGGCTAGAGTGCAATGGTGCAATCTCAGCTCACTGCAACTTCCACCTCCCGGGTTCAAACCATTCTCCTGCCTCAGCCTCCAAATAGCTGGGATTACAGGTACTCGCCACCATGTCCGGCTAATTTTTTGTATTTTTAGTAGAGACGGGGTTTCACTAAGTTGGCCAGGCTAGTCTCGAAATCCTGACCTCATGATTCACCTGCCTTGGACTCTCAAAGTGCTGGGATTACAAGCGTGAGTCACTGTGCCCAGCCTGCTTTTTTTTTTTTTTTCCAAAAAGTCAGGAAAGAAAGCAGGAAGAGAAACCCAAAACTTAACCCACTATTAGAAGAGTCCTGCCTTTGCATCCCTCTACCCACAGCAGTCACTAGTTCAATCATGCATTCTGCACAGCTTTTCTGGCTTCTTCTCACTCTTCCCACTCATTGGCTTCTGCTTTCTAAGATTACCTCCTAAAAAATCTGTTCGTACCCTAGTCTTTGTTTCAGGGCTCTGATATTGTAGGAACCCAAACAAAGTCAAGCCCTGATGGTTCCCTAAGATCCAGGGTCTCACTTCTAACTTCCTTCTCTCATTCTCATTCTCTCTCTCTCCTCCCTCTTCTTCTCCTTCTCTCTCCATATTCTACCCAGCATATTCACAATTAAACTCATCACCATTGTTTCAAACCTGTCTTTCCAACTTCTCATTTATCCAGGCACAAAACCTCAGGTTCATCTTTGACCTTCTATCACATGTCACAGATCCACTTAATTTCAAGTCCAGCCATTTCAACTTACTGAGTTCATTATTATCTTTCCTCATTCTACCCACCTCTGCCAGCTTGGTTTAGGCCTTACAATCTCATACATGTATATTATAAAAGGTTCTTGACTGATAACTCAAGTTATCTTCTCTCCTTGGTATAATTTATCATCTAACCTTCCTGAAGCAAGCTCTGGCAATATTATATAACTCTACTCAAAAAGCTCTTGTGGAGTTCAATGTCTATGCTCCAAAATAAAGCCCTCTTGACCTCAGCCTACCTTTGCCAACAACTTTATTCATGACTCCAGGAGCCTTCCCAACAGAACCACGCACCATTCTCTCTAAGATTTCCACGTTTTCCCACCTCTGTGGCTGTGCTCTGTTCCCTATATCTGGAAAGTTCTGACCCATTTTTCATCACACTCAAAAGCTACCTTGGGTCAAGTGCTACTTCTTCCAAGAAGAAGCCTCCATTGATTCCCCAAATGAAAACATTATCTCTCTTCTGATCTCCTGTAACACTTAAATTGCACTCTTCTTGGCACTTTTATCACTTGTTTTAAACTACAGTTTCACTTACATTAAAATGCAAAAATCTTAAATTTGATGTTTTTTTACATATATATCAACATATGTACCACTCTTGTAATCCTCCACCCAGATTAATATATAGAACATTTCTAACATCCCAGAAGCTTTCTTTGTGCCCCTTCCAGGCAAAACCATTTTGCAAGTATAATCTCTATTCTGACTTACCTTAGATTAGTTTTGCCTACTTTTGAACTTCATATAAATGTAGTCATACAGTATGGACTCTTTTGCACCTGGCTTCTTTCATCCTACATCTGATCTCTGAGATTCACCCAGGTCATGCTTATTATCAATTGTCTATTGTTTTAAAATTATAGAATAGTAATTTTGAAAGTCCATTATAGGGCCATACCACACTCATGTAACCACTCCACTGTAGATGAATATTTTTTAGTGTTTTTGCAATTACAAAAAAGGCTTCTATGGACATTTTTGTATATCTTTTGTTGGACATCAGCACTCACTTCTACCCTTAGGAATAGAATTACTGGGTCATAGGTATTTGTATGTTTGGCTTAGGAAGTATTGCCAAACATTTCTCAAAAGTGTTTATATCAATGTATACCCATTAACAATATAAAAGAATTCCAGGTGCACCATATGCTTACTAACACTTTTACTGTCATCGTTTTTAAAACCGCTTTTGATGTCTGTGCTCTCATTTCTATATTAAATTATAATGACATTACACAGAGCTTAACATTTTGCAAATTTTTAAACTGTATAATATCTCAACGCATATTTTCTACCCTATAATGTAAGCAAGGAGAGTCCTATTATTATCCTTACTTTATATTAGGTAGGTGCAAAAACATTCGTGGCTTTTGTCATTAAAAGTAATGGCAAAAACCACAATTACTTTTGCACCAACCTAATAGATGAGGAAACAGGTTCAGAGAGGAGAGCTTGCTCTCATGACCAGCTTGCTCAAGGTCACAAATCTAGTGAATAGTGGAGACACTTAATCGTGTACATCCACCATGGTACATGGCTTATAGTTATAAGAGTACATGTTTTATGTCTGCTCGCTTACTGACAGCTCTTTGAGGTTGACACTTATTTTTAATTTATCACTATCTAATGAGGGAATTAATGAACTGAAATATGAAACTGTAATTTCTCTGTACACAAAAACTTTACAATAATTGGTTATAATAACACAGTGACTAACAAGCACCATCACTTGTTACCTGAATCACAAAGGATTGTATTTCAGATCCAAGGATTCACAAATATCCAAATATTTAGTCTCATTTAATGACTTTCTTTGAATATTAAAGGATTTAAAAATTATAAGCCTTTGTTTGAAGGGTTGTTTTAAACTCTTTATTTGAACTATTACTGAGCAGTCTTAAAGGTATCAAAACTATTTGGGTTCTTAAATCAACCAGATTCCAGTTTTGTATTTTGTGCATAGAATACAATAGTTAGCATCTTAATATGTGTTTTTTTTTTAGTTGTTTTTCTTGTGTGTAACCTAACAATATGCTAAGAAATAGTAAAGAAAATAAAAGAAACACCAATATAAATGTATGTACACAGACGTTTTATAGTCAGTAGCTTTGGGTACCTTATTAAAAGATTATTTGATTCTTTTAAGTCAAATAATCTTTCAATAAAAGATTTCTTAAAGATAGTTTGACATCATCCAACAGATTGTTATAAGGTGTCAATAAATCAGTAGCTATCTGTATCAACAAGCATGTGTTTTAGGAGATACATGGCAACTTACAGAATAATCCGATTACTTTTTATGCTGTCAGAAAGTACAGATGACACATTTAAGCAATCTGACATCCATGGATAGCTAGACCTTTGTGTGCCTTATAAATTACCCCTTTCATTCAAGAAGAATGGTACCGTGTGTTAATGCCCACTCCCAAGATGAAAGCTACCATATACACCTCAGAGTATCCACTTCTTTTTTGTCTATGTATGTTCATCTTTTCAAACGTGTTCATATCATTTTTGGGTCTCTAAAACATTTAACTTCTAAAACTTCTTACTTTTGACCTATAAAAATTCATTAAAATTTTAAAATACATTTTTGAGGCAGAGATCGTAAATGTAAATCGTAGATAATCGAAATAATTGACCTTCATTATCAGATACTTCACATCAAAACTGACTTTCTATCTGAATACTTATCTCTCTGAGGCTAAAGGACACATTCTGTCTCAATTACTGAGCTCTTTTGGGATGTGAACCTAGCTAAGTGTGCACTGACACATTCCAAGGTGACTACACGATTCATTTGCGGCATACTAAGATATTCACCATTCAAGCCTGCTGTAAGATACAATAAATTCATAGGATGCCAAAGGTATCTGAGAACTTCCTATAATTCATAGGAGATGATCAGATATAATGAAATGTGTTTAACACAAATTTCTGTCTTATATTCAAGGCCAACTTGAGTTTTACAAAAGCAACAAAAAACTATGCAAATAAATCCTCTAGATATAATCATTCAACAGTTTTCTCAAGGAAAAACATATTATAGATGTTTAATTACAATCATATATTTTTTGAACTTGTTTTCTTTCAATTATAGAAAAAAAATTCACTTTCCAAGTTCAGACATGACTGTGAAAAATATATTATATTCCCAGTAGCAAATGAACATACCTCTCATGCATGTAGTCAACTCCCAGCAGCAGTTGGATAAACCAGTCTATTATTTGGTTATCTGGAAAGATTTTTCCAGCTTCTTTATATTCCTGAATTTTATAGTCCAGATCTCGGCCCTGAAATGAAGAGCATAATCTTTCATATTTTTTCAGCTAATATATTAAAATCAAAAACTAACTATGATCAAAATGACAAAATCTAAAATAGGCCGGCAGTGTCTGATATAATGTCCTTTCTGAATATGTTTTATTGATGTATTTCAATTGCTATAAAAATAAAAATGTCAAATGCTAAATTCTCTTAGAGAACCCTTAGACCTGATCCATTTTACTGTAAAACACCGAAAAATTAGAGATAATTTGAGAAATGTTCCTCTAAAGAAAAGGATGGATTAAATGTAACTGGTCTTTGCAGGATGTAAAACGCAGGCCCCATAAAGAGTGGGAGAGGTACTTACCATGTTCATGGGGAGCAAAAGTGGAAAAAATAAAGCTAGTCACAGACTACTCATGACAGAGTTATTGTTAAGATGCAAAGGAAGAACATTTATAGGCAAAGAGACAATCCAAAGAAATTACTTCTAATGAAACAACATGAGGTCAACTGATTCAGTTATAATGCATTTTTTATTTCCTTACAGTGCAATGTGCAAATATTTGCTTAGCATTTTCTCTCCTACACACGACCATAACAAATCGAAAGTATAGCAAACATTCACTTGCAGCCTAGCTCAAGTACGGTTTCCTGATAGATTTTCTGGGCCAAGGAGAGTGTTCCAAAGTTTGGTAGAATTCAAAAATATGGCGAATTGAATACTTAACTCCTTGTCTAAAAGACTATCATTTCTTTCTCATTTTTCAACCCTGCCTTTATTTCTTCTCTCTTTTTAATCCTAGAGTTTATCAGAATTCTGATGAGCCACACAAGCTGTACTCTCACTTTTCTGTAAGTTGCAAAGAACATTTTTGACAATAGATCATTATAACATCCTATGTAGCAGACATGAAAGTCCTTCAGATGAAAGGTGACCTGTAAATATACAGTTGACCCTTGAATAACATGGGTTTGAACTGCATAGGTCTGCTTAAAATGTCAGTTTACAAGCTTATAATATCAGCTTCTAAGCTGGTATTTTTCAACCAAACACATATTGAAAATACAGTATTTGCAGGAATGGAAATCTGCATATATGAAGGGCTTTTGTATATATGAAGGTTCTGCAGGGCCAACTGCAGGACTTGAATATGCGAGGATTCTGGTATATCTCATTTAGTTTATCTGAATACGATCAAACATCTCCAGTGGCGGAAAGACTATTGCCTACATGTTTCCATCTTCTTCCGGAATACCTTCAGAGGAGGAGTGAAAGGAGAGAGAAGATGAAGACAATGATAAAGAAAAAGGAAAAGAAAAACTTGCCTTAAAGAAATATCAGTGAAGCTGCCTGCTAGCTTCTTATATCAACCCAATGTTTATCGCTTTAAAAACACCAAAAATAAGCACAATTTTCTCTATGTACAAAAATTATGGCCCTAGAACCTGTGCATTTTATTTAAACCTGTTAACCTCACTAAGGACAAGAAGGAATTACAGTGGCCAAAGTGAACAGTTAACCAAGATAAAATTGATCGCTTGTGAGGCACATTAGAGAAGAAAGGATCCAACATACCACAAAAGCAATGGGACACATTCTTTAATTGATACACAGAAGTATTAAACATCTAAGATATTAAATCAATCAAAGATTTCCTCTTTAAAAGATTTCTTAGAGAAGGTGAATCGAAAAAATCCTAAGTCTTTTCTACAAATATCAGTCAAAAGCTTTAGCCATCTGGGTACGTAATCTTGTCTCATGGGCCAGAAAAAATTCACTTCCAGATATCCTTTAACATATTAGGGAGCTTTGTGTTACTGTACTTGGTACCAGGCTAAAATTTTTAAATGAATACTACAAGATTTGTTTTTATGTTTATATTTATATATGTCAACATGTATGTTATGAATGTGTAATATATTTCTTTTTCCTTATGGTATTGCCAAAATTAAATTGTAAAAGAGAATTATTTAATTGGCTTAAAGAAAAATAAGTTCTTACATAAAATAGGTATTCCTTAAACCCTTAGAAACAAACCTAAAATATTTTTCATGTTTACATAATCTTGGATAATATTTGGTAAATAGTAGCTAATAAAAGTATATTGGCTTGATTAACGCAGGCATACCTTCAGAGTTGTCGACATTTAGTATAATACAGATGCACAACTCTTCTTCCCTAGGTTTATTTAGTAAAATAACTTCATGCTATCTCTATGTGACATAACTTGTCAGCAAGAAAAATAACTTAAGGTGATGGCTAGCTATTTAATATCTCATCTTTATGAGCATGTCAAGTATAATTATTAAAAGTAAGTGTTAAATAGAGGTAAGATAGAAAATGTGAAAAATGTCCTTGCTATACTAGAAACTTTTAATATTCTTACGAAGGATGGGGGGAAAAAAGCCCTAACAAGATAGAAATAAAAATTTGCTTCCTCTACCATTTCTTACCACAGAGAGACTAAAGACAGTTGGGACTGTTAATAAATGTTCTGTGCCACATTGAAAAAAAAATATTATAAAACAGTACATGCTCCTAGAATTATAATCCACAGATTTTCCAATCTATAGACTGCTGGTATGATATTCACACTTGCTTTCTTCCTAGTGTTCACTAGAAATTGAGGTCATAAAGGGCTAAGAATTCTAATTAAAATACGTAACTAAAATTACTAGAAATAATAAGGAAAACTATTTTACATGCAAGTATACAATATAGGTAAGATGTGCTCTTGGTAAGGAAAAGCATAAGTTATGAGGATGTGTATTGCTCTGTTAAAACAAAAGGAGAAAAATTTTTGTTCTAAAGTAGAATGATTGATCCAAAACGAGAAAGAAGTATAGGGGGAGAAAAAAACTGACTGGATATTAGAAAGTGATATGGTTTAGCTGTGTCCCCACCTAAAATCTCATCTTGAATTGTAATCCCCATAATCCCTACATGTCAAGGGTGGGACCCGGTGGAGATAAATCATGGGAGTGGTTTCCCCCATGCTGTTCTCATGATAGTGAGCGAGTCTCACAAGATCTGATGGTTTTATAAGCATCTAGCATTTCCCCTGCTTGCACTCACTCCGTCCTGCTGCCCTGTGAAGAAGTGCCTGCTTCTCCTTTGCCTTCCAACATGATTATAAGTTTCCTGAGGCCTCCCCAGCCATGAGGAACTGTGAGTCAATTAAACTTCTTTCCTTTATAAATTACCCATTCTTGGCTATTTCTTCATTGAGAATGGACTAATACAAAAAGACTGTAGAAGAGGAACCTTGGGAAAGAAATGTTATATGTGATTCAGCCAGCTAAGATTAGATGTGCTATTTGTACATTTTTCTAAAAATTAAGCATTAATATCAAAAACACTATGAAGGGAAATTAGAATTTCATCTCCTATGTTAAAACAACTTTTTCTTCAGGTATTGGTCTACTTTTAATAGGAAATTGTGAAAAGACTTTTTGTTTGTTTGCTTTGTTTTTACCTTTTAGGTAATTGGCCAAGGAAATATTCTGTGTTTTGTCAAGATAATTAAGAAAGTCAGTAAAAGGAATGCCATGATGGCTGACTTGCCAAGATGGCTGACTAGAAGCAGTTAGTGCATGCTGCTGTCATGGAGAAGAGGCAGAGTGGCAAGTAAACACTAGTTCTTCAAGTGGATCATATAGGAGGCCATGTTTTGATTCATCAAGGAAGCAACAGCGACCCCACAGAAAGCAAAGAAAAGCAAGGCAGGACAGCTGCCCACCCAGGATTGGTGCAGAGCCAGAGGAGGCTCCCAGCTCTGAGGAAAGGATGAGTGAGAGTCCCCAGGGACCACACATCTGCATAAGCTTTGTAATCTTGGGCACAGGAGAGGCCCCCAGCTCCCCTGGGCTTCCAGATCGACACAGAGAGCTTTGCAGACTCTGTGCAGAGCTACCACTCAAGCCCACACTGAGCTCCATGAGCCCTGGATTCCCGAGCATGCTGGTGCCAGCTGCCATAGCCCTACCAACAAAGGAGCTGAGGCTCTCTAGTGCACCTCTAGGATAGGGACCACATGCATGGTGCTGAGGAGAGGATGAACTGCACATTGT
The DNA here is from genome assembly GCF_002776525.5 of Piliocolobus tephrosceles. Taxonomy (NCBI): domain Eukaryota; kingdom Metazoa; phylum Chordata; class Mammalia; order Primates; family Cercopithecidae; genus Piliocolobus; species Piliocolobus tephrosceles. The sequence continues at coordinate 153,643,770 of NC_045435.1, read as the reverse complement.
ACCTCATCATGGAAGGTCCAATGGCCTGGGCCCCCAGCACAGCCACCCCACCCCAACCTGAACATTCCAGCTGGTCATCACTTTTCTTTCCTCTGGGATGGACCTCCCAGAGCCAACTAACAAGCCTGCTGCAATTGCCACTGCTGCAGCCCCTGCCCCTGCTGTCCTCAGGCTGGGGACAGAGTAAAGAAGCTAAGAACTATCATTGGCCTCCAGCATGCCACAGCTGCTATACAGTAAGGTGGCCAGACTGTTTTCCATGCAGATCTCTGACTTTGCTGCTCCTGATTGGGCAGGGCCTTCCAGCTTAGGCCCCCAGAGCAGCTGCCTCACTCCCACCTGATCACTTCAGTTAGTGGTGGTTCTTCATTTCTCTGGGGTGGAGCTTCCAGAGACAACTGACAGGCCCTCTGTCATTGACACCACCATAGTACCCACTCATCAGTCCCACCACCGAGGCTAGAAAGGGAACAAACAGCCTGATTGTTGTTGTAGGCCTACAGCACACCACAGCTATCCTATGGAGAGGAGGCCAAACTATCTTCTTTGGTCTTCCCTAGGCAGAGCACCCCCCAAGCCTGGGCCCACAGCACAGCTGCCCCATCCCTGGCTGATCACTCAAATTAGCCATGGCTATGCATTTCTTTGGGGTGGCACCCCCTGAGGTAACTGGCAGGCTGTATGCCATTGCTGCCATTGTAGTCCCCACCCCTGCTGCCCCCAAGGTGGAGACAGAACAAAAAGCCTGATCTCCACCCAGGTCTGCAGTGCATAGCCTGGGAGTCCTAAGGCACTCGAGTGGGAATGGAGCCCACCCTCTCAGAGCACTAAGAGGGGTGAGTCACTGGGGTTCATGGGCTGCAGCAGGAATAGGCATGCATCACTCCACAGAGCCAGACTGAAGAGGTGTGGTCTATCTCCCTACTGCAGCCTCTGACTGAGGGAACCCTGTAGCCTAAACCCCTAACAGAAGAAATGCAGGTACAGTGCCAGTGATTGAAGGGAGTTCCCCCAAGGTCCAGGAGTAAACTCGGTGAAGGTGTCACCTCTCTTGCCACTGCACCACAGAGCAAGCTTGCAAGTGGCAGGAAATACAAAGGAGCCATGCAGCTGAGTAAGAGCCTCTACCAGCAAATACTCTTAAGCATCATCTACTGGATTGCAGCCCAAACTACAACAACAAAAATACTTTGCTAATATAACCCCCTGTAAGACTAAGGGTAAGAATTCAGCCCAAATAAAGAACCTGCATAGAGCTTTAGCCCTCTGAAAACATCCAGAAATGAAGCCAACTAACTATACTCAATTTATACCACAATTAAAGGAACAGCAACCTTCTCAGATGAGAAAGAACCAACACAAGAGTTCTGGCAATGCAAAAAGCCAGAGTGTACCCTTACCTCCAAACAAGTCCACTATCTCCTCAGCAATGGTTTTTAACCAATCAAAAATGACTGAAATGACAGACATAGAATGTGGAATCTGGATGACAAGGAATCTCATGAATATTCAGGAGAAAGTTGAAACCCAACCCAAGGATTCCAAGGAATCTAGTAAAATGATCTAAGAGCTGAAAGATGAAATAGCCATTATAAGAAAGAACCAAATTGAGCTTCTACAGCTGAAAAATTCACTATAAGAATTTCATAATATAATCAAAAGTATTAACAGAAGGATTGAAGCTGAGGAAAGAATCTCAGAGCTCAAAGGCCAGTTCTTCAAGTCAACTCAGTTAAACAAAAAGAAAAATAATTTTTAAAAATGAATAAAACTTCTGAGAAATATAGGATTATGTAAAGAGACCAAATCTATGACTCAATGGTATTCCTGAGAGAGAGAGAATAAACAACTCAGAAAATATATTTGAGGATATAGTCCATGAAAATTTCCCTAATCTTGCTAGAGAGGATGACATGCAAAACCAATAAATACAGAGAACCTTGGCTAGACATCATATAAATCAACCATCCCCAAGGCACATAGTCATCAGATTCACCAAGGTCAAGGTAAAAAAAAAAATCTTAAAGAGAGAAAAGTCAATTCATGCACAGAGGGAAATCCATCAGGCTAGCAGCAAACCACTCAGCAGAAACCTCACAAGCCAGAAGAAATTGGGGTACTATTTTCAGCATTCTTAAATAAAAGAAATTTCAACCAAGAATTTCATATCCCATCAAACAAAGCTTCATAAGTGAAGGAGAAATAAAACGCTTCTCAGAAAAGCAAAGCAGTTCCATTTAAAAAGCTAAGGTTAAATGACTATTGTTCCCAGTGACCTATGATCCTATTTTAATTAAGTATTTTAAACCTTTCGACATTTTTTAACAACTTCTCAAAATCAAACATTAAATTAAGGCCTTTTGACCTCAAACTAACTTTGGAAGTTTCCCAACTGACCTCTGGAATTTCTCAAAGGAATTTTTTCCTCTCTTCTTATAAAAAAGAGAGATGTGTTAAATTGTATGGGAAACACTGTCAAATAATAAGTGTTGCTGAACCATCTTTAAGTTATATTGCATGAGTATGTTATTAATATGTTTTCCAGAAATTATATGAAATTCCCAGAAACCTGATAGTCTTGATATATTACTATCACTCATAATTTTAATTATTTTAAAATACTGTATATATAGAAAAGGAAACAAAATTTTCTTGTCAATTGCATTATAATTAATTTTTCACCAGACATTTAACCATTATCATTTAAAGTCTTGTCATCCACAGACAGCTAATTGTTTTACTTTGGTACCTTCCTGAAAGCTATGGAAAACAACTATAAACCTAAATTTTTCACCTTTGAGGGGATTCATGGAAACAACTCTGACAACATAAGTTTCTGATAACCTTAGGTTCATACAATTAGATTAGATGAGAATTTCCAGAATTCTAATGAATAAATTGATTGGTTCATAAAACCACTAACCCCACATCAAGTAGAACACGAATTAATTGGTTGCCAAGGAAATGCTCTGGCAGTTTTTCATACTAAGTCAGCCAGTACTGAAATTGTTAAGATATACAATTTGAGTGAGCTCCATGAGATCCATGAGATCACTCCATGAGCTCCATGAGAGGTCAAATTACCTGTAATGAACTATTTCATAAACAGTGCCTTATGCCTGAATTGGAGAAACCAACTGGTATTTAAAAGGATATAAATTCAATGTTAAGTGTGGGCTAATGGAGGGCTTGGACAGTTGCTTGGTCCTTCCTGACTCCTTAAAGCTTTAATTATTAAAAGCTCTGTACTCTTTAAACTCATCAGAGGACAGATAAAATAATTCCAATTATTTTTAAAAATACTGGCAGGCTGTCTGTTCTAAAACTGCTAAAATGGTTTATAACCAATGTCTGGTTTGTCAAACCTATAATTTTGACAAGACAATAAAATACCCAGATGACACATTTCCAGCACCTGCTGGATCATTTGAATATTTACAGACGGACATCACTCAATTCCCACCTTCAGTGAATATTTTCTGGATGTACAGAAGCTTTTCCATCATGCAGGAAGTTTGCTGATGTAACAGTAGCTAAAAGGTTATCACGAAATGTGTTTGCTTTATGGAATATTCCTGGAGAATATTCCTCCAGTGGTAGAGGTGCTCATTTCACTGGACAAGTTATAAAGCAGTTAAATAAGTTATTACAAACACAATGGTATTAGGCAAAGCCAACTGAATTGACTGCATTGACTTGTTCAAAGGTATTACTGATTGATGGCAATCAGCTCCACTCCCCTTGGAAAACATAGACTGACCCCTTATAAAATAGTTACCGGAAGATGCATGGCCCTAATAATAGACTCACAAATCTCACACTTTCGTAAGTTCTGACATGACTTAATATTACAAGATTTTAATGTATATATATATATATATATATATATATTTTTTTCTGTTTTATACCTATATTTTTTTTTTTTTTTTTTGAGGCGGAGTCTTGCTCAGTCGCCCAGGCTGGAGTACAGCGGCGGGATCTCGGCTCACTGCAAGCTCCCCCTCCCGGGTTCATGCCATTCTCCTGCCTCAGCCTCCCAAGTAGCTGGGACTACAGGCGCCCAACACCTCGCGCAGCTAATTTTTTTGTATTTTTAATAGAGACGGGGTTTTACCGTGTTAGCCAGGATGGTCTCAATCTCCTGACCTCGTGATCCGCCCATCTCGGCCTCCCAAAGTGCTGGGATTACAGCCGTGACCCACCGCGCCCAGCCATGCTTAAGTATATTTTTACCAGTTAAAAGAAACCCTTTGTGACCCACCAGCTGATGACAACTAGATCTTTCATGGTCTAGAACCCACTCAATGGGTCTTTTGGAAGCAACACCAGAGAAAGACTGCCCTTGAGACTCACTGAAAGGGACCATACCAAGTTTGCCCACCACCCACACTACCGCAAAATTTCAGGGCCTCAAGCCTTGGATCCCTACATCTCAACTCAAGAGAGCCCCTCCAGACTCTTGGGACAGCAAATCCACTGGAGATCTCAAGGTAAAGCTGACTAGGGAAGCTTTTCCCTAGTCATGTGATAATTAAGATTTCAGAATTGACAGCTTTTGCAGGGAACTAGACTGAATGTTGACTATCTCATGTTAAACCTGAATCCCTATATGATCTTAGAGATATTCTAGTTCACCATGTAACAGATTTCATTAATATTCCAAGTGTGACTATTTGTTCAAATTGCACATCTGGGCTGGGCACAGTGGCTCACGCCTGTAATCCCAGCACTTTAGGAGGCAGAGGCAGGCATACTACCTGAGATCAGGAGTTCAAGACCAGCATGGCCAACAGGTGAAACCCCATCTCTACTAAAAATACAAAAATTAGCCAGGCCTGGTGGCACACGCCTGTAATCTCAGCTACTCAGGAGGCTGAGGCAGGAGAACTGCTTGAGTCCAGGAGGCAGAGGTTGCAGTGAACCGAGATCATGCCACTGCACTCCAGCCTGGCCGACAGAATGAGACTCTGTCTCAAAAAAAAAAAAAAAAAAAAAATTACTCGTTTGGTTCTTTCCATAGGATTAGATTTTCAGATTCACATATTCAGACTCTTGTTTAAATCTGAGAGTAGGAAAAACCTATATTGAGGGTTTTGCAGCTAAATTATGCCAGAAACTAAGAAAACCAAAAGAAAGGTAAAATTTGACAGTTTGTAGACAACTTTATAACCCTAATCCGTTAATTGTAAAAGGTCATTTACCATACAACGATTCAATAATGAACCCTTGGATAAATACTACCAGTGCTTCCCAACTGGTGATTTCTAACACACAACGTATCACACAAGGAGCTGTCTCTTGTGCCCCTCCAGGATATATTTTTATCTGTGGAGGATTTAATGATCAACCATATGTGTGGGCAACTCCTTGTCTCAAGTGGAAAATAAGGGACCAATGTGGATTAGAGATTCTAATAGTACCACTGTCACTTCATAAGCAACTGGAAACTGAGTATTGGTCTATATCTCTTAATTTGTGCCCTGGATTAACAAGAAATTGTGCTTGCTTCGGCAGCACATATACTAAAATTGGAACGATACAGAGGAGATTAGAATGGCCTCTGTGCAAGGATCACACACAAATTCATGAAGCGTTCCATATTTAAAACTAAAAATAATAAAGAGGAATTTTCTGGCAGGCTTAAATTGCTCTAAATGGGCATCTTTTGTAGAATGGTTCTTCCTTGGTTTGGCATAAATTATATATAGAGTTATCATTAGAAATCTGTCTCAAATATTAGCTACTATAGCTGACTGTATTGCAAAGGCTATCATTGCCCAGAATCCTTTATAAATTCTCTTGCTAACATTGTTTTTAGACTGCTTTGGACTACTTGTTGGCTGAACAGGGAAATGTGTATGCAATGGCTAACACCTCATGCTGCCCTTTCATAAATATGTCTGATATGGTAGAAACCCAGTTTTAAAAAATCAACAAACGAGCTACTTGGTTAAAACAAGTAGATTCCTCTTCTGGCTCATTTTTTGATTGATTTTATTCTAATTATTTTGGTTCATGGTAGACTCTGTTAAGGAATATACTTCACTCTCTTAGTATTCTCCTCCTGATAACCATCTCAATAGTCTCCCTGGTGTGCTATATTCTCTCAAGTGTCTTAAATGCTCATATACAGCCATCTGTTGTACATCAAATGGTTTCACTACGTTAAAATAACATAAACACAAAAAGAACATAAGGAATCATTCAACGAGACTGATGCCATGAATGATGTATTTCATACCAAGACCAAACAAGTCCATGACGATGGTGACAGAGCGGCATCAATGTCCAATTTTAAGAGACTGACTAAAAGGAAGATATTGTTAAATTAACTTAAATTTGGCCTGAAGCTGCCTCCATACCTTGCATTCCTGTGCAGCAAATTTCACCCTAATTTAGTATGTAAACAAACTGATACACAGAACAAATAGCTGAGTCTCAGCCAATCACAGGAAGCCAAATCATCACACCATGCCCAAATAAGGCAAATGCCTAGCTGTAGCTAATCAAATGATTTATCTATTTTGCTTTTGTGTCCATCCTATAAAAGCTCATTGCTCAGGTTGCTGGGCAGAAAGAGCTCTCTGAACTTCTTCTAATTCTGAGGTTTGCCCAATTCAAGAATTCTGTGTGTGTGCGCTCAAATAAACTTTGGTAAATTTATCTAAAATTTTTCTTTTAACAGTTGTAACACTAAACTTTGGAGACATTTATGCGTTAAAATAGCATTCCTTTCAGGAATTTATCCCCAAACTGCAATGGTGCTTTTCACATCCTATTGTCATTTTTAAACTGTGTTAAAGAAATACTAAATTCTATACATTTTGTATCAATTTCTTTCTTTTTTCGTGAATGAGCATAATTATGTTTTCCGGGTTATCTTGCCATATGGAAGCATGCTCTCTGAGTGACAGTTATTGTTGGTCTGACAATCACCTGCTAACATTCTTTCAAGTGGAAGGGGAGATGCAGAACAGAGATGGGTAAAAGTTGTGTGTGTGTTTCCTGCACTGATATTAAATGCCTGATTTCCTGTAATTAAATAAATATATATTTAGACTATTGAAGGAAAAAACCAGAAAAGGGCCTTCAATAATAGGTCTCAAAGTGAAATGTCCAAAGGAAATAGCCAAATTCCCCCTTGCCTTCTGGGTAGAACTTTAAAAAGAAGAAAGATACCTGTTGTTAGCATTAAGCAAGGGCTATGTGAAATCAACAGGAAGAGGGAACACTGAAAGATTAAATTAATCCAAGATCTGTGTCTTGTGCTCCTCAAGTTATTCTTCCTATTTCCATTTTACATGTTTATCCTCAAGAAAAACTATCTGTCTTGCACTTACTGTGTTCTTCAATAAACACAGCCAGATGCAGTCACTCACATCTGCAATCCCAGTAACTCAGGTGGCTAAGGCGGGATGATCACTTAACGCCAGGAACTTGAAACCAGCCTGGGCAACATAGCAAGATCCCATCTCTAAAAATAATTTTTAAATTAGCCCAGCCTGGTGCCATGCCTGCATTCTCAGTTGCTTGGGAGGCTGGAGTGGGAAGAGCATTTGAGTCCAGGAGATTGAGGCTACAGTGAGCTATGACTGCACCACTGCACTCCAGCCTGGTAACAGAATGAAACCCCAATCTCAAAAATACAAAAAACAAACAAACAAACAGAAACTTCTGATTTTTCTAAGGATTTAATTATGATAGACAAGTCACTCAAAGATTTAGACACAGCAAATTATGATTTGACACAACAAAGAAATACAGTTTTTAGTCTGATTTTAACTCAGCAATATGAAAAGCATTACTTTCTTTCTCTAAGCTGTGTTTAAAGAAAAAAGCTAATGTTTTTGATGAAATGTAATGCCTTGGTCTAAGAAATTCATATTATAACATCTATAAGAATATTCTGTTTTCTTAACTTTGTCCTTGAGAAATATTTAATAGTGACTTTTATTGCTAAAATAACTTTGATGAAAATGTATTGACTTTAACTGACCCAAAATTAATATTGCCCTAAGTCTATACAGCTATCAAAAAAATGTTTTTCTTCACTAAGATTATCCCTTGAAGGTTGCAATAAAAGATTTGATATTAACTTCTAAGGTTTTCAAAATCTGCAACCCAAACTGCAACATTTGATGGATTAATAGTATCTCCTCCTTTCACCATCCCAGTTAGCCAACGATAGATTGACTTTGAAATGCCAAGGCTTTAAAGAAATGAAGAACAACCCAAATACAGTGTTTTCGACCCCACCTTTGATTGTTATTATCAAATTTTAAATCCCAAAATGATTTGCTTTTAAAAATTAATCCTTGTATTAACATTAGCAATCAAAGCACTTACAACTTTAAAAGACCAAAGAAAAGCATTCTCAGAAGCCTGAATTTAAAACAAAAACAAAAAAATCCCTGCAATGTTTAAGGCTAAAAGGAGCTTCAAAAATTATTCTGTCCTACTTTTTATTTTAAAATGAAAAACTGAAAAAGCTTCCCTTATTAATTCACTGGATTGACAACTTAAAATGCTATTCCTTCATACCCTACCATATCTCCATTAAATAAGCATCATTTCAGTGGACCTCAAATATTATGCATCAGAATCTTCCAAGTTGCTTGTTTAAAATGCATATCCCCATTATCATAATTATCATTATCACTATCATTATCATCAATAACTCCAACTCAGTAAATGCAGATTGGGTGCAGTGGCTCATGCCTGTAATCCCAGCACTTTGGGAGGCCAAGACAGGCAGATCATTTGAGGTGAGGAGTTTGAGACCAGCCTGGCCAACATGGTGAAACCCCATCTCTACTAAAAACACAAAAATTAGCTGTTCATGATGGCACACGCCTGTAATCCCAGCTACTTGGGAGGCTGAAGTGGGAGGATCGCTTGAACCTAGGAGGCAGAGGTTACAGTGAGCCAAGATCCCCTCACTGCCCTCAAGACTGAGCAACAGAGTGAGACTCCACTGCAAAATAAAACAAAATAAAATAATGAAAAAGCTTCCCTTATTAATTCACTGGATTGACATCTTAAAATGCTGTTCTTCACACCCTACCATATCTCCATTAAATAAGCATCCTTCCAGTGGACCTCAAATTTTATGCATCAGAATCTTCCAAGTTGCTTGTTTAAAATGCACATCCCTAGACATCATCAACAATAACTCCGACTCAGTAAATCCACATAGGCCCAAGGAATCTGTATTTTTAACAAGCATCCTTCGTGACTCTAGGACAGGTGGTCCATGGAACAAACTTTGAGGCATGATGCTAGGCAATAATATAAACAGGCCACGTGCTTAATATTTAGCCTGTCAGTGGAAACATTTTGTTTAATAGTTTGAAGAACTCCAAAGGCAAAAGATGTACTTGGGAAAGGCAGGGTTGAATAAGAGTCATTTTACAATAACATGTTTTTGAAAGGCTGTTTCATTACTTAGGAGAATACCAATAAATGGAGGTGAAGGCAATGGGGGAGGAAATCCTTTGTCATTATATTGTACAACCCGAGGACATTTTCCTACAATTTTGGAAGTGCACTTTAAGAGACTGCATAAAATGTGGGGGAAATGTCAAGCCACATTATGCTTTTAAAAACAAAACAAGAAAAAACAGCTTCTAAATAGGTACTGAAGCATGCCATGAAGTATTATGATTTTCATTTCTAATAATATAAATGAACATCTTGAGTTTAGTTAGTATTTTTTTCAAATTCTTTTAGAGATAGTATTCTTTTTGCTGAGGTAAATGTAGATGAATAAGAAACGTCAGAACTTATTCTTAAGTGATGTGAAATAATAATGTGAAATAATGCTTTTATCTGTAAAACACAGGGTTTTTATTAAAATAAAAACTATTTGAAATAAATTAGTGTGATTCTATTTTTAAACATTTAGATTTATATAAATTAATATGATAGCCAAAGTCTTACCCCAAATATCATAAATTCTACTGGGTTGCAGATTGCTTTCTATTAGTGCATTAGTGCATTTCTTTTAAACGAAAGTAGTTTTGCTTTTCAAAATTGTTAGATTTAACAATTTTAGGTAAAAATCAGTGGTCTTATTTTTTATTGTTTTTCATTAAAATGTCGAAATATTTCATAGTTTAAGAAAGAAAGTAAATGGAACAAACCAAATGACTTTAATTTTGATAGTTATAAAAATCTCAAATGGATCAGTTGAGGTATATAAAAACATTAGACACTCATATTATTTACAGCCTTCCCCAACTGAACAAAATCTAGACCCACAGAATTGACACAGGATAAATTCAGGGAGGCCTACCTACTCCTAGATGGAGCTGCCCAGGAAAACCAGAGGGCCCTGATGGGACCCACCACTCTGAAAACAATGCTTAGTTCCTTCAATCAGCAGCAATCCCAGCAATGCAAACCACTGAAGACAGTCCTGATGTGTGGACAGCCCCACTGTGTGGATGCCCGATTTGAGCTCACACTGGGAAGGATGATCACCAATCAGTGTCACAATGTCAATATTCCAGGGGTATTCCTCATCTATAAATGACCAATTCTGGGGGGTGGGGTGGTCCCAAACAGGTTTCAGGACTATGAGCAGTGGCTGTGAAGGACGGAAAAGGATTTGTCTCTAATACTAGACACAACACACCCAATATGAAGTTCTCTAAGGACCCTCTGAGAACTAGTAAGCCTGGTGGCTGCACATCATTGCCAAATTTACTTGTAATAGTCTATTGACACCCACTAGAGATTCAAGATTGCAAAACTCAACCTACTTACTTGGTTCATTCAAATACTTTTGCATAAACAAGAAACATACGAGGAAATTTCAAATGTTCTGTTTTACAGTACAATCAGATTGGAAAGTACTTGCCTCAAAGTTACTATCAGGCCTATTAGTGTTTAAGAATTTGCAGCCAGGCGCTGTGGCTCGTGCCCGTAATCCCAGCACTTTGGGAGGCTGAGGTGGGTGGATCACAAGGCCAGGAGATGGAGACCATCCTGGCCAGCATGGAGAAACTCCATCTCTACTAAAAATACAAAAATTAGCCGGGCATGGTGGCACATGCCAGTAGTCACAGCTACTCAGGACCCTGAGGCAGAAGAATTACTTGAACCTGGGAGGCAGATGTTGCAGTGAGCTGAGATTGCACCACTGCACTCCAGCCTGGTGAGGAAGCGAGACTCTGTCTCAAAAAAAAAAAAAAAAAAAAGAATTTTCATATTTCTTCCTTTTGGCATGAATCCTCATACTAAAGGCTGCACACCAATACTCAAGAGGTAAAAACTAGCTTGCCTTCTAGAAAATAGCTGGAGGGCAGAAAGGGGGGTAACAATGAAATAACGAACAATTATAATAACTTTCATTATTGAGAATCTACTAGGAGAAAAGCTCTGATAGTCACTTTTTCAACATTCATTATTTCAAATCCCTATAAAAACAAAATATATGTTATACTCTCTTAAGAAAAACAGGTCAGAGAAACGAAATAAGCTGCTGAAGGAAATGCACAAAGATTTGAACAGAAGATGCCAAAGTCTACATTTTCCACTATTTAAAGCCCTATCTAGTCTTCCATTGAGAGAAAATGAAATTGTCGTATCATGAGATTAAAATTTTGCATTTGTGTACAAATAGTTTCTATGAATATGTATATGTATTGTAGAAATAGAGATGGATAAAGACACAGAAAATAATTGAGAATAAGCCAAGAAAAGGAGCAGCTATCCCAATACCCCTAGTCTTAGTTCTGCCCTGGATGTAACAGTCAGAAAATTACTCCACTCTCTGGGGTCCTGTTTCTTCATCTGTAAAATGGAATTAATAATCAAGAATTTACTTCTCCTCAAAAAAGGATAGGGACATGTTAAAAAGACACAGGAACCAACCTGAAGGAGCCCCATTAGCCAAAGTTGGAACAATTTGAGCAACAAAATAAACAGTGATGGTACTGGGTGATAACCCATATAATATTTTAAAATCCATGAGTTCATACTAATATAAATAAATAATTGAAAAAATACATGGATGGAGGAGAAGAAGCAGCTCTTCCTTACAGGGGAATCCCAATTAGTAAATATAGAAAGAATGAGAGAAATATATAATCACAATTAGGCAAAGACTAGAGAGTAAGAATCGCCGCAGGCAACTTCCGCTGAAAGAGACTAAAATCAGTGAGTGAAGATTTGAAAAGAAACAGGCTATTATTAATAGAAAACTCTCAAACTATCTTACCCAGGATATTTATCAATTTCAAAGGGAAAAAATAAAAACTTTACAGTGAAAAAACCCACAAGACAGAATCTTAACCAAGTGATCAAAGTTAACATCATCAGTAATAAGATACAGCCTGTACCCCTTAATATGATGTACTGAGAAGAATACAATACTACCATTGCAGTAGTCTTGCCAAGAACATGTAACCTCAATCGAATCATGAGAAAACATTAGATAAACCCAAACCGAGAAACATTCTACAAAATAGCTTGCCAGTACCCATCAAAAGTGTGAAGTTCATAAAAAACAAGGCAGGAAAGGGAAATTGTCACAGATCAGAGGAAACTAAAGAAATAGAACTAAATGTAATGTAAAATCCTGAATTGGATCCTAGAATAGACCAAAGGCATTAAGGGGAAAACTAGTAAAATATTAATTTTCTGGTTTTGATAATTAAACTATGATTATGCAAGTTGTTAAAATTAGGGAATGTATTTAACTGCAAACATATTACAATTAAAGGTGAAGTATTGGGTTCCTAAATCACATCCCATGCTTTTCTATCTCTGAGTCTTTTATCACAACATTCGCTTTAGCTGAAATGTCCTTGTTCTATTCTTCTTGGCCAAGTCTTTCCCATACCATGAACTCAAATAGAATGCTAGCACCTTCATGGTTCCCATGGTCAGAAGTCATTTTTCTCCCCTATTACTCCCACAGCACTTTAACCACACCCTTACCATAACATGTACCACATTCCCCCTTGTATTATAGTAACTGATATGACTCATTAATCCTGCCTGACAAGATCCATTAAATATTATCATATTATCTCTGTTATGCCACACAATGACTATAATTGTATCTGAAACAGACCTGGTGCTCAGTAATGGCTTTTGAAAAGACCCTTGATTACAATTGCCATTGTGAACTTCAAGTTTGTAAGGCATCAATAAATAATCCAGACTGCCGATGTATTCATATGCAATGAGAGCTAGAACTGCCAAGGCAAAAGGGAGCTCACCTCAGGTTAGCCAGCATATTTTTTCCTATTAGAGGAAGCATATATGGAAAGCTAAATTAGGATCAGAAGGTTGCTGGGGAAGCAAGGAGAATAAGTTGGGCAATTTTCATGAATAGAGCAACAGGCTAAATGGCTTGATCATAAAACTACACCCACTACAGGGCCAGACTCTCCTGTTCTCAGCTCTGGGCCTCATCTTTGCTTACTGCTCCATCAATACTGACAAATTTTTCCTTTATGACTATTTGTCTATTTCCACCCTAACTATTCTCTCCTTTTTAAATTTTTTTTATCATTTATTTTGCCATTCTCAGCCCTGGCTGCATTTTAAAATCACCTGGAGAACTCTCAAAAACCCTGATACCTGGGCCATTCCCGAGGACCAATTAAATCAGACTTTCTAGAGGTGGGTCTCAGGCCTCAGGATTTTTGATAGCTCTCCAGGTGATTCCAAGATGCAGCCAATGTTGAGAACTAGTACTATATTGATAAAATTTTTGCTTACCTATGTTAATATCACCAAGCAGAAAACAGACAAGTCCAACATTTCCTGCCTTTTTCCCTGATATCATATGTTCTCTCCACCCTCCTCTCCTGAGGATATGTGATCTCACCTATTCTCTAGTGTGTCTACTAATTTAATGCCTAGGTTAAATGTCTGGAGACGCCTTGTGTTCACCCAAATGGAAGGCTTTCAGGCAGTATCTCACAGGCCTCCAGTGCAGCACATTGTTAGGTCTATCAGCACAGTAAGGTAGGACAAAATACTTTTAACATATACAACAGGCAGAAGGATTCAATATTTTATTATTACCATCAGTGTTTGACAGAAATGAGGTAGGAGGCAGCTGGAACCAAGAGGTAAAGAGTACATCCAAAAATGTCTTGAGTGCTGACTTCTTTGTGGTTCACTATGTGGGTCCACGATGTGATAGAAAAATGAATCAGAAAAAGATCAATCCAACATGCTGAGAATCTGACATGGTTCATACGATGTAAACTGTGCTTTGTACCATGAGAGATAAAGATGCTATGAGAGCTGGGGGGATTGGGATTGGGGTGGGGAGTGATTTCTAGCCAGGAGATTATAAGAGGCTTTGTTTATGGGAAAGGCACCTTGTTTACGGGAACCTTTGATTATGGGAGAGGGGGTGGCATTTAAGCTGGGCCTGGGAGTCAGGGTAAGATTTGAAGATGTGGGACTAGGAGGAAGGGCATTCTCAGAGGATATGGCCTGAGCAAAGATGAAAAGGCGTGAAACTGTGGAGGATGGGCAGTAGTTCCATTTCCTTCCTACATGGAGGAAAATAGAAGACATTAATATTTGAAATATTCTGTCATTCTGGTAGTTTTATAACTATTCCCCATCAAAGATTTGGTTAAATCTTGACCAGAAATTATGAGAGTTCAGTTGTCTGATGTTTAACACTCATAATCTGATGTATGTGTCCAAAGGGTTGGGTAGTAGATGCAGAGGCCTCACTCATGCATTTATATATTTCAGTCTTGAAAGGCCTCAAATTAAATTATAGAAGAGGGAATCTGGAGATAAAGAGATCAGCCATTTCAATGGTAGTGATAGCATTTTTCTATGAGGTGCAATTTTGGTCTCCTGCCATTTCCTATACTATTATTTTACCTTAATAAAAAGAAGATAACACCAGCCCTGTGCAAGTTAAGAGTAAATTTGGGTCTGATGATGAGAAATATCTCTGTTAACAAGAACGGAGCAATCTGTGCAAGTCACTCCTCAGGAGTCTGGGGAAGTGGCAACCTGCCAGCTGAGCGGCACACAGAGCCCAGGCAGCCCCACAGCTGTCTCTCAGCACAGCCAGCAGCCATTACCATGGCAACAGCCCCTCCCAGGAGAGCAGCTCAGCCCACTGAAACCATCCATCATTTAAAAATCAACACAGATGATTCCGGATGAGATCCTGTGCAACAACCACAAAAATTTTATAGAACTGTCCTTTCTAAGGACATAATTCAGACAATATAGACTGTGAATTCGATGGGTGATTCTCAAAATTCAGTATGCTTTGGGCTCATTTGGCGGGCTTGTCAGAACACAGATTGCCAGAACCCCACCCCCAGAATTTCTGATTCAATGCAGCTGGCTGGGGTAGAGGCAAAGAATTCGTATTTCTAGCAAGTTCCCAAGTGAGGTTGGTGATACTGGTCTGGGGTCACACTTTGAGAACCACTGGGTTACATACTAGCATTGTATCACTGTTGATTTCCTGATTTTTGATTACTGTACTATGGTTATGTAAAAGAATGTCCTTGGTCTTAGAAAATACTCAAAGCTATATTATATTTAGGACAAAGGAGTATCATGTCTGAAACTTATTCTCAAATGGTTCATTAAAAAATGTAGATAGAAAGATAAAGCAAATGTGGAAAAATAACAATTTGGGAATCTGGATAAAGGGCATACGGAAGTTTATTGTGTTATTCTTGTAACATTTCTGGTAGTTTAAAATTACACTAAAATTATAAATTTTTTCAATTAATACAGGGAAAGAAAGTTATAGCAATATATACCATGTACGTCTAATACAGTAGCGAGAAGCCACATATGGTTATTTATACTTAAATTAATTAAATTTAAATAAAATTTAACATCCAGGCCCTCAGTTGCACTATTCACACTTCAAGTGCTAAAGAGCCATGTATATGACTAGTGACTACTACATTAGACAGCAAAAGTATAGCCCATTTCCATCAGCACAGAAAGTTCTGTGGAATAGTGCTGACTACAGTTTAAAATATTCTAAGACATGGAAAGAGTCTTTGAAAAAGTCAATGTCCTAAAAGCAGCAAGAGAGATAGCAGTAACAGTTTAAGCAGTATGAGCCAGTTGTTTCTAAAATAACAGTTTATTAACTGAAGGAGGCTAAAGAAGAAATATGATGAAATTACAGCAGGTGGATCATAGTATGCAACATATGCATATGCAAGTATCTTTAGCTTTGCATGAATTGGTGACATATTTGCCAGAGTAACTATTCAATATCACTGGTCACACCTGTCATCATCTTACTGATTTTCTCAACAATCCATTGGATGACGGACAAGCAGATATCCAAATGACTTGGTTCTTCTCCACTTACCCTCTGCCCTGTCCACTTTCCTCCAGGCAAATCAGGGTTAAGACATAGATGGGAAAATACCCAGCAAGGCCAAGGCTGATCTGAAGGGGAATGGCCAAGACATGGAATATTTCAAACTTGTTCAGATATTTTAACTTGGCTATTGGTTTCATTTTGGGTGACACATGAGCTAATGTGTAAAGCAGGCAAGGTTGTTTTCGCTGCTATCCCTTCTCCTTCTGAGCTTCTTTTCTTTCTCCTGTCTCTTCTTTTTTCTCTCTCAAACAAATGGCACCTTCAAGTTAGGTCGAGTTGTCCAAAGTTTCTGGCCCAAACAGGACTGTCGTCTACTCTAAAGAACATCTTTTTTTCCTCATGTCTTTTGGGCTCCAGCAACATCCAAGCGATAAGCTGACTTCATCCTAAAGTATGAACAGCACCAAATTCTCCCAAGGTGCATTTGGCTAACCCTAGCTTCTATAATATTCTGGGAGATACTTTTTGAGCATAGTCATCTTTGGGTATTCTCTGCCTGACCCAACCCCTGTCAGTCCCCTCTCCATAACCTCTCAGGAGTAAACACACAGATCCACACTGCAGCTACACATGTCCATTTTCCCCTCTCCCACTTCTCTAAGCGGCTTCACACTCCCTTGGGGCTCAGTAAATACACAGCTATTACTTGGACAGAACTCAGAGTGGTTGGAAAAATTGTAAATACCTCAAGCTATAAACCACAAATTCATAAATATGAAGAATTCTTGCGGGGAAAAAAGCCATACTTCCATTTCTAAACTTCCACTGAAGAAATTAAACCATAGAGTTGGAATTCAAAACTCAGGACATGTACCTCTACTCTAACCAAGCATCTGTTAGAGCATTTAAATGTCCATCTAACCATCAGACCATTCTAGAAGGTCTGCCCCTCCCCCATCAAAAAATTGTTGAAGCATTCTTCTGCAGTAATTTCTCCTTTTTTGTTTTTTTGTTTTTTTCTATCACCCAGGCTGGAGCACAACGGCATGGTCACAGTTCACTGAAGCCTTGAACTGCTAGGCTCAAGCAATCCTCCTGCCTCAGTCTCTCTCGGCTAGCTGGAACTACAGGCTCATATAATCACACCCTGCTAATTTTTAAATTTTTCTGTAGAGATGCGGGGCTGGGGGTGGCGGGGGTGGGGGAGTTGTCTCACTATGTTTCCTAGTCTGGTCTCGAACTCCTGGACTAGCAATCCTCTCACTTTGACCTCCCAAACTGCTAGGATTACAAGTATGAGCCACCACACCTGGCCTCCTCCTTAAAATATATTCGTTTTTACTGAGTTTGCCAGTGGAGGGAAAAACCCTTCCCTAGAAACAAGTTTTGTCAATTATCTACCGATAATCATTCTTAGCTGCAAGACATGGGATCCCAGGTCTTTATAGTTCAATTTATGGTTTGATAATTGGACTTTTAAGATCTCTTTACAGAAGGCTTTTTACCATTCAGCATATTTTTATAAAGACTTCCAAGAGAAAAGGAGAGTCTCACCTCACAGTACTCCGTGATAATGCAGAAATTATCTTGCTCCACAAAACTTGCATGGAACTTGACAATGGCTGGGTGGTCCAGCTTGGAGAGGAGCTGGGCTTCCCAACTGGCCTGCACAGTTTCATTTGGATTTAGTTCTCCAACAGATACTTCCTTAAGTACCTTTCTGCAGTCAAAAAAAAATTTTTAAAAACACTTACAGCCGAAAAACACATTTAACAAACATCATCAAGGGGTACAGAGCCACTAATTAATGCCCAGGTTTTGACCTACTCATATATCTGGTATTGCCTATTATGACACTGTGTCTCCTGGTGGGACCTGGGCCTGTTTTCCTGTCCTGCTTCCCCAAGGCCTCAGACCTCCTCATCTGTGTACCCTACCGTTCTATAAGGGCAGACATGGAACTAATCTTGAGCAATATTGCTGGGGTGGCCCTTCCTCCACCTCTCTAGATGTTTCAGTGTCTCTTGGTTTCTCTTATAGTTATCTATTTCTGTCTCTTTCTATGTGTGTTCATACACACACACACACACACACACACACACACACACATATATGTAATTCATCACTCTCTCTGTATCTTATTCTTTCTTTGCCTCTTTCCTTCTCTGTCTCTGCCTCTTTCTGTGTCTCTCTTTGCCTCTGTGTATGTATTTACACGTATTTACACACACTCACAGGCATGCTTCTCTCTCTCAGCTTAAAGTTTTCCAAATATATTTACTTAATATCGGTAGGAGCAATATTTATTTATTTTCTTTTTAAAACTATCCTTGGCATATCCTACTTTATTACTACCAGTATTTAAAAGGAAAAATTAACTAAAAACATTAATAGAGATATTTAGTATTTCTAACATGTATAAATGAAAGAGCTCATTAAATCCCCAAGCCATTAATTTAAAAATTGTGATAACTCTATGAGGAATAGACCAAAACATTATCTCTTCCCATCTAAGAAAAAAAAGAGTCTGATAAACAAATCAATTATAATACCAAAGTGTAAACTAGACTATAGGAAAAAAATAGCTTAGAACACCAATTATGTTTGCAGACACAGTCTGTTGATTATAAGGAAGCATTGGCAGTTCATTAAGGCAAGTTCAGCAGGACCTGCGCTAGAAAACATTTTACAAAAATCTTCCTTAGGAGTAGCTACCTATGCATGTCAATAAAAATGTATTATCGTAGAAAATTTCTTTAGGCCCTTTAACCAGCTCATAGATTAACCATCATTCTCCAGTCCTTTCTAACAGATGCTGACAGATGCCCTTGCCACAGGGAATGCCTCCAGCTAGTAAGCTCTCCTTGACATGCCCATGAACTTCTGCCCTCCTAGTTGAGATGTGTGCTTACCCAAGTCATTGTGTTTATTCCCAAGTCTGCTAATGCTAGTTATGGTCATCATTGTAAATTTATGACTTCAGTATAACTTAAATGAAGAGTGAGTGTGAGAGTTATCTCTGCTAGGAAAACTAAGTCAAATGAAATCCAAAACACTTGAAAATAAAAAGTTGCAAAAATAAAAAGCTGTCAAGTAACTGAAAAGACCGTTCTGAAAAGGTTAAAAATGTGAACTCTAGTATTCTAAATTCAGATTGTTACAGAAAAACAAATCTAGAAAACTAGGTCCTAAAAATAATATAACAATATATATATCTTATGGATGTAGTTTATGCAAAAAAAAAGATGAAGAAGTCTCTAACCAGAGGACATTGGACACTGACTATACAGCCAAAAACTGGAGAAAATGTACAATGATATATTTTAAGTTGATGTAAATGTTTTAATTAATGTCATTTTATTTTAAAATTGTTTCCTTTTTTTAACCAAGTACCAGCTCCAATCACATTGGAGAGAAGAGCTTCTACCATTCTTAAAAATGTGATTATATTATTAACTTTTCAGTAATTCAAACAAGCCTCTCCCTCTGTTTTATGATAGAAGAACCGTAATATCCTCAGGCATTACCAGAGGTAGAGCTTTCTTCTTGTTTCATATTCAGGGTCTAGAAGTTTTAATATTGCAGTCAGCACACTATTGTATAGTATTCCCCCATACCATTTCTCAGTGAGAGACTACAATCAAAATAAATACATAAATAAATAAAATTTTAAAAACTCATTACAATTCTAAATTAGGAAATCCATCCTACAAGCTGACAGCCTAAGTAGGAAAATGTAGAAAGTGCCCTTATCCTATTCTGGGGTTGGGTAACATTTGATTTTTTTTTCCCCAGAGCAGTAAAAGCTAGGTTAAGTTTACATTCTCCAAAAATCTCATAAGGAAAACCTTCTAATCCAAGATGACCATTACTGGAAGTCACTTCCCCTAAAATTTGAGTCCCCTAAAATATGAGTCCTTTAATATTTTATTCACTTTAAATGTTCTCCATGGTCTTCCCATTCTGAACTCATCTCATCCCCAAAAGACACCAACAGCAGGCATAAGCTGCTTCCACAGAGGAGGCCAATTTGCATTAGAAAGGGCAGCTCTGCCTCAGGAGCCTCAGAGGCAAGGACTCCACTATGCCATTAACAGGTGTCTTTCAATGTGACTGCAACATAGAAAGCTGGAACACTTGTCTTCTTTCCCCTCACAGGTGTTTTCACATTAGTTTCAAACACATTAGTTTCTTATTAAGTAGGCTCCTACTTAATAAGAAGTAGATTCTAGAGAAATGCCTGCTTGGTAGCATTCTGTAAAGACTGTTCTATCAAGAATTTGGTTTAAAATGACCTAATGTTATTAGGAGTGGCATTTCAGACTGTTAGTATACCCAAAGAAGCTTGAAATGACATACAAGACTATGTTTTTTTGTAACTACTGAAGATTACAAAGCAGCAGGCGAAGCACAATGACATCTTCGTAGAGCTTTTTCAGTAATTTACTGTACTCCAGCTAGCATGCAGTTATAAAAGTCACAGTGGTTAAGCTTGACAATATAAAGTCTTACAAACTTGCAATATTCTCTTGCTCTGAAGGAACAAATGCCATAAAAAGCTTCAAGATACTTATTTTTCCTTGCAAACACCAACTATTGTGCAGCAGAGCATGAGATTTTACATACAAAATGTAACTACCTGAGCCCTATCTGGCACCCTGATGATAAAGCATAACCCATTTGTCCACAATTTAGCAGATGAAGGGAGTGCTATTAAGACAGGTGATATCTATTATAATCATATCGTAGATGATGCAGAGACATTCACCTTCCTTGCCTGAAATCACGTCACTGAGCTGACAGAGGAAACTCTCATTGCATATCACTTAATACGAGATCCATATCAGCCAAAGACAGCATGGAAACTTACCAAGTCAGGGACAGCTTGTTACTTGCTCAAGTGATTCCCAGTCTGTCACCCCTCCTAAATAACATGACATTTATTTTATCAGAGCCTCAACTCAGGAGAAATTTCATGCCAGTAGCAAAATTAGGCATCCCTTGGAGACATACTCATTTTGCAAACTTCCCAAGTTACATGCTTTCTTTCTTTCTAGAATCAGCAAACTGACAAACTTTGGAGAATAACTTTGGAGATTCGGGATAACTATGGCTAATTTCATTCCCTTGAAATTGGCCTACGTTTTGTAGAAATGGGGAAGATGATATCTTTGAGAGATTAATTAAGGGCTATTTTTCTCCAAATTTTCACATATCTTTTCACATTTTCCCCATTCAACCAGCAGCATACACTGCTTCAGGAAAAAGGTGACATCACCACAGAGAATATGAGTCAAACACATGTCTTGAGTTTTTAAAGAAAAGACCAAGGCTAAAGAGAAAGGATCTGGAGGAACATATGAACAATGAATGGGTGAGCATTCTTCTGCCAGGTGAGAAAGAGATCTTTCTCTAGATCAGGGGAAGGGGACAGGGTCAGAGGGCAGGTAAAAAAAAAAATTAGGAACTGCTGAGCCCTTGAAAATAGTTGCTGTGCTGTCAGGTTCAGAAAGGCAACTAAAAAGAGAACTCCGAGATGGGTAGGAAGGTCTGAGAGGAAGAGACCTGTGCTCTCCCTCCAAAGTAGGGCTTAAAGGATTGCAGAACACCCACATTTTCTTATGTCCAGCAAGGGTAAGGAGTTGCAAAAAGCTCTCCAAGGGGCGTGTAAACAGATGGGCCTAAGAGAGCTCTAGAATCTCCGGTACCCCAGGAAGGCGTGGGAAACAGCAGAATGAGATGCCATGCAGTCAACAGCCATCTCAGTGAGGGCCAGTCAGCTGGTAGAACTGGAAACCTTTGCAGTAGAGACAACGGTCCTTTCCTTTCTGATTTAACTATTAACATTCATTACAGGTAACTAGTAAATACCTACTACATGACTACAGTGTGGTGGGCACTGAGGAGTTAAGGTCTCTGCTTTTGTGTCTACTGGGAAAGATAGACAACAGGTAAATGTACATGAATGTGTGTATATATCATGTATGGCTGTGTTTTTCAAAACTTCCAATTCCGATGAATGCTGTGAAGTTGACGTAAGGATGTCTGAGGCTCTTCTGCTTTCAGAACTGTGACCCTGATGTGATCAGCAGCTACTGTACCCACTTGGCCTAAGTCACGGGAAATTTTCATTTCAACTTAAACGAGTAACTTTTTGGCTTTGGATTTTGCTTTTGTGTGTGTGTGTGTGTGTGTGTGTGTGTGTATCATTTGCCTATTTTACAAAGAGAGATTATCAAGTATAATCAGGAGTTTTAAGATTTTTCATCCCTCTAGGAAGGGAGGAATTATTTTTATCTGCCTTTCTTAAATAGGAAGGTCTCTTTTTTCTAATTTACAAGGAAATAGTTTCATTATAGAAAAATTTGAAAACACAACATAAGGAAAATATTACCCACAATCCAACATAGAGACCATCAGAATTAACATTTCTGTGTATTTCATTACAATCTTTTTGCTACATGTATTTCTTAATAGTAGAGACCAAACAGCTTACACAATTTGCTTACTACTGTTTTCATGAGACATTATGGTAGCAGACACTTGTCATTTGTGGCTGCCCACTTTAGACAGCTTCCTTACATTGTGGCAGATCCCTGGGCTGTGAGTCTTGCCTCCATTGGAGAGACAAAAACAGACAAACCAACCCTATGACTCCCAGCCTCCCTTGAGCTTGGGTGCTGATGTGTGACCTAGGTTCTGTCAGTCAGCTGCATCCAGCCAACACTTTGACATGAGTGTGAGCTGCATCAAGAAACAAGGCGGCACAGGGTTTCCATATTGCAAATACATGTATCATCAGAAACAGCATAGCCCTGAGCTTAAGGACCGTAGGTCACTTCATTGGTGATGTTCTGCCCTCTAGCCTGCTCCCCCAGCCCTCCCACCACTGCTGTGAACTATCTGTGTTCTATAACAAATCCTTTTCTGCTTAAACTGGCAAAGGGTGGCTGCTCTTACCTGCACCTGGGAGTCCTGACCAATGCAATTATGCATCACAGAAGTACTTTCAGGTGTTACCACAAATCACTGTAAACACTTTGGGGCAATGAAAGCCAAACCTCCAAAGGTCTGGCTCATTTGGTTCATTTTTATTTCCACCTTAGACTCTTCTAATGCATTTAACGCTGCAGTAATTTTTTCTCCATTTACAGATAGAAATTGATGGTGGAAAACATCCTGTTTTAAAGTTATTTCATCTCTTTTAATATGATATATAACTTTCAAAAGTAAAGGGGCATGAAAAAGATATATAATGTTTATTCAAAAGTTGGCACTTTGATAAAAATAATGGAAAAGCCAGGAACTAAAGGTACCTAAAGGAATAGCTGGTGGGGGGGGGGGGAAGAGTAGAGGTTAGTAGCAAGTATACTACAGTACACTACAGATGGAGTTTCATTTTATTTCTGTTGTTTTTCCTTCCCTTGGTAAAACAAAAGTATTATTTTTATGTCTGTGTCACATTAAAAGACAAAATTATTTTATGGGTTATCACCATAAGCCATAATATGCACTGCTTTTTGTTTTTTAACGATTAAACCCGTAGACCTAGCTCATTCGGGGGTTAGAACTCTCTAATTCATCTTGTCCATTCTACGCACCCCTGATCAGAAACATGTAGCAGAGTCTTCGGACACAGCAGGGGTTAAAAGGGCATCATGGTGCAGTGCAGGGATGGCAAACTGTAGGTGCCCATGGCAGACATCAGCAACTGAGGAACAAACTGCCAAAGACTTTGAGAAAGGAAATCTCACCTTTCTGTTACTTTACCATCTATTAACTATCTTCTGTGTGACAAATACCATGCCATGTGCTGGAGATACAAACATGAAAAAGACAAAACTCCTGCCCTCCAAGAAAGCTCAGTCCCATGGGGAGGCCACCAAGTATATAAATAGTTGGACAACTTCATGATAAATGATAAAATAGAGCTGGGGGTGGGCAGTGAATATTCCTAACCTTTCTTTGAGGAGAGAAGAAAAGGCAAAATCTACGGACTAGAGTTTCAGGATGTTCACTTTTGCAAATGCAAACTGATTTATACTTGCTACATTGCCTTTTCCCTGGGTGGATCTCAAGCAGCAAAATAAACGAATTCATCATTCTTTACTATTTGCCCTGTATAAATCAATATCCAATAGAAGAGTGTCTGTATTTGCATTACTTGAATAGACTATGAAAGCTAATCAGCATATGACTCTTTAAAAAAACTAGTTAATACATCATATATTACAATATTTTATATATGGTGTATTTTTCCTTAGAGTAAACACATACATACACATACACAAAATTGCACTATACATTATGGAACGTGGAATTAACATGTTACAGGGAGGAGGAGTATTTTTTAAGAGATACATAAAACTGTCAGGTTCATTAACCTCTCCTTCCTTCCTTGTTTTCTTTCTTCCTTCCTCTCCACCTGTTTATTCCCCATTTTTTCCAAAAAAAACACTGAAGCTTTACATAGCAAGATCTTTAAAATCAGGGTTAGGAACCCTCCCATTAAGCCATGCTTTGCTCTGGAGGACTCTCTTCATTTGGGTCCCCTAGAAGGCAAACCCTGAGACGAGGATTTGAATGCAAGTAGTCATTTGGGAAGTAATAGGAAAGTGGGGAAGTGAAACCGGAGGGGAAGGAAGCCATGAAAGGGTATATCATCAAGGCAGTTACCACTGAGAGCAACTGGAGCTTAATTCTGTCAAGAAACTCTGGGAGCTAGTGTAGAACATTAACCTCAGAGTTCTCCTGCCCAAAGGGTGAGGAGTGACGGGGCTGGGATATTAATCTGCCAATTCCCATTGTCCACTGGCTAAAACTGCTCCCTGGAAGTATTAATTCCTCCACTCTTCTCCCTAGGCAGAGCACAGAAAATCCTAATGGCTAGAAACAGCACTCAGGCAGAATTGCATGGCAGGCAGCTGGAGGCTGAGTCCATGCATAAGAAAATGTTAAGTGCCCAGGGGATACAGGCAGGACCCCAACACTATCTTCCACAGGATAAAAATAAAGGAAATTCCTCTCATTTTAAATTCTGGCCTGGTTTCCCTATACTCCTGAAGATGGCTAGTATATAAAGATTCTTAGACAAAGTAAAATAAAGTGGCTTGAATATTCAGTAATGAAACTGCAAACCAATTATAACCTATAGACAAATTCCATTTACTATGCTTTTCAAGACTGATTTTGTTTACAAATATTTTAGCAGCATGTAAGAGTATTACATATAACAGGCAAATAATTAATAATACAGCTAATAAAGAACAAAAAAATTATTTCAGATATTTTTGTTTGGCAAACATGCTATTTCTGGCTGCTGTCTGGATTATATTTCCATCTGTGGTGACAACTTTCATGCAGTGTTTCAATGCTGGTACTATAAGAAATCATTGCAAGTTGCCTTTTAGTTTTAAGGAGCAGAAGAGGATAAACAAAAATTTTAGGAGTAGGTGGTTTGAAGACAAATATTGCATGAATAAAAAATATTTAATCACCACCATGTGAATTCTATGAGTTTTCCCATCTGTATAAATAAGCAAAATATAAATGACTTGAGCGCATGTCTCAAGGCTGACAATAGTGCTGGTGCTCCCTGGAGTTCTCTGCAGAGAATCTCTTGTGTCAATGCAAGAATAGAGCTGGCATCCAAATGGATCATGTCCTGCATTTCCCTAGAGGGCTTCTTGGAAGTGACATGGAGAGAAGATAAAATGTCTGACCGCTCTATTGTACAAAGCCCCTCCCCAAGCACATGACCAAAGAGTTGTTAGCCAAGCCAAACAAAAATGCATGAGTGCATGCTAATTAACTGGGGAGCAACAAAAGTCTGCATTTGTTCAGGTAGTGTTGGAAAAGCTTGTGCATTTGTGCACTCACAACACGACAGTCATGTCCTCCCCCCACCCCCATTTCTAAATCACAGCCACTATAAAAGCTTCTGGGGCTGTCTCCTAGAAGACTGGAGAAAAAAATTGCCCATCCCTCTTCTTTTACCTACAATATGAGTGGATTCCCTTCATGGAGGAGACAGCTTTCTGGAACTTCTTTTTATTTACTTCTCTAAAAGTTCTCTTTACCACCAAGGAGGCCCTGGGTCAATTCTAACTTCCCCTTTAAAATCATATGTAGCTCCTCCTTGTCCCTGTTTTTCTCCCCTACAACCTGAGACAAATGGTCAAGCAATTCTATTTTTCTTATTTATACAGATGGGCAAAGTCATTGGATATTGTGGCTTAATTATTGTGAGAAACACTGATGACTGCCTACCCCACACAAAGTCATCCCCCAACACCCCTAACATCATATGCTCTGGAAAGGAGGATCCTCTCCCTAGTTCCTGCAGTGAATCATGATTGGTCTGGAAAAGATGTTCCTCACTGATAAAAAGAGAAGTATGAGAGGAAACTCTTCTTTCATCCGCCTCTGCATGTGATCATCTGCTTGTGACTCCTTGAACTACAGCAGCCAGCTGGAGTCATGAAGTAAGCCACCCTAACATGACTGACAGAAGCACGGAGAGGTAAGACAGAAGGCACCAAAGTCCCTGATGATGTTGCTGAGCTGCTGAATTAGTCACCCAGGAAGTGCTCTCTCTCCAGACTTCTTATTAGGGGGATAAGAGTTTCTTATGGTTTAAGCCAATTTGATAGCATCAGCCATTTCCTGATACTAACACTTTGCTACAAGAAGTAAGAGGAGATGTTTAAAGAAGAGATTAGAAACAGAGGTAGAGAATGTAGTACAGTAAATATTCCACTCATTTGTAAATGCTTAAGGTTATAAAAACCCAAATGATAAAGTTATTTAGGCATAGCTATGCTGTATAAAAAGATTAGAAGAAAGGTAAGCCCTTTGAGAACCGGGTTATGTCTTATTTACTTAGAAAGCAGTTAATGAGTCTCCTAATTTAAAACATGTATAACTTGGCTCTTTTCTATTTGAGCATTGATATGAATCTTTTAAAAATCATGACAAAATGAACTACAGTGAATGACACAGAAATGAACCTATTGTGAGAAAAAAACTGGGGAATAAATGACTAAAAATTGTTATTAGTACATTTCAAAACTAAAACAACATGATATTTGTTTAATTTGAAAACATAATTCAAAATTATTTTATATAAAAAATTTTAAGTAATTTAAAAACATCAGGATTCAAAATTATTAAAATTTCACCAGTTTTATACTTCTTCCTTTAGGTGATGATATAGAAGTAATAATAGCAAACAGAAGATAATCTAAAATGAGAGGCAAGAAAGAAAACAGTAAAGCAAGGGGAACGGATGATTCACCAATCAAAAAATACAAAGATTTTAAAATAAATACTGAGTTGAAAAAGACCAAGAAAAAAAGAATTCTTAAAATATTTGGTTTTCACTCTCTCCTGCCAAAAAAGAAAATAAAAAGAAAGTGTACTTTATGAACAGTAATAAATATACCTTATTCTATAGTTCTCTAGTGATAGGAGAGAAAAAGGTACTAAAAATGCAAGTTTATAAAAATTTGCTTGCTAACATACGTGCTGGAATAGCTTTGATCTGGAAGCCGAATTACCAACGGAAGCTGATAATAACATTAGCATAGACCAAAAAATGGCAGATACTCCTACCTGGAAAAAAAGGTTTTGCTCCGATGTTTCACAGTATCTCAGAGAAATGATAACACCCATTGTAATGGCGTGGCCCAAGAGAAGCACAAAGCTACCCAATTTTCTTAATGTGTTCCCCATATTCAGCTTCTTTTCCAGTTTTGAAATGGATTTTATGTATTTGTAGAATTTTAAAGCTGGACAAGACCTTCTGAAAGCAGATAAAGCACCTCAACCAATTGAAGTCCCGGGACATTAAACAATTAATCCAAGGTCACGAAGCAAGTTACAATGGAGCCACCATTTACCTCTTGCAGGAGGAAACAGACCATCAATTCTGAAGAATGGAACCAGATTTAATGGTTTTCCGTTTCTGCTGTTAGTAGAGAGAGCTTCCGTGTCTAATGAGTAAGACAGTCTAAAATTTTTCATTTTTCAAAGAACAAAAACTCCTGACACCTGCTTTCTTCCTTTCCTTAGCACTTAAGTAAAAAGAAAAAATCAAAAACAAAAATCTTGTCGTTGTGATTGGAATAATGGTTTTGCTTTCAATGAGGCACTAATGACTCTGTGTCTGTTATTCATTATCATTTGAGAGTTACAGAAATCACACAGAAGCCAGGACTATTGCCAATTATAGCGCCACAGATTGGGAGGTTTGGGAAAAGACATCATACAGAAGAGGGAGGCAGCGTTTCTCAGGACTTACTCTCCTAACAAGGTGGTGAAGTCTACATTTTGAGGTTGTTCTGAGTACCACAACCCTGCAGGTATAATTTTGTGTTTGAGGGCCAGTCTTTTTAAAAGTTCAACTGAGCAAAATTCATTTGATTTTAAATTGTTAAACAATGGAAAAGGAGTAATATGTCTTTAAAACAAAAATAAATATTGATAACATAAGACTCTAGGCAGCAAATCACTCATTCACTCCCTTACGCTTTGAAAAGTTCTGAGCTTATAGCAAAGATTCTACTTATGCAGGCAAGGAAATTAAGGAGCATAACAATATTAATAAGGATATAAAAAAATTACCACAGATAATTTGGTTAGCTTCTGTTACAATTATTATATGCTCCAAATTTAAAATCAGTGTTAGGCTAATATTCAAAATGCAACATTCAAATGAATAATTCATTCCAGGTTTATATTTTGAACATTACAGAAAAATACAAGAATTGCAGATTTCAGTGAGATAATCAGATGACCATAAAATCAAGATACAGAAACAAATTGAGTTTTAGGAAGCAACAAAAGCTGATTAGCTCCATTTCCTTGACTAGGTAAAAATGAGAAAAGATAAACACTGTTTAAAGTAAAATTAAATTATGATCTAGGCAAGAAGTTGTTTAATAAAATAAAATAAATAAATAAATCTAGCGTTTTAATGATATAAATTTCCTTAACCTTATTTATAACAGTAGTAGATTGGCTGTCTTAACAGTAAGACAGCCAAAATAGCAAAAGTTTGTAATTCTAAATTTCAATCTCTATTTCATCATCATGGCAAGTGTAATATGCGGGCTTGAGCTACAACTTTCTGACTATAGGACAAAGCAAGTTGTTACTGTATTTAAGTTTGAGATGGAAAGCGAAGAAAATGAAATCCTGTATAAGCATACTTCCCTTAGAGGGTTTAAACAACTGATTTTGGGTCTTTTATTTTTGCTGAGTTATGCTTATACCCAAATAAAAGTCTATTTTTGTACACCTAAAAAGTCAGGGCTTAACCTACCAAGAGAGCTCAAAGTAGAATCTACTACTAGGAAGGATCTAGTTTCCCTGAATGACAGCTTATGGATTTAGTCATTGATCTGTAACACACACAAAGTCACCATGGACCGTGTAAGAGGAGGGGGAGACAGGGAGAGAGACATGGCTCGCCTGTCTTTGATTACACAGGCTTCCTTTTCTGGAGACAGGAGGGTGGAGGGGAGCCTGGCTAAATAAAGTGCCTTGGACGCTTAGCACTTGCTACAGTCACAGAGATGCTTTGTGGTTTCGCCCGCCTGCTCAGGTTGTCTACAGGAGCTCGGCAGCAGAGACATCCTCCTCAGGTCATAATGTTGAGTAAGGGACACTAAAAGAAAAAGAGGCTTCAGCATGGTTTTCTGTGAGCTTTGTTTCTAGAAATTCTGGAATTTGAGGATAAATCAAAATGTTTTCATGTTAATATGATCAAAGGAAAACATTATTAGAATCAAAAAGTGTCATAATAAGTCTCAAAGAAGGGACACAGGGTCTTAGAGCAGTGCTTCTTGAATTTTTTTGTGCATACAAATCACCACAGGATCTGTTCAAATTCTGCTTCTGGTTCAGCAGCTCTAGAGTGGGGCCTAAGAGCCTACATTTCTCAGGTCCCAGGTGATGGCTGCAGCTGCTTGTCCAGGGACCATACTTTGAGCAGCAAGGTTGAGAGCAGGTAGGGGTCCAGAAGACTGCCAGGGCTAAAAGTGTTGAAGAGCCCCAGTGTCTCTCTAGAGGCTTGGGGCAGAGGGTGGATTTGAAGAGCAGACCAACAGACAGGGAATGTGTCCCCCTCTACCCCCCAATCTACTCACCCCTCCCTCCTTCCCAGCAACCTTGAAATCTCATTTGAAAACAAAGAATTGGGAACAGCTGCTAGTCCAGCTCCATCACCTTACAGATGAGAACACTGGAACTCAGAGAGGCTGCAAGAGTGGATTACATGCCCTCCTGAGGATATTCCACAGCCAACACTGATGTGACCCCAAAACCGTCTGTTTTACAATACTATGAAGGAAACCTTCCTTACATTTTAACCCAAATTATTTAAACTATAGTTTGCACTGGTTTCCTCTTGTTCTGTTCCCAGTAATGATAAAGTACAGCTGCCCAATGACCCTTTGAACATTTCTTATTACATAATTTATTACCTTAATGTATTTACACTCAGCCTCATTTCACAGACAATTTGACATAACTTATATAATACAACAAAAAATTAAGACCAGCAAGCACAGCACACAAATAGGGAAAAGAACACAAATATGCTGGCCAGAAATTATTGCTATGATTGAGCTTCAAATTTAATTCCAAACTTCTTGAAAGGTACTTTTATTATCACTATTAATACTATTGCTGTTTTTGATGGTAATGCAATAGATACAATTCTTGCCTATTACAAGGGGTATTTCAATCTTTAGATCCTGAGTGTCCTAAGCCAGTTTTAATTTTAGTCACATAACAGTGAAGATGTTTCCCAACGAGAACATCAGTGGTTCTATTAAATAAAATTCATTCAGAAAAAAAATTCCAACTTACATATGAAATAATGCACTTTGATGTCTAACAAGAAAAGCTTCCCAACTATTACCTTAATTCCAGTTTCTAAATTCAGTACACATGTACGGGGCACCTGATCTGTGGAACGTACTTTACTTGTCACAGGCACAGCCTGTGCCTTCAGGGACTTTGCAATCCAGTGGGAGAGCACAGACAAATAACTAAAAGCTATAAGAAACCGTCATGCACCTTAAAAGGATTAAATCAATATTCTAAAGAGGTAATCAAAGACCAAAATATGAGATAATCATAAGAAAACCTCTACCCATTAAAATAGTGATACTGGTGATGATTATGGCAATAGTAAGTGCTATACGTGAGACAGTTATTTGGCACCATGTACTGTGCTAGGAAACTATTAAAATCCTCTTGAAATAAAGAAACTAAGACACAGAGAGATTAAGACACAGAGTCTGTTAAGTGACAAACCACACTCAATAATAATGAAACTGGGATTCCACTTGTAAATCCTTTTTTTTTTTTTTTTTTTTGAGACAAGTCTCGCTCTGTTGCCCAGGCTGGAGTGTGGTGGTGTGATCTTGGCTTACTGCAACCTCTGCCTCCTGAGTTCAAGTGATTCCTGCCTCAGCCTCCCAAATAGCTGGGATTACAAGCATGCGCCAACATGCCTGGTTAATTTTTGTATTTATTTATTTATTTTTAGTAGATATGGAGTTTTACCATGTTGGCAAGGCTGGTCTTGAACTTCTAACCTCAAGTGATCAGCCTGCCTTGGCCTCTCAAAGTTCTGGGATTACAGGCATGAGCCACCGCACCTGGCCCCCACTTCCAAATCCTGGGCATCTCACTATCACACCACTATGAGATGCTGCCTTCTGAGTTTATGATGTCAAAGTCCAATGAGCTTCACACCAAGAACACACCTCAAAAATACATCTCTGCACAAGGCTGATAGTCTGAATAATCTGGAAAAAAGGGGAGAGGCGACCTCCTGCCCTCTCCATCCCCAAGGCCCATGTTCCAATTTTTATGAAAAGTATTTTTCAAAAATTGTACAGCAATAATCCTGACACAAATTGCTGGCAATATGGAAGAACTGATGATTAAACAGGTGGCTTGTGAAAGTTTAAAATATAAAGCAGCGGCCAGCAGGAGCTCACAGGGGCTTATGGAGAACATGCCAAATTAACCTGATTTCTTTCTGTGGAGGGTTATTTGATTGGTAGATCATAGAGGAGCAATTAGTTGTGGTATATTATGATTTCAGCCCATCTGATAAAACCATGTTAACATGTCAAAGAGAAGAGTCTGTGATATCCTTTTCATGTGGGAGAAATGCAGTCTTCATGTGGATTCATGGCTGGTCGAACAAGCAGACCAAATATGCTGGAGTCTTGTGTCTCAGGTCATTTTTCACGTGGTACTTCCTAATGCCATTCAGATCCCTAACAATACCCTCACCTACATTTTATTAATGACTTGGACGAAAATCTAAAAAGATACATTTACCAAGTTTGTAGAAGACACAAAGCCAGACAGCATAATCAATAGACATAAGGGAAAGTGAACTTTTCAAAATGATTGAAGAAGCTGAAACATGAGCTGGAAATCAACAAAACTACATTTTGCAAACTAAAACCTGAAGTTTATAGTTAGAGTCAGGAGAATCAAATCCTCAAATCTAAGATGAGTGACACCTGGCTTAAGAGCAGAATGGCTCATCTATAAAAACTCTGGGGAGAGTGTGTGGGAAGGAGAATACTTCTTCCCCCATCACCCCAATTCAATATGAAACAGTATGTGGCTGCTAAAAGAGCCAATATTCCAGGCTGATTTTGAAATGTATGAAAGATTTTAGTATCATTACACTTGGTTCCATCCCTGGTGTTCAGGCCTCATTTCAAGGGGAATATTGTCACCAAAGTTAGTTCAAGGAATGATTTTAAGATGTTGAGAGGTCTTAAAACCAACTTATCCAAGGAACAGTCAGAGAAACAAGGAGATCAACAGAGCTAATGTATTTCAAGGAATAACTTGTGAAAATGTGCTAGGAATGTTTTCCTTGTCATTCATTTAAGACTTAAAACCATATAGAGTCATCCTTATTTTCTCCATTTTACAGATAAGAAAACTGAGACTGGTAGTTTAGGTAATTGTCCAAAGTAAGTGGAAAGACTGAGATATAAATACAGGAGGTCTGACTTTAAGACCAAAGCTCTTTCTACTCATTATTAATGTAATCTTTAGCCAGCATTTAAATTTCAACAATAACAAGAGAAATCAGACTAGCAAGGGCATGATAACTATGTTGTAAAGTTCCTTCCTGTACATGCCCAGGTTTTCATGCCTTTGTGCCTTCACTTATGCTATGTCTGCTGTCTGGGACACTCTGTCTCCACCCTTTCTCTGCCAGATTTATATTCATTCTGTAAGTTTGGCTCCAGTGTTCACTCTTCCAGAATGTCTTCTCTACTCTATAAAAATAGAGTAAGTGCATCTCCATCTCCATGCCCTGCAAGGGGTTGAAAATGCCTATTTACATTCTTGTTTGCCTGACTGGTCCATAAGCTCTTTGAAGGCAAGAGCCTTCATGTCCATGAAGATCACATGTTCAATTTAGTTTTTATTTTTTGTTCCCAACAGTTCTATTGAGACATAATTCACGTACCATTAAATTCACTCTTTTCGAGTGTACAATTCAGTAGTTTTCAGTATATACCTAGAGGTCTGCAACCATCAACACTGTCTAATTTTAGAACACTTTTATTATCCTTATTATGGATTGAATTGTGTTCCCCTAAAATTCATATGTTGGTCTCAACCCCCAGTGCCTCAGAATGTAACTGTATTTGGAGATAAGGTCTTGATAGAGTCGAATAAGTTAAAATTAGGCCAGCAGAGTGGGGCCCTAATCCTATATGAGTGTTGTCCTTATAAGGAGAGGGAGAGACCACAGACACACTTGCACAAACACAGAAAGGTTGTGTGAAAACAGAGCAAAGAGGTGGCCATCTACAGGCCAAGGAGAGCAGCCTCAGAAAAAAACCACCCTGCTGGCACCTTAATCTTGGACTTTCGGCCTCCAGAACAGTGAGAAAATAAATTTCTGTTATTCAAACCACCTAGTCTGTGGCATTTCATTATGGCAGCCCTGGAAAACTAACATACAGTCCCCAAAGAAATCCCTTATCTATCAGCAGTCACTACCCATCTCCACTCTCCATAGCCCCTGGCAACCACTTTTCTTCCTGTGGGTTTGCCTGCTTGATATTTCATATAAGTTGAATCATAGAATATGTAGTCTTTTGTTACTTCTTTCACTTAGCATATTGTTTTCAAGGTTTATCCACACTGTAGCATGTATCAGAATTTCATGGCTTCTCATGGTTAAATAATATTCTATGGTATGGATATGCCACTTTTTGTTTATCCATTTATCAGCTGATGGACATTTGGGTTGCTTCACCTTTTGGTTATTAAGAATAATGCTGCTGTAAACATTTGTGTACACGGTTTTGTGTGGATATATGTTTTTATGTCTTTTGGGTATATACCTAGGAATGGAATTGTTAGATCATATCAGTAATTTTACATTTGTAGTAAATTTTCTGGCTGGTGAGTTATTCTATGATTTCCTCAAGCTCAAGGACAATCCTTTTTTCAAATACTACTTTTATGTCACTCTCTTGCTAAAGATCTTACAGCTCTTATATTCCCCATCAGACAAAACTTATTAAGCCTCAAGTTTAAGGTATTCTATCAACTGGACCCCATCTGGACTATTAATCATTACTCCCAAACCTGATCCATCTACCTCCTCTATTCATGATCCTATCTCTGTATCATTTTTCTTGCTTCTATTCCCTACTCTGTCCCCTTCCTTTCTATCACATCTGAGAAAAGGGCAGATGCCCTCCAAGAGTTGTCTTGTATTCACAACTCAGAATTCAGGGCATAGAGAAGATGGTCCTGGAATGAACAATAATCGGCTGAATTAATATCTTAATTAACCACAGAGTAAGGGGCTTGGGTTAGATGACATAAAAACTCCATTCAGGCTAGATGTGGTGGCTAACAACTGTAATCCTAGCACTTTGTGAAGCCAACGCAGAAGAATTGCTTAAGTCCAGGAGCTTGAGACCAGCCTGGGCAACATAGTGAGACCCCCTCTCTATAAAAAGTAAAAAAATTAGCTGGGGATGGTGACATGTGGCTGTAATCCCAGCTACTTGGGAGGCTGAGGCAGGAGGACTGCTTAACCCTAGGAGTTTGAGACTGCAGTGAGCAGTGATTGCGCCACTGCACTCTAGCCTGGGCAACAGCAAAAGTCTGTCTCTTAAAAAACAATAATGATTTTTAAAAACTTCATTCATACCTAAGATTCTCTGATTCTGTTGAGAGATTATTATCTTCATCAGCTGGGCCCACCCTGCCCTGAGATCCCTTTACTTCCATTTCTCTTGCCTACCTTTAAGTAGTTGGTTACAGTGAATGCCTGAGTCTCCTACTACAGCATTAGTGGGGACAGGTTGGAGCCTGGAACTGGCCAGAATAGAGGAGATGATGTGGTGGTCCCTTTCCTCCTTGACAGTCAGAGCTGTGGAGTCACATCTCTACTAGCACCACGACTTGTTTAATCAGGCTGTGGTGCTAAATCTCTAAAACACGATGCTGAGTGCAAGAAGCCAGATGAAAACAGTGCATACCATATGGTTCTATGTATTTCAAATGCTAGAAAAGACTTACCTATAGTGACAGAAGCATATCAGTATTTGCCCGGGTTTTGGGTAGAGGAGGATTAGAAAGAGCACAAGGGAATTTTCTGAGGGTGTAGAAATGTTCTATGTTTTATTTCTGGTGGTGGTTACCACAGTGTGTAAATTTGTCAAAACTATTAGAAATGTGCACTTCAAATGGGTACCTTTTATTGTCTATAAATTATTCTTCAACGAAGTTGGTTTCTTTAAAAGTTAGGCTACAGTAATGAGAGGGTAGCAGAGGAGAGAAAGGCTGCAAAGGCATTTTTAGTCTTTAACCTGGAAGGTTCTCTGGTTCAGATCACAAGGTTGAGTACCTTTTATGGTGATCAGAGTTCCAGAGATAATAGGAGCTACCATGTACATCTATTCCCAAGTTACACAGCAACATGAAAATTACTCCACAACACCATAGTTACACTGCTACACACATGTTCTGTCACCCTAAATTGTGTTCCTTGGTATGGGGAATGTTGTTGCCTAACAAGTTTTGTGTGCCTTAGCTCTTCCCCTAAAATGTAAGCTCCTAGAAGAGGGTTTTGGTTTTTTTGTTTGTTGGTTTTTTTTTTTTTTACTTGCTCATTGGTGCCTAGTGTTACCAAGGCCCATTGAATTCATTCGTTATCAACTCAGTTATCTTTTGATTGAACATGGTGTATGCTACAGTCTGATCCCCTGGACTAAGAATTGGGTGCTGATGACATCAAGAATCAGGGGCCTCAAGAAGGCCACTGTGGTGGTAGCAGAGGCAGCAAGATGTAGTTCCTGGGCAGCAGTACCATGGGGCCCAGCGCCAGTGATGGCAGGGAGGTTGTCCTCAGTCTGGCCCTCCAGAAATCCCTGGTGAATCTGTGACCCACCCATTAAATTTATAATAAATTCCTTTTGGGCTCCGGTCAATATGCTAAGTCTTATTTTGTTGCTTGGAACTGAGAGACCTGATAAGATAACAGAAAGGAGAGTACATATGTATTAACATTCTTTAAAGTAAGTTACTTTGTGTAGAACTGGTGAAATCTTGTTTTCTCTTTCTCAGAGAAAAGCAAGAGTAGGGAAATCAAACAGAGGTAGGAAAAATGTACACACTGTCCTTGAGAAGAGACCTGGTCATTTTAGATATAGCCAATACCAAGATACATTATTTGATCATAAGGCAGAATAAAAATTAGATGGGGTCTACCAGGTGTAGAAATAGCATAACATCTCCAGAAAGACTACATCCTGCCCTACCTGCCCCACATTCTACCCAATGCAAGACTTCCTTCTGTGGCAGATGGGCCAGCTAAACTCAACTTGACATCACTTAATGAGGCAATGTCCTCCTGACTGTGATTCTTGTCTGCTAGTCCCACTTCTGCAGCCTAGAACAGCATAGATCATGTTTACCTTTGAATACACTGCAGCTCTTCAGATATTTAAAAAATCTTTTGTTAAGGCAATGGTACTCAAACTTCAGAGTGAAACAGTGCCCCCAGGATCTTGTTTAAATGTAGATCCCAAGGCCAAAGCATGGAAACTTTGATCTATAGTAGGTTTCAGCTGGGTTCTAGGAGCTGTAGGTGATTCTGCTACAAGTGATTTATGACTTTCATTTTGAGTCCCTACAGTATGCCCAGTTCTGGATGGGGGACTGGGGATATAAAAACAAACAGAAATAGACAGTTCTCCAAGGAAGATATACACATGGCCAATAAACACATTAAAAATTACTCAGCCTCTTTAGCTATCAGGGATATGCACATCAAAACCACGAGACCACTTTACACATACTACATACTAGGAAAGCTAGAATCAAAAGGACAAATTGTAAGTATCAGTGAGGATGCAGAGAAATTAAAACCCTCATACACTGCTGGTGGGAATGCAAAATGGTACAGCCACTTTGGAAAACAATCTGGGCAAAGACAAGACAGTCACATGTGATACTGTTTACCAGTCTTCAGAATTAGGAATGATATCTACCCAAGAAAAGGATACTTTCCATTTGATTTACTAAATTTTGGACACTGCCTAGATACTGAAGTGGAAATTCCTTTTAGATCTCTGAAAATATGAGACTAAAAACATGGATGAAAGATCAAAGCTACAGATGTAAGCTTAGGATCACTTGCTCTCAGGTAATAGGAAAACTTGGGAAAGTAAGTAGAGTGAATGTGAAACACACCTACACTTAAACCATCATCCTTCACCCCAGAGAATGTTTTGCCAGATAAACTTGGAATGTATTATTAGAAGGCTAAATTGCCTTGACGAAAAAAGCAACCAGAGCCAGTTAAGGGCAAGACCAAGCATATTTTTTCTCACTAAAATTGGACTCCAATACCTTTATGCTTAAAACTCCATGTGAGGTTATACAGATCTGCTCAAATGAGATAACTTCACCCTTGCTCATTGTTTTTAGACCCGTAGAGCCAAAACAGTTCAATTATTCTGATTGCTACTGAACTACACCATACATCTGTCTTTTAACAGGGGCTACTTTAACTGCCCTCCCTCCCCATAATATCCATAATATTCTGTGCTCAAGGCCATGGAATTGGCATGGTACCTATGCAGTCACATAGGACCCAGTGCTTAAAAGAGTCTCACACTTGGACTCTGTTACCACTGGCTTGAAATTCTTAATAATTTTTTAACAAGGGACTATGCATTTTTTCACTTTGTACTAGGCCCCACAAATTATGTAGCTGGTCCTGTCTGTGTTAGTCAAGCATAAAACCTATTTACAATTGACTCTTGCTAAACTAACCAACATCACTCTTGGTCACTGGATCAACTTTCCTTTTACATATTCCATTAAGTGGGGCAGGGCTCAGTTCTGTCAACCCTCTATGTGTCTGTCAATATAGTAAGTTCTCTGAAAGGGATGGAAGATGTTGGTTACAGATGGGGAAGTCAAGGCAGCTACAGAAACACTTAAAAGAACTAAAACATCATCTGTCAATGCAAATGGGAGTCAATTGTGTGCATACTTTGATACAAGTCCATTAAATGCATATACTTCACCCTATGTGAATGGATCTTAATTTGGCTTCTTGAAAAGGCTATATGGAATAATTAAATGCACATATCTGCACATTGAAAGGGCATCAGTGAATGGTGTGCCTCTGATGGGACTTTCATTACATGTTCAAAATCAGGTTTTATTTGTTATGGGTTACATTTCTAAAGTTCAGGAAAATATGAATAGTAAATCATAACAGTTTTATGACTGTTTTATGACATTTATGATGTTTTACAGTAACATCAAAATTGTATGTAAAACACAAAAATTAATGTACATATTTCCTCTTTATAACAACTTTATTGAGATGTAATTTATATACCAAAAACCCTGCACATTTAATCTATACAATTTGATGGGTTTGGGCATATGCATACACCATGCTACTATTACCATATACAATTTCTTTCTGTATTTGATTCTCCAGCTCCAGATAAAAGTACCTCAAAATAAAAATCATAGTAGTTTTGATTAGCTAAAACGTATTTTCAGGGGAACCAAGAAGACTAGTACTTCTCCATAACATAATTTCAAATGTATTTTCATTTTTCATTAAGGGTTCTCCTGAACCAGAGATCAGTTATACCTTGTATTAAAATTTTTTTTAATCTTTCTTTTGAAGCCTCCTGATAGTACTACTATAAAACCAAATGAAAAGATGCTTTTGAAGTACTCAGCTTTTTCAAAAGAAAAAGTTACACTATTGTTAACATCGAAAATGGAAATTCTTTGGAATAAAAGCATTATTAGCTTTACGAAATTTTACTTCCATTTGGGCCAGTCACCTCTCCTCAGTTACCTCAGTTGTAACCAGGGATAATTCCTGTTACCCAGACAGACTTGTTTGTGAGGATGGGAGAGCTAATAGGTATGATCATCTCAGCAGCTAAAATTAGGGCTGATATCCCTCTCTTGTCT
This sequence comes from Piliocolobus tephrosceles, assembly GCF_002776525.5. Classification (NCBI taxonomy): domain Eukaryota; kingdom Metazoa; phylum Chordata; class Mammalia; order Primates; family Cercopithecidae; genus Piliocolobus; species Piliocolobus tephrosceles. Next base: position 153,603,938 of record NC_045435.1, on the reverse strand, counting down.
ATACTGTAGTATGAATCTCTTAAGGGAACTGTGATATCTTGAGGCATAAAGAGATGAAGATAAGTCAATGGGTTGTATCTACACAAAATACAATGACATGCAATATCTAGATATTACACCCAGAGCTTTCTTTTAGTCCTCAGCCTAAAAGGGAGATTCCTCAATGTCTAAGCACCTCTAATCTGGGGCTGGTATTGCTCTCTCTAAAATTGGAAGCCCAGGACAGGAGGGTTTGCCCCTGTGGCTGCATCCCTATAGACATAGAGGGCATCTGCTTTGACTCCGTTTGTTATCTTCTCTCAAGGCAGAAATGGCAGGCCCTTGATGACGTAACTGTACATCAGGATGCACAGAGCAAGTTTCTCTCTGTTCTCCACTAGAACCATAGAGAACAAGCTGGCAATGATTTCTGACCAATAGGAATATGACTCACAGGGAGTTTCAAACATTGCGTCTTTCTCTCACTACAACATGTAGCATATATTCTGGAAGAAGGCACTCTGATCTTGGGGTAACACACTTAAGAATAAACAGTAGTCACTGAACATTAGAACCATCAGCTCCTCAGGAGAAACCATTAATGAGAGTATCTGGATGCTTTTAGGCCCCAAATGGATGATTTCCCTGAGGACCTTCATATCTAACCGTGGTAAGGGAAAAACACAGTGAGTGTGCTGACCCCTGCTAAAGGAACAAAATATCCAGGCACTGCATGAAGCTGAAATCTGGAAAACACAGCCTCTCTGAAAACACCTGACTCCTAGCATAGGCAAGGAGACCATGTCTACAAGGGGAGGGATGGGGGCAACCATCTAGATCTCTCTATTCCAATCCCATAGCACCCATTCATCCCAGTGTGAAATCTCTTCAGCAGAGCAGAAACACACAGTGAGGCAGAGACAGACCGAACCAGCCCAGAGACCTAAAAGTGAAAGTCTTCACTGATCTCAAGGCAGTAAAATGAAGCCCTTCGGAAGAAAACCCAAGTGCCATTTCTCCCCACCCTCATTCATGCCTTACTCCCCTGTAAAATGGTTCCAACTCTCCAGAAAAAGGGAACTGATTAACACACAGTATACTTGGTCTCTTTGCACTATTGCCCAAACACAGAAACATAAACATACTTAAGAAAACTGTATCCTTCTGCTACTGGAAAAACAAGAGCTTTAGTGGTAAATTGTGCTCCAAAATCTCTTCCAATGATCTTTTGTTTTGGGTGTTTCTGTCAGACTAAATATTTACTGCTTAAACAAACATAATATGAACTACCAACTAGCATTTACCAGACACACATTCAACACTCCTTATCCTCTTTCCTTGTTTTATTTTTATTTCATGATGATTATTATTTTTAAAGACAGGGTCTCACTCTGCTGCTCAGGTTGGAGTGCAGTGGTACAATCATAGCTTGCTGTAACCTCAAACTCCTGGGCTCAAGTGATCCTTTCACCTCAGCCTCCCCAGTAGCTAGGACTACAGGCATATGCCAGCACATCCTGATTTTGTTTTTGGTAGAGATGGGGTCCTACTATGTTGCCCAGGCTGGTCTCAAACTCCTGGCCTCAAACAATCCTCCCATATCGGCCTCCCAAAGTGCTAAGAATACAGGAGTGAGCCACCATGCCTGGCCCCTGATTTATTTTTATCTATAGTCTTTAATCACATTTTAGTATATTATATATTTGTATTTATTGTCTATTTCCTTCCAAAGCCTCACTAGACTGTCCCCCACCTGAGAACTGAGACTTTGTTTTGTTCACTGCCTGAAACAGTGCTTGACATTGTCAGCATTCTATCCATTGACCAAAGACTGAATGAAGACATTCACGCTGTAGATTACTTATAGTAAACACTACTTTCTAATGTTTACAGACTAAATGATTCTATTGCATTAAGCACTTGGCTGATAGAAACTGCATCTCTATTTTTTACTACAGGACCTGAAGAGATAAGTCTTCAAATCAAAGTGACCCCCTTCCTGCCTGAGGAACACAGCAAGACATCAAGGCTCTCCTGCCCCAGGGGTGCCATGCTCCAGACAGTTTATTAAGACATCAGCCTTGCTTGCCTGAGGCTAGTCCTTCTGCTACATCTGGAAAGAAAGGTGAAGCAAGCTCGCCCTTGGATCAGAAAAAAGGAAAAAGCAGGGTGAAAAAACTGCCCAACTGTACCTTAGAAGGGTAATTTCAAACCTTGGTTTCACCAACTAAGGTACAACCATCAACCTAAATGATAAACCCCTCCCTTGGCCATCTTCAGCAATTCCACATCTATCGGGTGCATTTGTTATTTAGAGACAGGCTGTCACTCAGGCTGGAGTGCAATGGCGCGATCTAGGCTCACTGCAACCTCCGCATCCCAGGCTCAAACGATCCACCCACCTCAGCCTCCCAAGTAGCTGAGACTACAGGCATGCACCACTATGCCTGGCTAATTTTTTTTATTTTTGTAGAGACAGGGTTTCACTATAATGGCCAGGCTGGTCTCCACCTCCTGGGCTCAAGCAATCCACCTACCTCAGCCTCCCAAAATGCTGGGATTACAGGCATGAGCCATGATTCCCCTCCATCATCAGGTAAGTTGAGATATCCTTCACTGGAAGAACCTCCACTTGCTGCAGTTCCTCTAGATTTATCATCTGCGTCAGGACTTATGTCTCTTTTGCTCATGCCTGCAGATTCATGAGGGGCTTCAAATGTTGACTTTCTTTTTTTTGAGACAAGGTCTGGCTCTGTCACCCAGGCCAGAATGGCACGAGCTCAGCTCACTGCAACCTCTGCCTCGCAAGCTTAATCCTCCCACCTCAGCCCCCAGAGTAGCTGGGACCACACCCGGCTAATTTTTGTATATTTTGTATACATGGGGTTTCGCCATGTTGCCCAGGCTGGTCTCCAACCCCTGGATTCAACCGATCCACCAGCCTTGGCCTCCCAAAGTGCTGGGATTACAGGCATGCGCCACCCTGCCCGGACAAATGTTGACTCTTAATAAGAGCTCTAAACTGGGTTACAGCCTCTGTCCCTAAGATACACTGACAGCTAGGAACGATGTTCACCACAACTTTAAATGTGTGTCCCATTTCTGGGCCACCCCAAGTCTAATACACTAGGAATTAAAATTTATAATAATCTTGTCAGTTGTGTAATCTTACATTGTATTGCATTTTGGTATGTTAATTTTTTATCAAATGTAAATATTTAAAGCATATCCCATTTTTGCTGTCCTGTGTTACACAGTCTTGTAGTTAAATAGGCCTCAAAAGAATGGAAGTGGCTCAGATCCCTCTCAACTTCTAAGAGACCCTGATCTCTCTCATCCCATTGGCCCTTCTAATAGAGTTATGGGCATTCACATCCTATTTTCAGCCCAAATGTCAGTTCCTGGAGTACAAAGGCTGTGGCTGCTTCAGATGCTTGATGAATGACTGAAACTGCTCTTTGCCATTCTCATGGACACTGGAGAGTTAAATTTGGTTAAACTGACGGCTTTTTCTTTTCACAAAGAAAGAATACATATATACCTTTGTGTACACACAAGCTAGGAAACATCAAACTAATACATGGACGGCAAATAAAACCAGATCTAGCTCATGCCAGTTACAATGGTCTGTGAAGATAAAAAGATTTCTTCAGATTTACTTCTCAGCCAATTTGTGCTTTTCCTAGGGAGAAATTAAAAGTTTGTTAAATACCTATGCTTAGCCTTTTATTAATTTAGCCAGTGAAATTAAAGTACTGGTAGACTGTAATTAAATGAAGACATTTTGGACCTTGAATTAATGCTGCCATTGGAAATGTTGACATGTCTTAATAGTTGGTCTACATGTTACATTACCACCATCTACTGTTCATAATGGTCAATTTTTAAATAGTGACTTTTATTCTTACTTCCCTCAGTGAATCTTTTGTAAATTTAAATATCACATATACTTGTGACCACTAATTTCAATACGGGGCCCACGGTATCCGACATGGGTAGTATTTCCCAATTTGGGCTCCTTGGTACACTAACGCTAATAACAGTGTCCCGGGGGGTGGGGTGGGGGAGGGGAGAGGAGTTCGGTAGTGAAACATGTTTTGGAAATGCTGCTTGCTACATCCAGGCTTAAAAAGTCACAATTTTACCCCAGCAAATTTAAGGATCTGAGGAGTTCTTCAGTAAAGAAACTGGTTCAATGCTGTGGTCCAAGCTTGTATAATCATGGAAATCTTTTTAGGTATCCCACCTATTAATATTTTACAAGACATCAGAGTTTGGTGCTGTAGGGCTTAAGGTCAGAGGGTAGGAGCCTATTCCAAAAACTCATAGCTACAAGTGTTTCATTCTATCAAATGTCAACAAGAAAACTAGACAATTTTACAACATAATTTCACTCATAACTTGCCACCAGGTTTACACTTTTCGTATACTACCTTCAAGAAACATAGGATGGCAAGGTACCACTGTTGTCACTATCACTTCACAGCAGTTATTTCTGAAAGTGAAAAATCATCCCACCACTAGGCCTTAATAACAAGTTTACAGCAGTACTTCTCAAATGTTGCCAGCAAAACACCCCTGACAGTAAAGAAGGATAAATTCAAACCCCTGGAATGAGACTGCCAAAAACAGCACGTTTCTGAAATCTTGTATTTTATCTTAAAAATTCATGCAAGAAATAGTGGCATGTTTGTGAAATGACAAATGTTCAGGATTATCCACCGCAGTGGTATTTTTAATAAGAAAAGATTTAATATAACCCAAATGCACATGAACAGGAAAATGGTTAAATAAATTATATTACAACCATACCATGGAACATACTATTGAGTTTAAAAAAAAAAAAAAAAAAGAATGGGGAAATGTTCTACACACTAACATGGAAATATCTCCAAGATATTGTGTCATATGAAAAAACCAAAAAAAAAAAAAAAAAAAAAAAAAAAAAAGAAAAGAATAAAATATGCTAGCTTTTATCAGAAAGGGGAAAAAAAAGAATCTGTATTCTTAAGTTGCTAATATATGCATAAAGCAATTCTTAAAAGGAACCAGAAGAAACTCTTAACAGTGGTTACCTTTCAGGGAAGAGGACGAGAACCCAGAAAAAGGAAGATAAGGATGAGGAGAAACTCAAAACTAGATCTTTTGATGTTTTTTGAGCCACGTGAATGTGTAACCTATTAAAAATTAATTATAAAGTCAAAAATCATGCAAATGTTTTACTCTACTTCATAACATACTCAGATTTGTCTTAAGAGTTTAAGAAGCAGGGCATAGCTACTCTGGAGGCTGAGGAGGGAGGATCACTTGAGACCAGCAGTCTAAGACCAGGAGTTTGAGACCAGACTGGACAACACTGAGACTCTGCATCAAAAAAAAATTTTTTAATATATTTTTTAAAGGTTTTAAAAATTACCCATATATTTTCAGTATATAACAGTACAACTTAATCCATATTTAAACTCTGATTGGTAGGTTATCTGAGATATACAGGGTCTTGTGTGAAACATACGGGTTTAGGCCACTTAAAAGTTGCTTAAACATTTAGCCTTCATTCCATTGAGTAAACCAACATCAATACAAAAAATACCTGGAATCTCTACTAAAAAAATACTTGTTCGACAGTTTGGGATTTTTATCTACAGGCTTGGGTATTTTAGACCTGGCAATATTAACCCCAAGGAGGGTCCCCGGACTCATGCTCAAAATTAGTACTAACTTATTTTGGAAGTAACTACAGAGAAAATGCCACAACACTGAAATGACAACCCAAAATGGGGAGTGTCACAGAGTTATGCGCACTGGTTGGGAGGCAAGAAACCTCAAAGGCAAACCTTCTGCTTTATAATCTAATGTAACTGGAATGAAAACTCTCCAAGTATTTTCAAAATATTTTTTAAAGCTTGGTGATTATTTTTAAAATTAAGCAGTCTGGCTTAAGCCAAACAATTTTCCACTACATTTCCCAAATTTTAAAGAAGTAGGCTTCATTTGGTTATACTAATTTTTTTTTGGAGGCAGAGTCTCACTCTGTCACCTAGGATGCAATGCAGTGGTGTAATTCTAGCTCACTGCAGCCTTAACCACCTCAGGCTAAGGCAATCCTCCCACCTCAGCCTCCCGAGCAGCTGGGACAGACTACAGGCATGCGCCACCATGCCCGCTAATTTTTTATCATTATTTGTAAAGACAGAGTCTCCCAATATTGCCCAGTCTGGTCTGGAATTTCTGGGTTCAAGTGATCCTCCTGCCTCAGTCTTCCAAATTGTTGGGATTATAGGCATGAGCCACCGTGCCTGGCCTTATTATACTTTCATAGAACTTTTACTAAAATGCTTTCTATGTTTGTGGAAAATATATGGCATTTTTATATGGTCTAATAAATAGATAAAATATAACTCAAATATAACTGATGAAACAAGCAAATGCAATATGATTAGTGTCAATAAAATGTACTAAAAGTTCCTGCATTTTATTCCAGAAAAGATATTCTAGGTGTTAAGTTTTATGTCCTTGTCTACCTCATAAGAATGATTTAATAAACCAACAGTGTCATAAAAGTCTCCTACATTCTTTCAAATTGAAATTTTATTTCTAGGTATAAATGAGGCCAGAATTAAAAAGACAAACAGCATGAATAGATGAACCGTGCAGCACGACCAGCAGGGAGTCATTTGTTACTGCTTTCTTTGATTTCGATCCCGTCTCAGAAGGCTGTTCTCTGTGGATTCCCTTCAGAGAAACAAACAGACAGTGGGGACCGCAAGGACTTAAAACTCTACTGCAATCTCCTGATGATCTGTTAGATATTCATAAGTGGCAAAATGATTCCACCTTTAGGTTTTATTCCAGTTGTAATAAAGAATTATGAATAATTGATCACTGGGTAATAAATTATTCAGGTAGGCACACAGTTTCCAAGGAATCCTGGAGTGAGTCTGGTTAATGGCAAAGTAGGAGCTTGAGGCAGCTGCTGAGGGGACACCCCCACATTAACCTCATGCTGCAGAGGCATGAGTAGTTAGTGCCTCTCAGTGTGGGCTTTTCAGTAGGGGCCATATTAATGCCTTTTGAATTTTTTTTTTTTTTGGACTGAAACACCTGTTTTATTTTCCCAATCTAAACAAAATTTCCCTGATGTTAGTGTTGTCACAAGCAACAATTTTTTTAATTGTTTTTGTTAGTTATAACATGTAGTTAAAAGTATTCATAGATACATAGTTTAAACAACAACAAAAAAAATCCTCAGAAGATCTCTACTTTTAGAAAACGCAGTTTGAACAATATCTGGCAAATTTGGAGGATCATGTATTATTGTTATAAATAAAGGCAATATAGGAAATAAAAACACAAAACTGACATCTTGGTTCTGCATCAGTTTATCTGACAAACTCTTGAAATAGATAGTTTAGTAGAAAATACACGTTTTACAATGTTGAGTAACATATATGGGCTAAAGTGGGCTTAACATGCCACTGATGGGCACACAAATTAAGCCGCTTGTGTGACATAAGTACACATACCAATTAAAGAAATGACAATGTTTTAAATTGTCATCTAAAAGCAAGAAGAGTCCCAAAATAAATGATGTGTAGAGTGACGATTAAAAGTGGGCTGTCTTAAGATAAAATTTTCATTCTCAAACTGCATACCACTAGGACATATACCGCCTAACTACTGCTGGTTCACAGGACTAGCAACCATCAATCGTCTCCTTGCTAATTGGTATAAAAACTGCACAGAAATATGTATCTGAAATTAGATCTCTAAATTTGTCTCTAGATTCCACATAGAACATAATCATGCTGAGTCCATACCATGAGGTCAATTTGTTATTGTATATGGATTTATGCCTTTAATCTACATGGAATGTATAACCAGAGAAAATTTAAAATGTGTTTTAGAACCAAAATACTAAACTAACAAAACTTTTAGCTAACTACAGCCAAAGAACAATCATTGTTATTGTATGTACTACTAATTAGAAAACGCTATGCTAGTACAAGCCTTAGGTTCAGGAAGTCAAAATGGACACCAAGTCCCCTGTAGGCAAAGCAAGTCAGCAGGCAGCTATCCTCCTCACAGTGCTTCCGTACACAGCTGCCAGCGTCTCCATGCAAAAGCTCAGAAGAGAAGCTGCAAGGTCAGGAGGGCTCTACTCCTCAGGCTGAAGTGACATGTAAATGACGCATCATTCCACTCAGAAGTTACTAGCCAGGACACACAAAAAAAGAAATGGTGGACAGGAGGCAGGACTAACTTGCAGCTCCCAATCGGACAGAGCAGTGCGTGGAGACTCACATAGAGAACTTTTGCTCCAACAACTACCACAGGAACGTACCAGGAAAGCCGAGAGGATCCACAGATCCTTTGAAGGAAGCGGATTGCTGCTGCAGGCACCTGGAGACAGCCAAAACACTGTGAGTGCCCAAAGTGTGAAAGAGGGATGTCTGCCCCCAAACACACATCCTCACTGGGGAACATGAAGGTCCAGATCACAGAAGAAAGATCTGACCTTACCTGGAGCTGAGATAAATTTAGAAAGCCAAGTGAAATACAGGTGTAGAAGCAGCAGCAGGAAGAGCCCTGTGGGCACTCTTGGTCCCCAGGGAAGCTGTTTCTGACTTTGTCTCACAGGGGTCCTTGGGGAGGGCTGCAAGAGGAACTGGCAAAAGACCACAGGGAGAAGGAAACTTCCAGCTGTACTTTGTAACCATTTTGACCAAAGGCAATTTCCTGGACAGAACCTGGGGGAGGGGGTGAAGAGGGAGTGCAAACACAGCACAGAAGCTGCGGCAGGTGCGGAAACAGAGAACCTGAAAGTCCTGCTTGCTTTCTCAGTAGGGAGGTTGGTAGCCTGGGGAAAGTTCCCAGCCCTGTTCACCAGCTGCCTGGAAATAAACTCAGTGCTATTGAGAGGGCATGGTAGGGGTAAGACTGGCCTTTTGGGATACATGGAAACTGCATGAGGCCTTTAACTACCGGTTTTCTCCCACTTCCCTGGTGACCTTAATGACGCAGCAGAGGCAGCCATAATACCCCTGGAAACATAATCCCACTGGCCTAAGAACCACACCCACATATCCCACAGCAGCTACAGCAAGCCCCACCCAAGAAGAGACTGAGCTGAGACACACCTAACCTTGCTCCAACCTGATGGTCTTTCTCTACCTGCCCTGGTAGCTGAAGACAAACGACATAATCTCCTGGGAGCTCTATGGCCCCACCTACCACCTGATCCTTCCTATACTACCCCAGCTGATGCTCTCCTGAAAGCACCACCTCCTGGCTGGAGGCCAACCAACACAAAACTAGCACAATAAAACTACAACCAGGGACTCTCACAGAGTCCACTTCACTCCCCTGCCACCTTCACTGCAGCAGGTACAGGTATATACATGGCTGAGAGATTGAAGATGGTTCACATCACGGGATGCTGTGCAGACACTCCACACTAGCAGTCCAGAGCCCAGTAGCTCTGCTGGGTGGTTAGATCCAGAAGACAAATAACCACTGCAGTTCAGCTCTCAGGAAACCACATCCCTAGGGGAAAGAGGAGAGCACCACATCAAGGGAGCAACCCCATGAGACAAAAGAATCTGAATGGCAGCCTTTGAGCCCCAGATCGTTTCTCTGACATAGTCTACTCAAAGGAGAAGGAACCAGAAAAACAATCCCGGTAATATGAGAAAACAAGTTAACACCCCCAAAAGATCACACTAACTCACCAGCAATGGATCTGAACCAAGAAGAAATCTCTGAATTGCCAGAAAAAGAATTCAGGAGGTCAATTATTAAGCTAATCAAGAAAGCACCAGAGAAAGGTGAAGTCTAACTTAATGAAATCAAAAAAATGATACAAGATATGAAAAAGAAGAAACTTCAGTGGAATAGAATACATAAAAAGCGGTAACTTCTGGAAATGAAGGATACACTTAGAGACGTGCAAAATGCACTGAAAAGTCTCAGCAATAGAATCGACAAGTAGAGGAAAAAACTTCAGACCTTGAAAACAAGACTTTCAAATTAATCCAATCTGAAAAAGACAAAGAAAAAAGCATTTTTAAATAAAGCCTCCAAGAGGTTTGAGATTATGCTAAACAACCAAACCAAAGAATAACTGGTTTTTCCAAGAAAGAAGAGAAATCTAGAAGTTTAGAAAACATACTTGAGAGAATAATCAAGGAAAACTTCCCTGGCCTTGCTAGAGATCTAGGCATCCAAATACGAGAAGCTCAAAGAACACCTGGGTAATTCATTGCAGAAAGATCATTGCCTAGGCACACACTCATCAGGTTGTCTCAAGTCAAGATGAAGGAAACTATCTTAAGAGCTGTGAGAAATACCTAATGTAAATGACGAGATGATGGGTGCAGCAAACCAACATGGCAAATGTATATTTATGTAACAAATGTGCATGTTGTGCACATGTACCCTAGAACTTAAAGTATAATTAAGAAAAAAAAGAATCACTCTATTGGAAACCAGATATATATCCTGATTAAGGGGGGAAAAAGAGCTGTGAGGCAAAAGCATCAAGTAACCTATAAAGGAAAACCCATCATATTAACAGCAGATTTCTCAGCAGACACCCTACAAGCTAGACGGGACTGGGACCCTATCTTTAGCCTCCTAAAACAAAATAATTATCAGCCAGGAATTCTGTATTCAGCGAAACTAAGCTTCTTAAGCTTCTTAAGCGAAAAAAAAGATACAGTCTTTTTCAAACAAACAAATACTGAGAGAATTCACCACTACCAAGCCAGCACTATAAGAACTGCTAAAAGGAGTTCTATATCTTGAAAACACATTTTCACAATACACCAAAATAGAACCTCCTTAAAGCATAAATCTCACAGGACCAATAAAACAAAAACAATGAAAAAATAAAAAGGTATTCAGGCAACAAACAGCACAATGAATAGAATAATATGTATCTCAATACTAATGTTGAATGTAAATAACATAAATGCTCTACTTAAAAGATACAGAATGGCAGAACGAAAAAGAATTCACCAACCAACTATCTGCTGTTCTCAGGAGACTCACCTCACACATAAGGACTCACGTAAACTTAAGGTAAAGGCGTGGAAAAAGATATTCCATGCAAATGGACACCAAAAGCAAGGAGTAGCTATTCTTATATCAGACAAAACAAACCTTAAAACAGCAGCAGTTTAAAAAGACAAAGAGGAACATTATACAATGATAAAAAAAAAAATTGTCTAAAAGGAAAATATCACACTCCTAAATATATATGCACCCAACACTGGAGCTCCCAAATTTACAAAACAATTACTACTAGACCTGAGAAATGAGATAGACAGCAACACAATAATAGTGGGGGATTTCAACACTCCACTGACAGCAACAGACAGGTCAGCAAGATAAAAAGTTAATAAAGCCACATGACGTACTACCCAGCAACTATGGAATATACATTCTATGCATAAGCACCTGTAACATTCATTCTCCAGGACGGACCATATGATAAGCCATAGAACAAGCCTCAATAAATTTTAAAAAACTGAAATTATATCAAGTACTCTCTCAGATCACAGTGGAATACAATTGAAAATCCACTCCAAAAGGAACTCTCAAAACCATGGAAATATATTGAAATTAAATAATCTGCTCCTGAATGAGCATTGGGTCAACAATAAAATCAAGATGGAAATTTAAAAATTATTTGAATTGAACTATAATAGTGACAAAACCTATCAAAACCTCTGGGATACAGCAAAGGCAGTGGTAGAGGAAAATTCATAGACTTAAATACCCACATCAAAAAGTCTAAAAGGGCACAAATAGACAATTGTCCATTTTAGATCTTTCCCGTTTTCCCCTGCAGGCATTTAGTGCTATCAATTTCCCTCTAAACACTGCCCTAGCTATGTCCCAGAGATTCTGGTATGCTGTGTCTTTGTTCTCATTGGTTTCAAAGAACTTATTTCTGCCTTAATTTTGTTATTTAGTCGGTAGTCATTCAGGAGCAGGTTGTTCAGTTTCCACCTAATAGAGTGGTTTTTAATGAGTTTCTTAGTCCTGAGTTCGAATTTGATTGCACTGTGGTCTAAGAGAGCATTTGTTATGATTTCTGTTCTTTTGCATTTGCTGAGGAGTGTTTTACTTCCAATTATGTTGTCAAATTTAGAATAAGTGCTATGTGGTGCTGAGAAAAATGTATATTCCGTTGATTTGGGGTGGAGAGTTCTACAGATGTCTATTAGGTCTGCTTGGTCCAGAACTGAGTTCAAGTCCTGAATATCCTTAATTTTCTCTCTTGTTGATCTGTCTAATATTGACAGTGGGCATCAAAGTCTCCCACAATCATTGTGTAGGGATTCTAAGTCCCTTGGTAGGTCTCTAATAACTTGCTTTATGAATCTGGGTGCTCCTGTATTGGGTGCATATATACCTACGATAGTTATCTCTTCTCATTGCATTGATTCCTTTACCATTATGTAATGCCCCTCTTTGTCTTTTCTAATCTTTGTTGGTTTAAAGTCTGTTTTATCTGAGACTAGGATTGTAACCCCCTGCTTTTTTTTTTTTTTTTTTTTTTCTTTCCTTTTGCTTGATAAATATTTCTCCATCCCTTTGTTTTGAGCCTATGTTTGTCTTTGCACATGAGATAGGTCTCCTGAATACAGCACACCAGTGGGTCCGGACTCTATCCAGTTTGCCAGTCTGTGCCTTTTAATTGGAGCATTTAGCCCATTTACATTTGAGGTTAATATTGTTATGTGTGAATTTGATCCTGTCATCATGATGCTAGCTGGTTATTTTGTTCATTCATTGATGCAGTTTCTTCATAGTGTTGATGGTCTTTACATTTTGGTTTGTTTTTGCAGTGGCTGGTACTGGTTTCTCCTTTCCATATTTAGTGCTTCCTTCAGGAGCTCTTGTAAGGCAAAATCCCTCAGCATTTGCTTGCCTGTAAAAGGTTTCATTTCTCCTTCCCTGATGAAGCTTAGTTTGGCTGGATATGAAATTCTGGGGTGAAAATTCTTTCCTTTAAGGATGTTGAATATTGGCCTCCACTCTCTTCTGGCTTGTAGGGTTTCTTCAGAGAGGTCTGTTGTTAGTCTGATGGGCTTCCCTTTGTGGGTAACCCAACCTTTCTCTCTGGCTGCCCTTCACATTTTTTCCTTCATTTCAACCTTGGTGAATCTGACGATTATGTGTCTTGGGGTTGGTCTTCTTGAATAGTATCTTTGTGGTGTTCTCTGTATTTCCTGAATTTGAATGTTGGCCTGCCTTGCTAGGTTGGGGAAGTTCTCCTGGATAATATCCTGAAGTGCGTATTCCAACTTGGTTCCACTCTCCCCGTCTCTTTCAGGGACACCAGTCAAATGTAGGTTTGGTCTTTTCACATAGTCCCATATTTCTTGGAGGCTTTGTTTGTTCCTTTTCATTCTTTTTTCTCTAATCTTGTCTTCACACTTTATTTCATTAAGTTGATCTTCAATCACTGATATCCTTTCTTCTGCTTGACTGATTCGACTATTGATATTTGTGTATGCTTCCTTCACGAAGTTCTTGCACTATGTTTTTTAGCTCCATCAGGTCATTTATGTTCTTCTCTAAACTGGTTATTCTAGTTAGCAATTCCTCTAATCTTTTATCAAGGTTCTTAGCTTCTTTGCATTGGGTTAGAACACGCTCCTTTAGCTCGGAGGAGTCTGTTATTATCCACCTTCTGAAGCCTACTTCTGTCAATTCATCAAACTCATTCTCTGTCCAGTTGTGTTCCCTTGCTGGCAAGGAGTTGTGATCCTTTGAAGGAGAAGTGGCATTCTGGTTTTTGGAATTTTTCAGCCTTTCTGTGCTGTTTTTCCCTCATCTTCGTGGATTTGCCTACCTTTGGTCTTTGCTGTTGGTGACCTTTGGATGAAGTTTTTGCATGGTCATCCTTTTTGTTGATGCTATTGCTTTCTGTTTGTTAGTTTTCCTTCTAACAGGTCCCTCTTCTGCAGGTCTGCTGGTAATTTCTGGGGGTCATTCCAGACCCTGTTTGCCTGGGTGTCACCAGTGGAAGCTGCAGAACAGCAAAGATTGCTGCCTGTTCCCTCCTCGGAAGCTTCATCCCAGAGTGGCACCTGCCAGATGCCAGCCGGAGCTCTCCTGTATGAGGTGTCTGTTGACCCCTGCTGGGAGGTGTCTCCCCATCAGGAGTCACGGAGGTCAGGGACCAACTTGAGGAGGCAGTCTGTCCCTTAGCAGAGCTCAAACACTGTGCTGGGAGATCCACTGCTCTCTTCAGAGCCGGCAGGCAGGAACATTTAAGTCTGCTGAAGCTACACCCACAGCTGCCCCTTCCCCTAGGTGCTCAGTCCCAGAGAGATGGGAGTTTTATTTATAAGCCCCTGACTGAGGCTCCTGCCTTTCCTTCAGAGATGCCCTGCCCAGAGAGGAGGAATCTAGAGAGACAGTCTGGCTACTGTGGCTTTGTAGCATTGCAGTGGGATCCACCCAGTTCAAACTTCCTGGCAGCTTTGTTTACACCGTGAGGGGAAAACCACCTACTCAAGCCTCTGTAATGGTGAACACCCCTCCCCCTACCAAGCTCAAGCATCCAGGTCAACTTCAGACTGCTGTGCTGGCTGCGAGAATTTCAAGCCAGTGGATCTTAGCTTGCTGGGTTCCGTCGGGGTGAGATCCACTGAGCAAGACCTCTTGGCTCCCTGGCTTCAGCCCCCTTTCCAGGGGAGTGAACAGTTCCATCACGCTGGTGTTCCAGGCACCACTGGCATATGGAAAACAAAACAAAACAAAAAAAAAAAAACAAACCCTGCAGCTAGCTTGGTGTTTGCCCAAACAGCTGCCCAGTTTTGTGCTTGAAACCCAGGGCCTTTGTGGTGTAGGCACCCGACGGAATCTCCTGGTCTGCAGGTTGTGAAGATGGTGGGAGAGACTGAGCTGGAATGCACTGTTCCTCACGGCACAATCCCTCACAGCTTCCCTTGGCTAGGGGAGGAAGCTCCCCGACCCCTTGCACTTCCCGGGTGAGGCAACAACCCACCCTCCTTCTGCTTGCCCTCCGTGGGCTGCACCCACTGTCTAACCAGTCCCAATGAGATGAACCAGGTACTTCAGCTGGAAATGCAGAAGTCACCCGTCTTCTACACTGATCTCACTGGGAGATGCAGACCAGAGCTGTTGTTATTCGACCATCTTGCCCTGGAATCGCCTTTTGAATTCTTATAAAGTAGAAGTCTCCACTGAGTACTTCCAAGTACTCAATACTGAGTTCCTGTCCAAGTATAGTTATGAAATATTGAGCCCTTGCCTCTTCATCCATCAGAACAGGATATTATTACCAGCTGAACACAACTTTTGCTGCTGAAACTAGTGTTGAACTAAAAAACGGTCAAATTAAAAAATGCATACCCAGATACCCTAAACACACACATACACACATATACACGAGTGTATATTTATGTATGTATACACACACACACAGAGTTTTTATGGTTATGTGAGCTAGCAAAATAATGCCAAAATAAGCTTTATCTGGGGGAAATTATCTACTGTTGTCAGTTTTCAAAACCTTTTGAATATGTACTTACTCTCTGTAAGTTCAATAGTCAACTGCTTTAAAGCTTACTTAAAATGCAATTTCAGATATGTGTCAGGTCCAATTCATATGGAATACCCAAATGTTTCTTTTTTTAAGTAATGCTAAACTGCCTTGCAACTCACATCCGTCATTAATCCTTCCTGTAATTTTGATTACTAAAGCAATTCTAAAAATAATAGAAACTACTCATTAGAGCTCAGTAATCTTTGCACCAAAATGTCTTTGAAATAGCAATATAAATTAAAAGCAGCTGGTCACCAAATAGCAAATCCAATATCGTAAAAAGTGGATTAGCTGATATTATCCCCAAACTCACAGTGTATGCATTTGTATGAGCCTTATGAGATGGAAGACATAAGAAAAGAAGGAAGAGAGGAAATGTAGGGCTGTTGGGCCACAAATCTTCCTTGAATCTCCTCTGAAGGAAAGCAGCCATAGCTAAGTGATTAGATTTTAAAGGGTTTCTCAAAATTCAAACTAATAGGGAAGTGGAAACATCAACCAAACTTTAATTAAAATGCATGTGAGAGAGACTGAGAAAATTGACACCCAAACACATTCTAATCAAAAATTCAATATTCCAAATTTTCCACCCTTAGAAAGTTGGAAACCTAGGACAATATTATCAACTACATTTTGACCTCCCTTCTTCACTTGCCCAATAAAGGTACCAAAAACAAAGCCTATAATTTTTCTCTGAGCTAAAAACAATAAAACTGGCTGGTATGAACCCAAGATTAAAAAGCAATACTCGGCTGAAACTGTCAAGTTTCATAATGATTATCATCAGTAACTGCAAATTCAGCCAGTTTAACAATCTTAAGGGTTTTCATATATCATGGTAGAGGGTTTTTGCTTTTTCTAAACACAATTATTAAGGTACAACTGACATATAATACACTGCACATATTTTAAGTGTATAATTTGCCAAATTTTGATATATGTGTATACCCATGAGACATGACACCATCTCTACAATCATGATAATGAGCATATCCATCACCCCCACATGTTTCATCAGGCTCAGGGTTTGCTTTCTTAATAACTAAAATTTTGGGTGTTTTTTTTTCCATATAACTACCCAAATAAATACAGCACTACTATACTAATAAGTATGTTCTATAGCATGTCAAAGGTTCATAATTATTCATTCATGAGTAGCAGGCACTAGGGCTTATAAGAGTATCGGAGAAATAAAAAGTGTTCTCGTTAAACTATGGAATGGAAATTCAATTTCACAGCATTTTAAAGCAATAAAGGTCACACAATATTAACTGCTTATTTTTGATACTACATAACGTTTTTTATACAATGCACAATTGGTGGAGTAAACTAACTACTTTTAGAACTCCGGTGCCAACAATGTTTATTTCCCACATAGATATACAAATTACTCTTAATTAAATTTACAAATTACTCTTTCCAAAAACCAAGCTTTGGAATAACTGACCAAGAACTATGAGTAACATGAGGGTTGTTTTTCTCTTAGGTTGACTTGTAAGTCATGCACATCACTCAAAGTGCACTTTTTAAACATGGATGTCATGGCAACTAAACTTTTTTCCCCAGGAAAATCAGTTGAAGAGTAATAAATTGATCCAGAAACTAATTTTAACTTAAGAAATGTCCCCCTTCTCATTTTTTTAAATTTAAGTCATGTAAGTATCTCATTTCAAGTTACTTAAAGGTAGATGATATCACAACTAAAATTTTCAGTTCAAAATAGGTATAAAGTTGGGTGCTGGCCAAAATTGCCCATATTACTCTTGAGAGATATTCATGCATCAAAAAGGAACCAGATCAGTTTAGAAGGAAAGGACTGAGCAAAACAGATGCCTCCCTCAACTGATCCAGTTAAAGCAAGCAGTGGTAAAAGGGAACTGCCTGCTGCCTGCCAGGAAGAGAGCAGGGCTGCTGGATGCACCAAAAGTTGTTGGAGGAAAAAGTCTCCCAAAAAGGCTGCTTGTGTAGAAACAACAGCAAGAAGGGCTAGTTACAGATCATACTTGAGGGTGTCATGCTTGCTTTGGGGTCAGGAAATTAGTTAGTTGACTGAATATTCTAATATTCACCAATCATTAAAAACTCTGGATTTGGTTATTGAGGTTCCTCTGGACTCTATTAAAAATCAGCTCACTTTTTATTATAATACATCTCAATGAAAAAAGCCCTTTTAGGTGAAGGAAAAAAACCCACAAGGTAGACTACAGCCATCAAATTTTGCTATTGCATTTTTTGCACTCATTCTAAAATACTTTATTGAATAATGAGATACAATAACTTAATAGGCTTAACACACAAATCTTGCACTTTAAAAATTTTAGGAAGTCAACAATGACTATGTAAAGGGATCAGCATATCCAATTACATTTATTATTATTATTATTATTATTTACTAGAATAGCTTAGATACTCCCCCGTCTCATACATTTAAATGAAGAATGCTATTCCATATTTCATGGGATATCATTCAGTGTTAGCCAAACCGTCAGCTTCCCTACACTCATATTCACCAGAACAATATATTGGAAGAACAGAGTGGAATGATAAATTTAAATAAGTCTGAAAATCTAACAAGTACACTACTGTAATCTGAATATACTTTTACTGCTGACACTAATACAGCTGTAATATTTTAAATAAATCACTTTTGTTTTCTTTCAAACAACAGTAATGCAAGAAAAAAGAATTCTTTTTAAGAAGAAATTTTGAGTATTGCTGCCTTCTTCCTAATTGTTGTCTTCTTCCTAAATGTTTCTTGGCAATTCAGTCTTAAAAGGAGGCTTTTTTGGTCCCTGCCCAAGCCAAAAAGAAACTGAGGGTTTCCCTGAAGCCTACTCATCCTAAAATATTTTGTTAGTCATCTTTGATCTGTAAATATTAAAAAACAGATATAAAGAACATGGTTTCTTTTATGCTAACACATGCAGCAAAGCAGCCTCAGGAAAGTCATTTACCTCTGAATATTGACTTCATTACCATGATTGAAACTAATCAAAGTAACTATGTGCCCTTGCATTTTCTTCTCCCCTTATCCATTCCATCTCCCAAACTCTAAATGTAACATGGCCAGAAGCTCAGAGGCTTGACCTTATTGTGTGCAGAGAACCGGCAAAGCACAAAGTGAAGTTCAAATGTACTCTTTCTATATTTACTTAGAGGAACCTAAGCACAAGATTCTAAGAATCTGAACTGTTTTAAAAGAGATTTTAATATGTTTTCATGTTATACTTTCTCTTAAAAGATAAGCAGGAAGATTTTTTTTAAACTGTGAGAAACTGAGAGAAACTGTGTTTTGAAGTCTGGCAGGGCAAAATAGAAAGAAATCATTAGTTTCCTCCAAATTGTTTTCATTACTCTCCACTGCGTAAACCACTGAATCCTATTAAATTAACTCAGCCCACTCAATAAACCCACTCTCCCTCCACAGACAGCCACTAGAGAACCCCTACACATAATATAGAAATAGTAGCTTTAATAAGAATACATAGATTGAGCTCAAAGTTGAACTCATTAAATCTACTGATGTTTTGCTTAAAATGACTCAAAACTGAAAGTAAAGATATGTTAAAATGATTAAATAAATCAGACAGAAATATCCATAAGTAGGTATTAGTAGATGCAATGTATAAACATTAGCTTTGCTAAAGGCTATCAGCTATTAAATGGCAGAAATTATAGTCACAATCTGAATAACTGAAAGCGTATTTTTAATATTACAAAAACCCACACATTTTAGTAGGAATTATTATTCATGCTGGGCACGGTGGCTCACGCCTGTAATCCCAGCACTTTGGGAGGCCAAGGCAGGTGGATCATGAGGTTGGGATCACGAGACCAGCCTGGCTAAGATGGTGAAACCTCATCTCTACTAAAAATACAAAAATTAGCTGGGTGTGGTGGTGCGTGCCTATGATCCCAGCTATGCGGGAGGCTGAGGCAGGAGAATTGCTTGGACCCGGGAGGTGGAGGCTGCAGTGAGCTGAGATCACGCCACTGCACTCCAGTCTCGCAATACAGCAAGACTCTGTCTCAAAAAAAAAAAAAAAAAAAGAATGAAGTTATTTTTATCTAATTACTACCAAGCAAGTGTAGCTATAACTCACAACTGACCCAAAAAGTGATTCCACTGAATGACACAGAATGCCTGTCACTTCTCAGTGACCAAAGCTTGGTTCCTTAGTTTTTCAGTTATGCTACTGACAGGAAGAAAATGCTGAAACAGTCGTCACATCAAATTGCTGAAGATGCTAAAAAGCACAATAGTCTTCTACTTCAAAGAAGGTACCAGAATCTAGATATCCAACAAGAGGCAGTTAAATGACATGAAAGCCACAGACTATTATGCAGGCATTAAAAATGATGCTTTTAAAGAGTATTTACTAACATGGGAAAATGCTTACATTTTCGTGCTTTAAAAAAGCATGAGATTGTATAAACACGGAACCCTATTCCATTTTAGTGCCTTTCACATTGAACATAACTGTGCTCCCATCCCTTTGCCTAGTACAACGATCCTCAAAACGCAGTCCTCTGAGAAGTAGTAACAAGTGTTAGAAATGCAAATTGTCAGGCCCCGCCCACCAGATCTGCTGAATCAGAAATCTCTGGTGTAGGGGGGAGCCCAGCAATCTGTTTTAATAAGCTCTCCAGACAATTCTGATGCTCAATAAATTGTGAAAAACACTGGCAACTTCTTAGTAATTCTTCGGATTTCAGCTGACAGTTCTCAGGGAAGTCTTGCCTCGCCCAACCTCCCATCCTGCAAGCATAGATGAGTTTATTGTAACTCACAAGAACCAAGATTTTTCTTTCACAAGTTATTGCAGCTATAATTATTTATGATTATGGAAGCAGAGTTTTTACCTCCAGACCAGATATTTCAAGTCTAGTGCCACATATGAATCACCTGGAAGTTCTCAAAAATCCTTGGCCATACCCCAGGCCAAACAGAATTTACTGGAGTACGACTCAAGCATCTGTACTTTTTAAATACTGTGATTCTACCGTTTGGTCAAGGTTAAGAATCACTGTACCAGACTCAAGCTCCAGATGACCAGTAAACGGTGACCAGTATTTGTTGAATGCATATGTGGGGTTTTTTCACTTTATTTTGTGGGGTTTGTTTTGTTTCAGTCTTGCCTATGATACAACATTCCAAATGCACAGAAAGGGTTCAGTAAAAAGTGAAGTCTCCTTCTCTTCCTGTCTCCCACCTCTGAGGCAATGACTGGGACCAATGTCATGTTTCCTTAAAAGACTGAATATTTGTCAATGCATACAGAAAAGATCACAAGTTGGAGGCAGGATTATAGATTATTTTACTGCTTCTTTATGCACACCTGAACTTTTTGTAAAATGTATACACATTCCTTTCAATATTGGGAAAGGAGGTACCGTAAGAATAATTGTATGGGTATGCATCCAGAGCTATTTAGTAGATAAACACTGGGTCTCAGGGCTCCCACAGCAATAGCCACTTAGAATGTACATACAGCTGCTGTTCCATTTTGTCAAGTTCAAAGAAGAGGGCCTTTACCTGGTTTAAGCGAGTAATTGCCCAATTATTCTGCCTGCTTATTTTGGTTATATTTTCACTTCTGATTAGATATACAGCTTCTCCAGAACATCTACCAGAAAATGGTGGGAGGGCGCACAAAAGGAGGAGGTACTGTTCATCCCAGGAACCAGATTAATAAGTGGCATCATGGTTTATAGATCTACCTTGTCTTGATTTAGTTAGTATAAGCTCCTCTCCAAGACTAACCATCTCTGGGTATATGAATATGAAAAGCTGAGGCCTGGACCCCAGGGTGGTGACTCAACTATGGTTCAGTCCTTTAAAGACCCTGAGCCCTTTTGACTCCATGCCAGTTGGTGATTCTATCTCAATAGAGTACTTTGGAACAGGGCTGCATGTCTGAGATTTCTGTATGTAGAAACTGGAGTAGGGAGAGCTTTACAACAATGGACCCAGACTGTTTTGGCTTTGGGGATTTTTTCAATTATCTTTTTCTTACTTTCTACCTCCCTTACTCTTATGGTCTAAGACCACTCCCCTCTGTTAGTATGACTCATTCTAGCATCAACTCTTGGCCCCCTATCCTTCATTTTGTTTCCATAGCTGGGTGGGAAATCAGCTTGCTAGGACTTCTAAAAATCTGCTTTAATATAGACCCAAGAGCTCTCCAGGAGGCAAGAGCCTGGACTTGAGGGACATTTTTTTAAGGACTTGTAGGCCTTTTCCTATTTAATTCCTGATCCTCATCTTAGGCAGACATATGAGATAGAAGGGGAAAAAAATGCCTTCTGTAGAGATAAAACATTTCCATGTTTACCATTTTTCCCATATTTAGGGAAAGACCAAGATGTAGGATCATAGTTAAGGGGAAACATGTTTGGATATGTACATGGATAGGACCAAGGGGGAAAATATACATAAATTAGATAGTACATAGAAACAAGTAAGATAATTACCATATTGAGCTAGAAAGGGAGTTAGGCAGTGGCCACTCCAACATCTCTGTATACAACTAGTATACAGCACAAGACAATGCTTAAATATCTGTGTGGCAGCAACAACCTGACACACAGATATTTAAGCATTGTCTTGGTGCTGTATACTAGTTATTTTGTGTGTGCTGATTTAGTCTTCCAGACTGGAAGCACCTGAGGGCCAGGCCTTATCTCCTACTGCCTCAGTTTCCTCTCTCGTGCTGAGTCCAAAGCAAAGGTTTAATATTTAAACTGTATTAAATACTTAATAGTTGACAGATTAAAACAGACTATAGCAGAAAACCAACTCTGCATAGTAAGATCACTGTATCTTAAATGCGATAAATTTTTAAAAAATCATTATCACAAACATTCTATGCCAATACGATGAATGTTGAAATTCATTGCAGCTGTGGCCATGATTAATTACAAGTTTAATCATGTATTTTAGGGTAAACCTATTTCCTTAACATCTCTTTTCTATTAAATTACATGCACTATGCTAATGTTAAGGGCCAAAATAGTTTCTTGGCTGATCAAATCTTTTGGGTTTGATTTTTTGAAAAGATAGTTTGACAACTTAACAAAACTATAAAATAAAATGAATAAGAACTAGCACAATCTTTTTTAGGACTATGACAACATAATTAGACCAGAGTGTCTATAATTATGAAAGAAAATATTCTCAAATATTGTTTTATGAATTTCATGATGCATAATAAAGGAAAAACCTCTATCCCATTCACTACGCATTTTAACAGTTTAATTTTATTCTACTGTTATAATGAAACAAGCGATGTCCAATATTTATGCCAGAAAGAAAACTCTACAAACATGCATCAAGCAAGTGTAATGTCTGTAGCTTTTATTTTAATCTCACAGCTAATTCAGAAAGTCAATAAAAATGTAAAGGAATATGGTATTTACATTGTAAAATTACAGGTCATCCTATATGCAAAATGTCAATGGTGGAGTGATGCCCCCAGGTGGCATAATGATAAATTGCAATACTTCGATTGAAAAGTTAAGTACTATGTACATATAGCTCTTCCATTTTGTCAAGTTCTGATTAAATCTAGAAACGTACATAAGGAATCTGTATTTCACAGGAACTAGTCATAAGTCCTACAAATTTATGGTCTACCCAAGTCACTCCTTTAACACTGATACCAAGGTAGAGTCTGAGCTCCTCATGAGCTCAAAAAGTTAAGGGTGTATCTGCAAAACAAAAAGGGAAGTCATACCTATTCTGATGTGTTGAAGGAATAGCATTCATACCATTATAAAAATCTCTAAAAAGTATTCACCTTCTAGCCACCTCTAACATTAACCAATTCCCTATGTCTAGCATGTAAAGCATAATTTAAAACCATATCTAGTCAAATTGCTTGGACAATGAGTAGTGCTATAATGTGCTTTGCTCACAAACTAATGATTCAGTATCAACACTAAAAAAAAAAACCAAAAAAAAAAAAAACAAAAACGAGTTTAGTTTCCTGCCTCCATACATGCATTACACATAACAATCACTGATGAGTTGATATCTTAGCTAAAAGGTTCACATTTTGAGAACTAGTTTATTTTGGACAGCCACAGAGATATAAAAAATGACAACAGAATTGTTACAATCTCAAGAAAAATCAATGAATAAGTTTTTAAAATTACATTCCTGGTTTCAGATTGGTCTATTTGGGAAATTTTTCTCATTTAAAAGTAATCCAAAAAAACCTTCCATTTAATTAGAAGTTTCCAATTGCAGTCATTGGGTGGTAATTAGCTAAAGTTTTGTTAGGCTTCCTTTAATTATTCCTTTAACTTGCATTGTTTATAATTAAGGTGAATCTGTGCTGCTTTTGAGGGATAATTATGAGCGACGCAATGTGATATCTAAATCTTACCTAAATAGGCAGATATCGTATTATTATTACAGTCCTATGAGGTATTATACCCATTTTAAAGATGAGAAAACCAAACCTCAGATTAGGAATGTGCAGAATCTAGACTTCACATTAAGAACAGGCCTGGCTTTACTCCTTGTTTACATCCAAAGCTGGTATTTTAACAATGACACCATACTGCTCTGTTTCTATTATAGCATTCTAGAATTTTATGAGTAGTCATATTCACACTTTTTTCTGATTTTAGCAAATAATTCTAAAAGCAATTGTCTACAAAGGTTGGCAGGTAGTGGAAAGGTGTGATGCAGCTGTATGCAAGAGACAGTGAGGAGAGGCAGGAATGTGGCTAACTGGAGAATACAGAATTTGTCTAAAGGAGTAGCTGCTACCTAGCTTTAGCAGCCCATTGTGGCTACACAGGAACTGATGTTAGCAAACGTTACCAAATCTTTTTTTTTTTTTTTTTCCGAGAGAAGACAAAATGCTCAATTTATATGAGCTGCTCATTTAAAAATACTAACTACTGGCCAGGCACGGTGGCTCACGCCTGTAATCTCAGCACTTTGGGAGGCCAAGGCGAGAGGATCACCTGAGGTCAGTAGTTCAAGACCAGCCTGGCCAACATGGTGAAACCCTGTCTCTACTGAAAATACAAAAATTAGCCGGGTGTGGTGATGCACTCCTGTAATCCCAGCTACTTGGGAGGTTGAGGTGGGAGAATCACTTGAACCTGGGAGGTGGAGGTTGCAGTGAACCAAGATCGTGCCACTGCACCCCAGCCTGGGCGACAGAGTGAGACTCTGTCTCAAAAAACAAAACAAAACAAAACAAAAAAACTGACTAATTTACTAAAAAGAAACACTACCCAGACCAAACAAAAGACATCTGAAAGCCACATGTGGCCAGTATGCAATATGTTTTGGATGCTGATGATGAAAGATTCCTTTCCCAGAGATTCTGGACTAGACCTTCTGGTGCCAAATGATTTTTGTCCGTTATCCTCACCATTGGATTCATTCCACAAACACAGACTCTGTCTGCTATCTTCAGCTCTGGTCATACTTTTTTTAAGATTGGTTCAGGTACAAGAAAAATCACTAACAAATCACTTACCAACCAACCAGCCCCAGCCCCCTTTCTTCTCTCTCGTTCTCTTTCTCTCTCTCTTCCCCCCAACTACAAATACACTCTCTCCACTCACTATCTCAAGTCTAAAGGTTTCAAGTTTGATCTTCATACATCTTATTTTATATCCTTTTAATCAACTTTTTAGTCCTCCTGTGAATTATCTTAAAATTTTTCATATTCCTCATTAGTTGAAGAAACCAAAATTGGATATGATCCTACAGTGTAGTTTTTAGAAGTATTGGGTCTGGTTTAGGTCTTACTCTCAACGTTTCCATAAAGGTTCTCTAATAATTGTCAGAAATTTATCATTCTATTCTAAATGGGTAGAAGAGCACCTCTAGGATAAAAGGAAAAAAATCCTTTTCAGTAGGAATCATAATGCATGTTCTAAGGACATCAGAAACACGCCAGCTCTTTTATCATCCCTCATGTAGAAATTAACTAAAAACTATAAATTCTAGATAATTACAGCTTTTAAAAATTCTGGACAGAGACCATTTAAAAGGTTGAGTTTCAAAACAAAGTAGTAACATCACTAACATTTACCTTTACAATTCCTATGACCTATGAGGATGTAGAAAAGTGTTTATCACACTGATTTTAAATCCACTCTGAAATATCCAATAGGCAAAAGCTGGAAGAACTTAGAGTAGCCTTAAAACCTCAGAAGAAAACAATATACTATGGGATGAAAATGTGGTCTTCTGGGGTTAAGGGCTGATATCTTGGATCATTCTTCCTTCTGCTTTCTCTTCCTCCCGTGTTTCTGATAGGCAAGTTTCTTACCCTAACTTCAGTTCCAACTTACTTTCCATTGCAGGAAATTAAAAAACCTTTACACCAAAAATGGAGGAGTATCTGCAAGGGAGGTACCATCTGAAGTTTTTAAGAGTTTTTCTCTATTATCAAAGTGTATAGGGTCCGATTATAATCAAAAGAGACAAGGTGACAAGGCGGTCATCAACATAAGCTAATTTTAAATGGGACTGTCCATTTGGTTTAAGTATTTAATCTGACGGCTTTCTGATTACGGAATTTGAAAATCTCCCCCATAGAAAGCCCAAAGAAAATTGATACTGTACTTTCTTTGGTATACCTTATTCATCTCAAATGTTAATAACTGTTCATTTGTATTTTGTAATATTTCTAAAAATAGTCATGATGAACAATTCTTATTTTCTCATTCAAGAAGTTCCAATCAAGTTAAGTGGAAGCAATATTGTCACTGAGACTGTGGCATGCCCAAACATCTTCTTTTCACATAATCTTTCCCATTTCTAGCTCCCTTCTCAAGGTCATTTGGATATTATATTCACCTGCTGAAATGTCTTTAAACCTAATATGAAAGACTAATTAGGGAGCTTACCTATCTTCACGAAATACTTGGTTTGGTATAAAGAGCAAAGTGGACATTGCTCCATGCTCTTTTTTTTTTTTTTTTTTTTTTTGACATTCTTGCTCTGTTGCCAGGCTGGAGTGCAGTGGCATGATCTCGGCTCACTGCAACCTCTGCCTTCTGGGTTTAAGCAATTCTTGTGCCTCAGCCTCCCGAGTAGCTGAGATTACAGGCATGTACCACCCTGCCTGGCTAATTTTTGTATTTTTAGTAGAGACAGGGTTTTGCCATATTGGCCAGGTTGGTCTTGAACTCCTGGACTCAAGTGATTCGCCCACCTTGGCCTCCCAAAGTGCCGGGATTACAGGCATGAGCCACCATACCTGGCCTCCTTCATGTTCTTAATCAGCCTTTAAGACTTGCAAACAAAAAGCAGCCTACTCAAGATTCATACGAAGTATTTTTACTTACAATTCCTCTCCTCGTTTGGCTTTCTTGTCTGAAACCAGATAGACAGTTCCAAAACTTCCACTGCCAAGTTTCCGTTGAAGCACATATCTTCTTGCAATCAAGGTTTTTGGATGAGTGGAAATGGCTGTTGATCCACTCACACACTTAGCTGCCTCTTGGAATTTCAGCATTGCTCCAAACAAGAGAGAACTGATTCATTCATTTATAGAAACTTAACATTCAAGTCTCCTAAGAAATGGTCAAATCCATCCAAACAGTGTTGGTCAATTCCTTAAAGATGAAAAATTCAAAGATCAGGTCTAAAGGATGCTAAACGATCTCTAACAAAAAGTGTAAGTGCAGTGATTATCTGCACCTTGATCAGCAGACTGAATGACAACATATTGGTTAACGACTTGAAAGAAAAATGTTAAAAGGTAGAGATACCACAAATTCCAGTAGAAGGCAATCCTTCACAGGAAGAGCCTCCCTTTGTACATTGAAATTTGGCAGAACTGAATTATAGCCAACTTTCCACAAATATCTGGAATGGACATCTGTTTTACAATCAACAATCTCTTCATTTAAGATTTATACTCCCCACCTACTTATAAAAGACTCCAAATACAAGAACATTATCACTTCCTTAAATCTATATATCTGCATCAACCTTTTTGTAATGCCCTCTTCCCACCTTATGTTTACTTTGGTTTACAAAGAGAGTTAGGATTAAACAAGGAATTAGCAGGTGCTGTTTCCTTTAGATTTTTTTTTTTTTTCTGTAGATGTTAAACCACGGTTTTTGCATTTATTAGAGCAGATGCAAAGAGAGATAAGGATTCAGAGAGAATTTTTTCCCATGCTCAGCAAATTCTAATTTCTAAAGTTCCTATTGTACAAATTGTGTATAATCTCTCTGGATTAAAAACAGGAAGAGTTAACAAATTCAATTCAAACCTAAAATTGCATTTAATGTCAGTGGAATATAAATGTTACACATATATTTGTAATTCTTCAGGGAGCTATGAGATGTGACAGTTATGAAAGGCAAGACTGTTTAGGCTGGGAGCAGTGGCTCACGCCTGTAATCCCAGCATTTTGGAAGGCTGAGGTGGGCAGATCACGAGGTCAGGAGATCGAGACCATCCTGGCTAACACAGTGAAAGCCATCTCTACTAAAACTACAAAAAAATTAGCCGGGCGTGGTGGCAGGTCTGTAGACCCAGCTACTCGGAAGCTGAGGCATGAGAATGGCATAAACCCAGGAGGCAGAGCTTGCAGTGAGCCCAGATCTCGCCACTGCACTCCAGCCTTGGCGACAGAGTGAGATTCCATCTCAACAACAAAAAAAAAAAAAAAAAAAAGAGAGAAAAAAGAAAGGCAGGACTGTTTCATATGAGTAGGTACAAAGTAAAATCATTTTTATTCCATCAGAATGTTAAATGTTTTGTTAGTTATCAAGAAAAGTGTGCTTTTGTTTTAAATTTATATAGAAATAATCTTTTAAATTGAAAACTGCTTATACCTTGAAGCTAGGTTTTCATATTCAACAATTCCAAAGCTATGAGACTAAAACGTAGTTTTTAAGGATGGTCAATGGGCCTTAGGTGATGGTGTCCGTCAACCACAAAAACTACTAAGGCAAGTAACCACAAAAATCTCAAAACAGAACATAAGTAAATGCCCATTTACAACATTTTCCTTCTTAAAATGTATTAATCAGTTAAGTTGTACCTGATACCAATGAGATTAGTTGCCAGCTTTTTTTTCCCCTTCCAAAGACATGTTAGTAAAATCTGCTGAAAAAACAACGAGAGACCAGGCCTCTAAATGTACCTTTTGTTTTTACTTCCCCTTCACTGTCATAAAAGTGATGCCGTCTGGCCATACGAAGCTGTTCAAATAAATATATGGACTTACAGCCTTTCCAACCGAAAAGGGTCCTTCAGGTCACTCGGTAATTCTCCTTAAAGATGAGATTAAGGTTCCCTTTAGGGAAGGACAGAATTACGGACGGACAGAATAGTTATGAGAAGTTCACTTCTAGCGGCTCCTATTTGTAAAGGACAGTCTAAACCCAGCAGTGCTTAAGCAGTCTGGTCCAGGCTGCAGAAGACTCTGGGACTAGGTTCCCTCCCGCCCAACCTCACAGACTCAGCCCTGCCACCCCCATTCCAGTCCACTTTTAGGTCATCCATTCCATCAGTCTCCTCTGTGCAACCATAAACCTACCCAAGAATGTTTCGCATTGTCTAGATTCTAGAACTATCTGTTCACTTGACAACACCCTCCCCCTCGAGGTTTGTGAGTGAACTTGGGCACTGAGAACACATCTTCGTTATTTCTGCATCCCCAATCCCTGGCATAACCCCTGGCATATACTAGGTGTTTAAAAAATCTTGTTAGGGCAAATAAGTGTTCAGCAGATCAACTCCCGCCCAAAGGAGGGAAAAAAAGTTGGTTGAGAAAGATAGATGGGAACTTGGAGAAAGTTACCACTTGTGCAAACTACCCCTTCTCGGTGAAACAGATCTGGCAAAAGACAACGGAAGGAGGAGTATTTATCACAAGTTGAAAATCAGTAGTTACCTTCCCAGGTAATAAGAGGAAGCCAATTTGTCACCAGGTTCTGCTATAGTAGAAATCTACCTTTAAAGTAAACCTTAACCTTAAGGTAAAACGAACAATTCCGTGCTTCTTCACTTTTTTAAACATTTACATTTTGGCAAAGCAGGTTAACGTTTATTGAGGGGCACTGAGACTGGAGTAGATCCGGAGATAAGACGTCCAGGAAAGCGAGGAGATCGCAGCCATGGAGCCCTAGAGATTCGGAACCCAGCCGGAACAGCTTGAAACCATTACCTTCCCCCTCGCAGGGCAGCCTGGCGAGCCCCGAGGAGCACAGTGCGCTTTACCTTTCCCTGTTGTGGTCGGAGCGGCCCCCGGGGCTTGCCCAAGTCTTGCCGGTAATCGAGCAGGCTTCAAACTAGGGGCAACCTCACCTACCGACCGCCAGATACCGCGGGCCACGGCTGTTTGGAACCGTCGCCAGGGAGACGGCGCGGGGCATACTGGGAAGTCGGGATGAGGCTGCAGCAAGGCGGAAGTGTTCGCCGACCCAAGTAGGCGGAGAAAGGAGAGGAGGATCGGCGGGTCAAGCTTTCCTACCCTGACAGTAGCCACTTCGGAACGTACGTCCCAGCCCACTTTAGCTACTTAGCGCCTCCGGGCCGGGAGCACCTGCTCCTTGGCGCAGTCTGGCGCCACCGGCATCCAGGAACTGTACTTCCCAGAGACATCACACGGCATACTTCCGGTTCCCACTCTTGGGGTTGGACTCTCACGTGCAGGAGCCAGTTCTCGCTGGGCTCTAGCGGGCTTCTGATGGAGGAGCTACTCCTCTGGGAGGAAAGAGCAGGTGGGCTCTGCTGCAGGTCCGAGCGGCGCGTTGTGAGGGCCGAGGTGGCACGGTGTATGAAGGCCTGTGTTTGAAGACTTAGGTCAAACCTTTGCCCGCCTTTCCCCTGCGCAGCTGTATGCAACTGTCTGTGCAAGGCCCTGTAATTTGCATAGGACGAGTTGACAGGGTCTCTGCTTGTCGACGCTTTACAAGACTGCCTTGCAAAGAAATAAGTACTATACAGGATAGGGTTCTGAGATACTGACAGGGCTGGGACTAGCGTGAGGTAAGTGTAAAATGTAAATGGGTCTCAGTAAAATTCAGTAATCAAGATAAGTTTTAATGCAATATCTCTAAAACTCGAAATTATTGCAAAACAAAATCTGTGAGTGACAAAATGTCACGATTTTAATGTAACAGTACCGTGCTGCGCCATATTGAAACCTGAGGCGCCAAAAGAAAAACCATCAATTCTGATCCTGCGAGTTAAGTTAGCCAGATGAGGAAGAGTAACTGGGCCAGATATGCAAAATAAGATGATGAAGGCCTGGCGCGGTGGCTCACGCCCGTAATCCCAGCACTTTGGGAGGCCGAGGCAGGCAGATCACAAAGTCAGGAGA
The DNA here is from genome assembly GCF_002776525.5 of Piliocolobus tephrosceles. Taxonomy (NCBI): domain Eukaryota; kingdom Metazoa; phylum Chordata; class Mammalia; order Primates; family Cercopithecidae; genus Piliocolobus; species Piliocolobus tephrosceles. The sequence continues at coordinate 153,573,049 of NC_045435.1, read as the reverse complement.
TCGAGACCATCCTGGCTAACACTGTGAAACCCCGTCTCTACTAAAAACACACACACAAAAATTAGCTGGGCGAGGTGGCGGGCGCCTGTAGTCCCAGCTACTTGGGAGGCTGAGGCAGGAGAATGGCGTGAACCCGGGAGGCGGAGCTTGCAGTGAGCCGAGATCGCGCCACTGCACTCCAGCCTGGGCGACAGAGCGAGACTCCGTCTCAAAAAACAAAAAAACAAAAAAGATGAAAAGAGCTCGTGATTAGGGGTGTAACTGGATAGAGGGGTTCCTAGAGGCATGAAGCAGTTTTCCGTATACCAAAAACTATGCCAATTAAGAAGGGCCCACAAGCCTAAAGTCTGAAAGAAGTTCCGTGACTGTCAATACAAAAGAAAAACCTGATCGCTATCATAGGTCCTACACAGCTCATTTTACTGAAGCCCAAATGCTTTGTGATTATGAGATGAATAATGATATCATTTTTTAAGCTTAGGACTTTTTACTTTGACCCCACAAAACAAATACTGTGTGCTGTAAGATGTTGACTATTACCGCTTCAGAATCAAAGTTCACAGAATTTCTATACTTCTGTGTCAGTAATGGACTTTAATGATTTTTCTTTAGAATTAGCAGCAGCCTCTGTCACCATCCAAAGATCACAACCCATGAAACCATTGAGTTTGTGCTTTGTATCAGAAAGCAGAGGAGAATGAAAAAGCAAACCGCTAACATTGCTTGAGGATCTAGGTAAGAATTTATGGATGTTGATATCTATGTTCTATCCAAAGAGCACTTCATAACATTTGCTGTTGATTTAGTGGTGCTGGAAGCAATGACTTGGTGCCCCATAGTCAGCATCAATTGAAAATGCTTTCTGTTGTTTTAAACAGGTGATTAATTCTTTAGACTGTCATCATGGGTATCCGAGGACTAATGAGTTTTGTGGAAGATCACAGTAATGAGTTCTTCACTGATTTGAAGTTGCGGGACACAAAAATTGTCATTGATGGCTATGCTCTTTTCCATCGTCTTTCCTTCAATTCAAACTTGGAGCTCCGGTATGGTGGGGACTATGATTCTTTTGCAGAAATTGTACAAAAATTCTTTGAATCACTGTTTGCTTGTAATATATGCCCATATGTTTTATTAGATGGAGGATGTGACATTTCGGATAAAAAGCTTACAACTTTAAAGGATAGAGCTAGAGAGAAGATCCAGATGGCCCATTCCCTTTCTGTTGGTGGGAGTGGGTATGTATGTCCCTTACTCATCCGGGAAGTATTCATACAGGTTTTGATCAAGCTGCAGGTATGTTTTGTCCAGTGCTTTTCAGAAGCAGATCGGGACATTATGACACTTGCTAATCATTGGAATTGCCCTGTGTTATCGTCAGATAGTGACTTTTGCATTTTTGACCTGAAAGCTGGGTTTTGCCCATTGAATAGCTTTCAGTGGAGAAATATTAACACTATTAAGGGCACACAAAACTATATCCCTGCCAAATGCTTTTCCCTTGATGCATTCTGCCATCACTTTAGCAATATGAATAAAGCTCTACTACCTCTCTTTGCGGTGCTATGTGGAAATGACCATATTAATCTACCTATCATGGAGACATTCTTAAGTAAAGCATGTCTTCCTCTTGGAGCTACCAGTTCTAAAGGGAGGAGACACCACCGAATCCTGGGACTTCTGAATTGGTTGTCTCATTTTGCCAACCCTACTGAAGCACTAGATAATGTTCTGAAATACCTCCCAAAAAAGGATCGAGAAAATGTTAAGGAACTTCTCTGCTGTTCCATGGAAGAATACCAACAGTCCCAGGTGAAGCTGCAGGACTTCTTTCAGTGTGGTACTTATGTCTGTCCAGATGCCTTGAATCTTGGTTTACCAGAATGGGTATTAGTGGCTTTAGCTAAAGGCCAGCTATCACCTTTCATCAGTGATGCTTTGGTCCTAAGACGGACCATTCTTCACACACAGGTGGAAAACATGCAGCAACCAAACGCCCACAGAATATCTCAGCCCATCAGGCAAATCATCTATGGGCTTCTTTTAAATGCCTCACTACATCTGGACAAGACATCCAGGAATGCGTTGCCTCCTCAGCCTCTAGCTTTCAGTGAAGTGGAAAGGATTAATAAGAATATCAAAACCTCAATCATTGATGCAGTAGAACTGGCCAAGGATCATTCTGACCTAAGCAAATTGACTGAGGTAAGTATTTGTAATACTAATGAAATTTTTGTAAAGTACTTTACAGGTTACAAAGTGCTGTCTTGTATATTAGCTCGCTGACTATAACAAACTGATAAGGTTGAGTGCTATCTTGCCCTCATTTCATAGCTAAGAAATCTAGAAATTGAGTGAACTAGGTAATGTCTTAGCCAGAGAGTGACAGTACTAGGACTCAAACCCAGCTCTTTTAGCTCTAAATCTACCATTTCCACTGTACTTCAGTAGTCTGTGTTATCTTCACAGTTATTACTACTATATTGTTATTACTACTAGGTTAATACTAGCTATCAATAGAATGGGGTTATGTGGCTAAAAGGAAAAAAATTCACAACTGAAAAAAAAGTATAGACACTAATGATAGGCATAATATCTCAGACTACATCAGATTTCAAATAAGGTTAGTGCTGATACTAAGGTCTAATTTTTTAACTTTTATTAATGAAGACCTTTTTTAAAATAGGTTTTTGTGGCCGGGCGTGATGGCTCATGCCTGTAATCCCAGCACTTTGGGAGGCCGAGGCGGACGGATCATGAGGTCAGGAGATCGAGACCATCCTGGCTAACAAGGTGAAACCCCGTCTCTACTAAAAATACAAAAATTAGACAGGCATGGTGGCAGGCGCCTGTAGTTCCAGCTGCTCAGGAGGCTGAGGCAGGAAAGTGGCATGAACCTGGGAGGCAGAGCTTACAGTGACCAGAGATTGCGCCACTGCACTCCAGCCTGGGCAACAGAGCAAGACTCCATCTTGAAACAAAAAAAAAAAACAGGTTTTTGTGTCATTATGGTTATTTGCCTAGTTTGATACAGAAAACATGACTCTTAGCCTAACTCAGTGTTGCTTAAACCTGAGTAACAGACCACCTTTTCAAGGAGAAAAAAGTTCTCATGGATCCCAGTGTTGTCTTTTTATATTACATATTTAAAATTACAAATAGATATGAAACGATGCTCATAAAAGAACTAGATTCAGAAATTAAATTCAGATAACTTAAAACAAAAAAACAATTGCAGTGCCCATTAGGGGATTTTCTTAGATCCAATGAAATATTCAGTCTCATAAGACTCATAGACCACACGTGGCACCAGTCTACTCAAGGATGTAGGACAGCAACCACAGCTTCCCAGTGGGTTTGAGTCAGGTTTTCCTTTTCTGTCAGAGTTCTCCCAGCACTGTTATCAGTCTACATCAAAGGTTTACCAACATTGGTGATTTTGTCCCCCAGAGGACATTTGGCAATGCCTGGAGACATCTTTGTTGTCCCTACCTAGGGAGTAGAAGGGGTAGTGGTTGCTACTGGTATCTAGTGGGGAGAGGCCAAAGATCCTGCTAAATTATACAATCTGTACTTACAGTGCACAGGAAAGTGCCCCATAACAAAGAATCTCTAGCCCAAAACACCAGTAGTGCCATTCCCTGGGCTATACAGCTGACCAGGAACTAGCCTCTTAGCCTCCTCATCAGTCACATCTCAGACAGGAGGAGATGAATGTCATAGTGTATGAGTGCAAGAGCCTTCTTGGCATGGGGCAGTGAGTCCAAGAGCCTTCTTGGCATTGGCGAGTGACTGTTAAACCCCCAGGGTTTCTTTGGTGGCGGGGTGAAGAAAATGTTTTGGAATTAGTGATGGCTGTGCAAGTTTATAAATATACTAAACCAAGGCAAGGTGGCTCATATCTGTAAGCCCAGCACTTTGGGAGGCCAAAGTGGGAGGATCACTTGAGGCCAGTAGTTCAAGACCAGCGCCTGGGCAACACAAGAAGACTCTGTCTCTACAAAAAAAAAAAAAAAAAAAAAAAACTAAAAATTAGCCAGGCATGGTGGTAGAGCTACTCAAGAAGCTGAGGTTGGAGGATTGTTGAGCCCAAGAGGTCAAGCCTGCAGTGAGCTGTGATTGTGCTCCCTGTTGAGCAAAACCCTGTCTCTAAAAATATATATACACTAAACCCACTGAATTGTATACTTTAAAAGGATGATTTTTATTACATATGAATTATATCTCAGTTAAATAAAGGAGAAAAAAAGGTTTCACTGGCTTAAAAGCCCCATTCCCTATAGGATCCAGTCTTTCTTATAATTCATGCCATAAACATAGCTAGCTAGGTCCCTGAGAGGGATATCCTACTTAAGACACTGCACTCAGGGAAACCCCAAGATATGGTGTCCCCACCAGGTATTTATAGTTCATTTATATATAGTTTAAGCTTAGATGCAATTTTATAAGTCATCTTTATAATGCTTGGTAACACAACTGACAACCTACCTTTAGCACATTTCCAGGGGTACAAAACTAGAAAGTGGAGCATAAGTCAGATTCTCCAAGGGATTTATTAACACTTTACCCACATCAATAAAATTCAAACTATAGCTACATTCTTAATGTTTTGCTGAAATTACATTTCTGCTCAAACATAAATGGTGCTGTTGAAGGAGAGTTTTTTAAAAAAAAAAATGTAATGGCTTTACTGAGAAGTAATGTACAGTGAAGTGCACATATTTAAAGTGTGTACTTTAATGAGTTTTGACATGTCTACATCTGTGAAGTCATCCTACAATTAAAATAATGAATGTATCCATAACCCCTGAGGTTTCATCTTGTTCCTTTGCAATTCATGCTTCCTTGAGTATAAACAAAGTAAAGTGCACAAATAATTTGTACAGCATGATAAATTTTTGCAAGGTCTATACATCCATGCAAAGAATCATTATCGCCACCCCAGAAGCTTCTCCTAGTGTCTGGTTCCAGTCACTCGCTCTGCAACTCCCTATAATCACTCTCCTGTTTAACAACACAGAATAGTTTTAACTGAATTTTTACTTTAGAAATGAACTCTTTCATCTGGCTTTTATTCCACATGAGATTCATTTGCATTGCTGTGAGTAGCTGATTTCTCGTTGCTGTAACGTTATTCTATTTTGGTATATTACCATTATACACTTATGAGCATTTTTTTTCATTATACAGCTTATGAGCATTCGGGTTCTTTCCAATTTTCCATTTCCATGTGTTCATTAGCCATTTGATATTCTGTTATATGAAGTTTCTGTACAGTTTTTTGTTCATTTTTATTACCATATACGGTACCTTTGTCAAATAACATATTGTGAGTAGTCTCTCCCATTGTTTATTCACTCTAGTATGTTTTGATGAACAGAAGTTCTTAATATACTCTAATTTACATTTTTATTATTTGTGGTTACCACTTTTATGAACTGCTTAAGAAATTGCCTACTCCAGGGTCATGAAAATTTTTTGCTGTTCACGTTTAGCATTTAGATCTATAACTTAGCTAGAATTGGTTTTTTGTGGGTGTGTATGGTGTGAAATAGGGATCAGGACACCTTTTTTCCCCACATGGAAATCCAACTGAATCCCATGAGTATAGCAGCAGGCTGCTTATATTCTTTGCTAAGTAGAGATGACTTAGTGTTCTCATCATTTACCTGGATTCAAAATAGAGTGAAATTTTAGTTCACTCTCTGTGCTGTGCCATCACCCAGCTTTCTCTTGGCATAAATTAATCAATTCTGAATTAGCTCAATGCTTAATTGTTCTAATTAGCCCATGAAAATTATAAATGTACCAGGTGCTAATGTGATTCCAAACACAAATGCAGGAAACAAGTATAGAAACCTTGTGATAGTACCTATTCATTTTGTTTTTTACATCTTGTTGTAATACATTATCTGCTTTGACCAGCTGTTGTTAATAGAAACTGTATAGTCTCATTTAATTCCCACAATAACCACATGGGATAGGTTTTCATTTTGGTTACGTTAGTTGCAATGGACAGAGCACCATTCAAGTTAACCAATGGAAGGTTAATCATAAGGAGACACAGAAGTGGATCATTCTTAAGGAGTAAGGCAGCCAAGACCAGTAGACCAGTCTCTCTCTGGGCATCTCTGCCTCTCGGGGCAGCTGCTTCTGCAGGCTTGTACTTTCACTCCCCCTGGGGAAGAGGGAAAGTAGTGGTCACATGGGATAGAACCTAACTTTAAGGGCTGTGAGTTGAGTACTTCCCCTTTTGGAAGGAACTGAGGACTGGTGAGTTTGATGAGACATCTTACACAAGTCATTATGATGACCATTTTACAGGTAAGTCAGACAGACTAGAAAAGGTCTGAAACCTTTCGAACAAGGCCATAGGGTTAGTGCAGGCGGAACATCTCTGAAGTCACAGCCAGACTGCTTTGTTTATGAAAAGTTGTAACTTGGCTCTATAATTCAGTAATTTAAATACTATATATCAGAAAAGAATTGGTGTATTTTCTTAGCTCTACTTAGTGCATTTTAAAAACCAGTTTAAGAGTTTAGTTTCCACTTTACTTTAAGTAGTTAAAACTACTTCCAGTAGGGGTGATTGGTTATACTATGAAGCTCTTTGCATATTTCTAATTTTAAAATTTTTATCACAATATTATTAAAAGCAGTATTTAGAAATATCGTACTAAAGTTTTCATGCATTAATGACAAAACTATTTTGTCATTTATGATGTGTTTTGTTTCAGGTGAACATCTCTAGTCTCAGCTGTCAACCACTCTTTCTACTAACTAGATGTTACGTGCTGAGAAATCTATCACCATCTCGACTTTCCAGAAAGCAGAAAATCTTTTTCTGGCTGTGTGCAGACACTAGGGATACAACTTTTTTTTTCGTAAAGTTTGATTTTAAAGTCCCCCAGAAGATGCCCTTTTAATGTTCCTATGAGTGCATGACCTGTAAGGTCCCTTCTGGTTCTTACAAGTCTTGGTAATTCACTGAGGTAAAATTATTTCAACAAGAACCTCAGTGCTCTTATAGCTGTTTACTTCTGAGCTTTTACTTGAAGTACACTTTAAACCATGAAGTAAAAGTGAGTGTGGTGTGTTACTGCAAGCACAATGCAAGTAGTCCTTAAAATATTCCTATCTCCCTTGAATATACCTCTAATCTACAAGCAGCCTCCTGGGACAATCCCTGTGTGTCTTTTATGCAAAGACAATAAAGCATTCAACAGGGAAGGGACATGAGACAGGACCCAAACAAATAGAAAGAGTATATGCCACAAAGGGTTCCTATAAGCAACGTTTGTCTTCTGGAGGCAATTAGTAATGGCATCATGTTGAAGGCAAATGCCTGTTGCACAGGCAACAGGTGGGGTTGAGTATAGAGCTTTGTTTCTCAAAGTAGAATACTTGGGCTGCTAGTTAAAATGTATATTCCTGGGCTCTCTCTCAGGTTAGTCAATCAAAATTTATGGAGTAGGGCCTGAGGATTGAATTTTTAACAAGCTTCCCATGTGACATGTGCACTGAAGATGCTCACCAGCGTATACAAAGAGGATGGAAAGACATAAATAAAGGTTGTGTAGGAGTATGCAGTACACCCATTCAACCAACCATATTTATAAAGCATCTTATTCATGTTCTAAATGCTGTGAGTGTGGCTGATTTTTTTTTCCCCACAAGAAGTTTTAACAGCTGACAGAAGTTTCATTAGCATGAAATCTCATGCTATGGTGGAAAAAAAAAAAAAAACAGACATTTCCCAAAGTAACTTGCAGGATGCTTGGTGTGTATTTTCAGCTCTCCTTGAGGCGGCGGCAGATGCTTCTGTTAGAAACCCTGAAGGTGAAACAGACCATCCTGGAGCCAATCCCTGCCTCACTGAAGTTGCCCGTTGCTGTCAGTTGCTACTGGTTGCAGCACACTGAGACCAAAACAAAGCTACATCATCTACAATCCTTACTGCTCACAATGCTACTGGGACCCTTGACTTCCATAATCAACAGCCCTGGTAGGTAAATGGAAATTACAGGAGTATATTGTTGCATGTTGCTTGCAAACTGTTTGCTCAAGAGTTTACACAAACAAAAAAGTATTCTTGGATTATTTACTCCCATTAATTATATCAGAACTTAGATGTGGAGTCATCAAAATATCATTCATTCATTGGTAAATATTTTTTAACACTTCATGTGCCAGGCTCAGTGCTGGAGGGCTTGAATCTTAAGTATACAGCAGTGAGATGTGTTGGGATACTGCCAACTCCCATCTCTTTGGTGGCACCTACTGCTTTAACTTGTGAAGTATGACAGTGTATTTTGCCAGCTGCATTTGTATTCCATGTTCCCTGTCCAGTTATTCACACAGCAGCAACATCATCACAAGAAACTTGCCCAGAAGTGAAACTTCTAAATACCTACAGCCACTGCATTCTTGCTTATACATCTTTTTATTCCTTTTTCTCTGCTGTAAGTTTCAATTAGTATGGAAGTAGTGATGACATAGTAATTTGTCTTTTTTTTTTTTTTTTTTTTGAGATGGAGTCTCACTCTGTTGCCTAGGCTGGAGTGCAGTGGCACAATCCTGGCTCACTGCAACCTCTGCTGCCTGGGTTCAAGCGATTCTCCTGCCTCAGCCTCCCAAGTAGCTGGGATTACAGGTGACCGCCACCACACCCAGCTAATTTTTGTATTTTTAGTAGTGACGGGGTTTCACCATCTTGGTCAGGCTGGTCTTGAACTCCTGATCTTGTGATACACCTGCCTGAGCCTCCCAAAGTGCTGGGATTACAGGCATGAGCCACCACGCCCAGCCAGTAGTATCTCTTAAATACACCGAAGCAAGGTTATCTGCATATAATACAAGGTGAAGTAAATGCTGAAACATTGGGACACTTTAATACTCTAGTGGAATATCCTCTTTAAAGATTATGAATGCTCTACCACTGTATAAATATGTATAATAATTATACTCTAGAATAGTACTATCTAATATGGTGGCTACTAGCCAGACGTGGCCAAAGTTAAATTCCATTTAAATTAAAAATTGAGGTTTTCAGTTACACTAGCCACACTTCAAGTGTCAGGTAGTCACATATGGCCATAGACTAGCTTACTGTATTGGACAGCACTGCAGAAAGTTCTATTAGATAGTGCTACTCTAGTTTACTATTTTATAAGACTAAGATAAAAGAATGGAACAGCATGGACTCCTGTTTCCCAAGTATTAAGGCTCAAGCTTGACAGCTGTCAGAGGGACTATTGTTATACGACAGCCAACTTAAATCAGTGAAGGCCCACTGCTGCTTTACGAACACAGATTTAGGATATTTCCTCTGATTGAATAATAAATACACTGTAAGAAAGCTCTCAGAGCACAAGCCTGTTAAGTTTTTACCTGAGTCCAACAGAAGGGGCATGTCAAGGGTCTGTTTCTTTTCTTTTAGGAAACGTGGACCCTGTCCCCAGGCAGGCTCAGTGCCTTGCTGCTCGCTAGTTGGTAAAAGGTGGGCCTCCTTTTGATTATTTTCAAATTGGTCCAGATGTTAATTTTGTGTACCCCTGCCCAAACAAATCTGTAGAAACTTAGAGCTAAACACACGCAACATTCCTTATTTCCTAGGATTGCTGCTTCTTGCCCCTTATTCTCTACTATGAAAAGAAGCTGATTATTTGCCAAATTCTCCAAGTCATACTTTAGCTTCCTCCCATAAAACACAGAGGTCAAAATGTGTTTTGAACACACACGTTGTTTCTTTAACATAAATGTACCACAGCATGGGAATTTCGGTGAAAGAGAACAGTAAAGAGAATAATATTTAATAGTCATTTGTATTTTTCATAGACACAGATTTAGGGTTTAGAGAATTCAAATGCAGACATGTTTATAGTCAGGTAGTAGACCAGTGGAAGAGATCTTATTTCAGGGAAAAAGTAAATTCTGATGGGTTGAATAAAGTTAGGTCATCATTAAAAAAACAGTTCAGTATCAGTATTTCCATTTATACAGCAAGGCATTTATGAAGCCAGAAGAGAAAAACATCTTAGTTTTTTTCAATGCATTGTTTTCTGTATGGAATTTGTAGTATATGTGGGGAAATGAAAAGCTGTTACAGTGCTTTTGAAATACTGCCCTTGGGTTGTTTCTTTATTTAGGTAAGGAAGAGCTGCAGGAAGATGGTGCTAAGATGTTGTATGCAGAGTTCCAAAGAGTGAAGGTGCAGACACGGCTGGGCACAAGACTGGACTTAGACACAGCTCACATCTTCTGTCAGTGGCAGTCCTGTCTCCAGATGGGGATGTATCTCAACCAGCTGTTGTCCACTCCTCTCCCAGAGCCAGACCTAACTCGGTAAGCACCATGGGAAACTTTAGTTCAGATGGAAGCACACAAAAGTAAATACAGTACTTTCACTTATATTTAAAGCAACAAAGTTACTTAAAAAAAAAAACAACCTAATCTTAGTGTAATTGATTTTGAGTCACTGTTATAGCTGAAGAGCTGGAAACAGGAAAAATATTAAATTTCCATATTCTCGAAGAATGTTTCCATGATTCAATCCAATTTTAAAACATCAGTTCCTTTAAGTAAAACGTTAATATGTGGGAGAGGGGAGGTAATTGTTGGTAGGATATAACTCTCTCCTTTCCTCTTGGTCTTTAAATGTCACTTTGTAGAGCCTTTTTCTGATAACCCACCCTAGTGAGACATACTGTCTACCCTCATTCACTCTAGTCCTGTTACTCTGTATTTTTTTTAACTGCATTCCTTACCACTTGGCATATGGCTTACTCATTCATTCAAATATTAAATGCCTACCCTGTGCTAGGGTGTAGGGACAAAAACAGAATCTCTGCTCTAATGGAGCTTTCATTCTAAGTGAGATGACGAGTAGATGCCCAAGTGAACTTAACATAGGATATTTGCTTTACCAGGCAAGAAAGACAATAAGGGAGTTGAGCCTATGTGCCACAGAGTAATTATAATGTTTGTCTGTGGAGTTTAAGCTGGGTATCATAAAAAGAAATGACAGCAGCAGTAGGGTGTGGAGCAGTGAAAAAAGTGATAGGATCAATGGATTGGACATCTTGGTAATTGACCATCCAGGAGGTACTTGAGGGAGAGATGAAGATAAAAAGGAGATAAATTATGTTTTGTTTGTCTCTCCACTCAGATGTAAACTCTATGGGTGGAGGGGCTTGTCTATTTAATTTGCTGTTGCAGCCCCAGTGCCTTCAATACTTTGAATGAGGATATATGGAGGCATACAAAATATGGTGGGACTTTATATATTTCAACGTAAAAAGCCTCCTGGCAGTAAACAGTGTTGTTAATGTATCTCTGGGCCTTATATCTGAGCTAACACAAATAAGACTAATTGGCCTTTGACCCATGGATTCTTTATTTCTTTTGTTTAATAATTTAAGGTCATTCTTGACTGGATCCTCTTTAGTTACCACAAATCCTTTTAAAACAAAACAGGAAACACAAAACCAAACAGTTCTCTTAATTATGATTTAAAGAGCAGGACTGTTCTTGAATCTCAGCATAACCAAGGCTTTTTACACAGAGATTTTACACTGATTAAATGATGGTTCTACATGGATTGCTGAGGTACCAGTTCATCAGCTTTGTCCATAACTAATAAACTTGTGGATTCCAATTAATCTCATCTTCTATTTGTGAAGGTTTTTAGTCCCAGTGAATGACCTTGCAAATGATGCCAATAAATTTTCTCCTATTCTAACAAACCACCTGTTTGGTTTATCAGGGTCATTTTAAATTCCTTTTCTTTAAAATTAAAGTGTTAAAGACACCTGCTCAGCCTGGGACTAACTGCAGAACCAGCTAAGCATGCATCATGTAATTTGTTGATAAAAAGTTTTTAAGTATCACCAGCAAAGAATCTTTTGTCATACCAGCTCAGTTCCTTCCTTCAAAGAACAGATTATTCTTAAGTAATTTCAATAATATTATAGAGCAATAAGAGCTCTCATTGTTTAGATGCATTTGTTGAAGCTATGTCAATGGTGGTTATCCTGTTGCACTGAATTAGTTCTTTAACAACACACTGTTTTCTCCCTTTGAACAGACTGTACAGTGGAAGCCTGGTGCACGGGCTATGCCAACAACTGCTAGCATCGACCTCTGTAGAAAGTCTCCTGAGCATGTGTCCTGAGGCTAAGCAACTTTATGAACATCTATTCAATGCCACAAGGTCATATGCCCCCACTGAAATATTCCTACCAAAAGGTAAATCAAATTCAAAAAAAAAAAGGCAGAAGAAACAGAATACCAGCTATTCTAAGAACAGAGGGAGAACCACTGCACACACCAAGTGTTGGTACAAGGGAAACAACCGGTTTGGGTTGTTAATGGTTGAAAACTTAGAGGAACACAATGAGGCCTCCGACCTTGAATAAAATTCAGTTTGCATCAAACTAGATGTATTTAATATAATCCTTACTTCAAATTATTCTGTTACCTCCCTTGAAACAATTAACTTTTTCTTTAGGACTAACTTGTTAGAGGATAAACATCACAACAATCTGAATTCCAAGTTATTTTGTATTTTGCTTTTAATAAATACAACCTGATTTAAGAAACTTTTGTATTTCTAAATATGTTTGAAACCATGTTGATACTTCTCACGTTCCACTTCAGCAAGTTAACGGTAATATATGCTATATGCTTTAAATTGCAGCAATTTAGCCAGCTATATTCTCAGAAAGAGTAAAAGTCTCACTCAATTATTGCCTTTAAGTAGCAGCTGGTTATCATTTCAAAAAATTTTAAGAACAGTTTCCTCTTTGTACTTTAGTATGAAGTCTGGGCAATGAAAGGTAGAGAAGTGAGGATGCCAGACAGAAAATGTCTCTACTAAAAGTAAGTACTTAAGTCAATGAGACCATGACAGGATTGAAGAGCACTTTAGGTACACTCCAGGTTTTAAAGCAGAAGTTCAAACTAATGGCCCCAGCCAAATAGGAAACAGCATCCTGAGCTGTTAGACCTAGAGGAGGAGGAAACAGTGAGAAGTGAAAATATCAGAGATATATGCAGCAATACCAGACTGTATGCCCTCTTTATACTATAGATTTTGACCCATTAATGAGATGTGAAAGTAATGAGTCACACCCATTATTTTTTAATGAAAAAATTAGAATGGAAAATATCAGATAATACATATCATGTATTAGGTCATTGTGTAAAATGTATTCCTTACTGTGGACTGTAGTGAAAAAGTTTAAAAGGTACTGCTCTGGAAAATACTGCCAAATGGAGGCTGCTAAAATTAGAAATACCTGAAGAGTTGTGAAGGTGCAAGCCAGTTCCAAATAAGAACTTGAAAATAAAGAGAACCAAGTAGAATAAATGCATTGGGCAAGATCCGAAAATATATTCAACCTTCATTTTACTTGTATTCATACAAATTGTGTTCTTCCTTCTGTACTCTCTCATTGGTATATTCCATCAGGAATAGCCCTAAAGGTAGCTTTAAAGCTGCCATTTTGAGCAGGCCTATGTACAGTTCCTAATATCTGATAAACAATTTTCTTTACTGTCCTAGAAGTACCATACTCTTAGAGGAATAAGCCCAGCATCAGCCAGTGTCAAACACACACCTGCCAAGTGTTGACTGGGTTTCTCCATTTACAAACGACACAATACATCATTTGCTCCTAGAATATTCAAACCTAACAATTACTTTGTTAAATAAGAGTTCTTGAAATAAGGAAATTTTTATTATTTTCAGAGGATTACATGGGAGTTCTTCAGTAAGGTTATTTTTATAACCTTACTAACAACCATCTCCAAAGAGATGGTTATTCCCAGAAGAATCAAGAAAAGAGCAGTCAAGTACATCTATTTTTGAAAAGAAATGTTACTGGAAAATAATGTATCTAATGGGGACTATAAACATGGCAGACCCATGCTGGGTGTGTGGCTCACGCCTGTAATCCCAGCACTTTGGAAGGCCAAGGCAGGCAGATTATTTGAGGTCAGGAGTTCAAGACCAGCCTGGCCAACATGGTGAACCCCATCTCTACTAAAAATACAAAAATTAGCCAAGCATCATGGCAGGCACCTGTAGTCCCAGCTACTCAGGAGGCTGAGGTGGGAGAATTGCTTGAACCTGGGAGACAGAGGCTGCAGTGAACCGAGATAGTGTCACTGTACTCTAGCCTAGGTGTCTCAAAAACAAAACAAAACAAAACAAAAACAAAACAAAACAAAAAACACACACATAAGACCTTTGTTATACCAAATCCTCCCTACCTTGATTCCTGGAGGTTTGAGGCTAATCTGGAGATTATATTAATATAACTATCCCATTTCCTGGGTTGTCATCAACACTGCTTCTTAAAACCACTGAATTACCTCTATCATGTTTTTCTTTGATTAAAAGTGTCCTCCTCCAGCAGAAGTAATAAGTCAGGTTCCTTTCTCTAACCATGGCACTCAGGACCATTCCACTGAAAATTATCCAGCCTTGCAGTAAAGGAGTGAAAGTCTAATAATGTCCCTTTAAGCATACTACCCTGGTGTATATCTTCTCCTACATATATTAGATGAGAGGTCACAGGCACTTCACAGGAGTATGTAAGGTGGTTCACCGAAGAATGATGACATAGCACCTGAACCCCCTGCAGAAGACATTCTTATTTAAGCTGCTTGGGAGACAACATACAATGAAATGACAAAAGATTATTTTGGTGGTTCACCGAAAAATGATGACATAGCACCTGAACCCCCTGCAGAAGACATTCTTGTTTAAGCGGCTTGGGAGACAACATACAATGAAATGACAAAAGATTATTTTATTAGGTTGGTGCAAAAGTAACTGTGGTTTTTACCATTATATAAAGGATTGTCTGTCAGATGCAAAATGGCAAAGTGCAGACTGAATACTACAATAAGGAAACAGCAGTCACCAGGATGAGAGGTTAAATCACAGGAAGATTCTCATGCCTGGCTTTTGACCTGGCTTTAAAGAATAGGAATTTTAAAATTCAGATCAGATATACATTAGGAACACCTGTGTAGAAGCAGAATGTTATAGATCCCATATTCCCTTTCCAAAATCTAGTTTCCTGTGTTTGCAATCAAGTGATTAGGTCCTGCTCTCTCTAATTCAGTTCTAACAAATGAAATCTCATCTTAGGCTTTGGAAATTGTCTTCAGTTAGCAGCTCAAGTAACAAAAGGAACTCGGGGCAGCGAAGATGAATGAATTTTAGAGATAAAGCTGAAGAGACAGGAAAACTTTTACTATAACCTAATCATGTTCTGTATTTAGTGGTGATAAAATTATATGTGAAGTCTATTTTGTACAAGCACTTTTTGAGACACCTGGACCTTGAAAGTTTAATATACATCCTGTAAATATAATCACAGGTCTTTCATGCTATTTGATCATGGGGAAAGAATTCAAATTAACCTTTTAGCATCTGAATTTGAATTTCAGAAGATAAAGACCATAGCTAAAAAGCCCTTAGATTTCTCTTTTTCTCCTTTGTGCACAAAAGGAAATAAATCAATGACTATGCCTCAGTTGCCCTACCTGCAAAGGATTTTAACAGTCCAAATTATTGTCTAAAAGATAAAATAACATGTATTTTTAAGTTACTTAACGCAGTGCCTGATACTAAAAATGTGTTATTAAGTGATGGCCATTGTTATATCCCCAATGAAAAGCCAGGGCAAAGCAAGGAATGTGGGAAGAAGTGAGTGAGTGTTAAGCAGTACAAAGATTAAGACAACGTTTGAGACCAGAATTGCCATAGGTTTAAGAGCAGAATTTTGCAGAGGCAAAAGAGATCAACACTATCAAATATGGTGAAGAAGAGAGACAGGCAGGAATGTGAGACTATTATAGCAACTCCAGCAGTAGCCACACTGGAAAGGGCAGAAAACTACCAAAAGAATTTCAATGGGCAGCCAAGCTCAAACTTAGAAAATAATGAAAAAAGACTAGAAGGAATTATCCCCATGTGAGTACCTGTCCCCCTTTAGCCCTTTTTCCTATTTTCAGAGTTTTCTGTAGTGTTTTTAAAGCTCAATTTGAAAGAGCCCTTGGCATGTTTAAAGATAGGAAAAGGTGGCCAGGCGCAGTGGCTCACACCTGTAATCCCGGCACTTTGGGAGGCCAAGGTGGGCAGGTAACGAGGTCAGGAGATCGAGACCATCCTGGCTAACACGGTGAAACCCCGTCTCTACTAAAAATACAAAAACAAAATTAGCCGGCGTGGTGGCAGGCGCCTGTAGTCCCAGCTACTCGGGAGGCTGAGGCAGGAGAATGGCGTGAACCCAGGAGGCAGAGCTTGCAGTGAGCCGAGATCGTGCCACTGCACTTCAGCCTGGGCGACAGAGCGAGACTCTGTCTCAAAAAAAAAAAAAAGAGAGAGAAAGGTGAAGAGCAGATATTACCATTTCCTAAAAATTTCCTCTTCCTGCAACTACCAGCGTTATAAACCTGGCCCTACTCCATAATCCTAAGGAGGCCAAACCCAGTTTTACCCTTAGCAAGGTTGCCAGATTTCACTGGGTGCTGCTCTCTACCACATGCTGTTTGGCTGGCTGGCGTACCATGAACCTGAGCAGCACCTGGAAAGCCGTCACTACCGAGACCAGAAAGTTCCATAAAGAGATAAACTTTCAGTGGTGCCTGACTCAAAATGTGACACTGTATTTTCAGTAAGATAGATGTGGGGTACTTGGTGTTTATCTCATGTCTTTTAATGACACACTTCAGTCATCACAGCTGAAAGTGATTCTGCATCTTGTACCAATTTGAAATTAAATACTACTCTTGGAAAAATGCCACCCCACTTCCAGCAGCAGCTTTCTGAGCCATACAGGATAAGCTGCTTTTGCATTTCTTTCCAGAGGTATGAATAATACTAAATTCAAGTCCATCCAGCTGTAAAAATTCTAAGATGAGAACTTCATGTTGAGGAAGGAAGTTTTAAAATTTAAAAGGCATGACTACACGACAGTCTGTTAAAATGGGAGAAGTGAATGAGATAATACATGGAAGAAGAATTTCTAGCTAGTTTCACTGGATTCTGTTTTTAGGGAGAGAAATCAAATGAAAAATGAACATGTTACAATGCACATTCAATATCTTCTATTCCTGCTACTCTTGAAAACATTCTATTTGGTTAAAATAGCTAAGTCTTTCTCTCAAAATATAAATATATTTTTATATTTATGTATATATGCACATATATAGTCACCTTTTGGTATCTGTGGGAACTATGCAGATATGTTTTGGTTTAGAATGTTCTGTTCTGAGAAAATGAGTTAGTGACTATATTTTTTCCCTAAGACTGAGCTGTTAGGATAGTTTAGTTTCTACTATTACTAAATGTTGTCTTCTCTAAGCAAGATAATATACTTTAGCCTATTCAGATTAAGCTTTGTTTCTCTGGGTTTGTACAACCAATAGGAGGGAAACCTCCACTTCTCTTCTGCATCCAAGAGGTAGAAGTGATCCCATCAACCAGACAGGAGAAGACTGCTTCAGATGGATAAAAAATTGGGTGAGCAGAGAGAGAGAGATGGGAAGCACAATTCAGATGGGATGGCAGATCAGAATACTCCACCTACTGTAAGAACAAGAAGCCTTGATAATGTGATGGCATGTCCTCCTGGTTGATGATGTTTTAACAACAGTCTGAGACACTCTGACTTTCTCTACATGGGGGCCTTGACAGAGACTCGGAGTAGTCACTGACATCAAATCTGCTACCAAGTGCATCCATGCAAGAGAGAATATACTGTTGGGAGATCGGAGGGTAGAGAAAACTGGTGTCACTTCCTTTCTAATCCACTGAATGCAAGGTACAGGCCTATTTTCCTCTTTTTGAATATCTAAATGAGGAGGCAAACTTTCTACAAAGGGCCATATAGTAAATATTTTAGGCTTTACAGGTCATATAGTCTCTTGCAACGGCTCACCTTTGCTGCCATAGCATGACAGTGCCAATAAACAATATTGGAAATGAATGTGCATAGTTGTGTTCTAATAAAACTTTATTTACAAAAATAGGCAACAGGAGAATCTGACCTGCATGGCGTAGTTTCTTTCTTTTCTTTCCTTTTTCTTTTTTTGAGACAGAGTCTTGTTCTATCTCTCAGACCAGAATGCAGTGGCGCAATCTAGGCTCACTGCCTCCCAGGTTCAAGCAGTTCTGGTTCTTAGCCTCCCAAGAAACTGGGATTACAGGGATGCAACACCACGCCCTACAGATTTTTGTATTTTTAGTTTCGCCATGTTGGCCAGACTGGTCTCGAACTCCTGGCCTCAAGCAACCTGCCTTCCCCACCCTCACAAAGTGCTGGGATTACAGGTGTGAGCCACCACGCCTGGCCATAGTTTCTACACCAAAACTAAATAATAGCTCCATGTGGGTGAGTTAAACAACATTAAATTAAACTATTTCCCTAACTTGTAATACCTCTAGCTGATGCATGGACCATCCAACCATCCAGACCCACTCCATATAGAAAAATACTTACAAAATCTAATGTAATCCTATTACGCAACCACACAGATGAATGAGAGACAGAAATAGGAATTAAAACATTCTAATTTATAACTTCTTAAAATTGATCTAATAATGCTTAAATGTAAAGTTTGTCATGTCTTTCCTATCAGACATACATTTTCTACACAGTCACCTATTTGTAAGACACACATACCATGTATTTCACAGTACGCCTGCAAGATGCAGACCTGACAAGAGCAATGGTGCAGGCATTATATGGTATTTTATTTATGACCATAAGATGGCACCAAATTGTCACTTGTCAACTAAAGGGCACTTTGATATACTTATCACAGATAAAACTTTAATGAAAGTTCTTTAATGTAGTTGAGAAGATTAGTAATTTTTTAAAAAACTATTAAAAGGCACATTTTCAAAACCTACAAATCCAGAGCCCAAAAATGGATCTCTGGAATTTATATAGAACAATTTGCTCAGTTTCTGGCATTGAGTGCTCATAACAATGAGATGTGGTTTCTACTCAAAAAGGTTACTAAGTAGAGCAATGCAACTATTGCTTAAGAAATAATGATGCTAGGGCACCTTTGCGTTAAATATGAAAAGAAGTTCTGTCAGGCCTAACAGCCATGAAGGCCATGAAGGCCTAACACCACAGAAATGCGAGCCTTTGTCAGTATATTTGTCAGTTTGGCCAGATTTGAGTAAAACAGGATAGGAATAGCAAACTCAGGTGTGTACAGTGACCTGCACATGAAACACCATCTACCTGAAGCAGCTGTGCAAGCACAGGCTGTTACATCATATATGCTCATGTGTACACGAGAACACCAGCAGATTTACATTAGAAAAGGATTTCTAAGGATAAAAACTAATGGCTCAAATAATTGTTTTCACTTTTCTCCCCAAACTTTGACAATTTATGAAAGAGATTACCAAATTTCTGTTTAGATTTATCAACAAGTGTTTTCAACTTAAATTTTTAATGCTTTCTAAAACATAAAAATCCCAAAATTTTGTTATATATAAATATTTTTTATTTTTAACATATTTAAATAAGTTATATGCAAACTTATTGCTACATTTAAAGAGTGTTTACAAGAAGTTAGGCTGGGCGTGATGGCTCACGCTTACAATCCCAGCACTTTGAGAGGTCAAAGTGGGCAGATTGCTTGAGCCCAGGAGTCTGAGACCAGCCTGGGCAACATCATAAAACCTAATCTCTACAAAAAAATACACAAAATTAGCTAGGTATGGTGGCACGTGCCTGCAGTCCCAGCTACTCGAGAGGCTGAGGTAGGAGGATCACTTGAGCCCAGATGTCCAGGCTGCAGGAAGCCATGATCACCCTACAGAGCAACACCCTGACTCAAACCAAAAAAAAGTGTTCAAGAAACTGTACCCCCCACCCAAGACACACACACACATTATAGAAATCTGGAAAGGTTATTCTTGTTGGCATTTCACTGGGCTTTGAAGTAGAGGTAAAAGCTCTGATTCTCAACATTGGGACAGAGAAAAAAGGATTTTAACTTAAAGTAACACTGTCCACAATGATCTCAAAGTCAACTGTACTAGAGCATTGTGTAGAAGACGAGACTAGAAAGGCCAAAAGAATTACACGTAAAATTTAAAAAACTAAACAGGCCAAGTGCTGTGGCTCATGCCTGTAATCCCAGCACTTTGGGAGGCTGAGGCACGTGTATCACCTGAGGTCAGGAGTTTGAGACCAGCCTGACCAACATGGTAAAACCCTGTCTCTACTAGATATGCGAAAATTAGCTGGGCATGGTGGCATATGCCTGTAATCCCAGCTACTCGGGAGGATGAGACAGGAGAATCACTTGAACTCAGGAAGCAGAGGTTGCAGTGAGCCAAGATTGCGCCACTGCACTCCAGCCTGGGCAACAGAGCAAGACTTCTTCTCAAAAAACAAACAAAAAAATCAACATTGTTTTCTACTCTTCTGCCACAATTACTCATTCAGAGTAAGCAGCTGTTTTCTAATGGTAATGTTATTTACTCACTGGGGTTTCCTCGTGTGGCATACCTTAAGCTATGTGGTTCGTTGACACACACATAAACATACATACACACACACTCTCACCTCTTAGAAAGTATCTTACTGCAAGTATCAAAAAGAAGTGCTACCAGTAATTCAGATCAGTGTTTTCCAGTCAGTAACCTTAATAACAGATTCACTATTAACATTCGATAACAAAGGAGATTGAAATATTATCTTGTCCTTCTGCATTTTGAATTTATACAACTGTTTGCTGATTAATAACTATGCTAAAGGAAAGTTTTTAAAGGAAATCTTATTCTGTCAAAGCTGAGTTTACTTTCACTTACTGCTTAATTTAACAACAACAAAAAAATGGATGCTTGTTTTTTTACTAGCTTATCATTAGTCAGCCATAGCTTTAACACATCCATCTGGGAAATCTCAAGGACATAACAAGCTTTACATTTCAGATGGACCTGTGTCCCACTAAACCCTGCTTAGCTTAGGTTCTTCTGCTAATAGCTCTACTATTCAAGCCAAAGGCCACAGACTAGTATCTTTTCCATTTTCCTTTTCTCCTATCCAGTCACGTCAATGTTCTCTCTCAGAAGATACAAATTCAAGGCTGGGCACAGTGGTTCACACCTAATCCCAGCATTTTGGGAGCCCAAGGCTGGTGGATCGCCTGAGCTTAGGAGTTCGAGACCAGCCTGGGCAACAAAGTAAAACCCTGCCTCTACCAAAAATACAAAAAAATTAGCCAGACATGGTGGTGTGCACCTGTAATCCCAGATACTCAGAAGGCTGAGGTGGAAGGATCACTTGATCCTGGGAGGTAGAAGTTGCAGTGAGCCGAGATCACACCACTGCACTCCAACCTGGGGGACAGAGTGAGACCCTGCCTCAAAAAAAAAAAAAAAAAAAGACAATTCAAATTCCATGCCTTTCTCTCCATCCTGACTGCCACAGCTCAATCATCCCTTTACTCCTTAAGCTTCCTTGAGTTTCTAATTGGTCTCCCTATTTCAGTCTTCACAACTGATCCTCTGTGCTTCCATCAGCATGTTACGATACAAAAATCTAAACTCACATCAAACTCTTGAAATGCCATGGCATAGTATCAGACAAATCAATTGTCTCTGGTTTCACCATTAGGCTTCTGCCTCTCTCTCCAACCCTTCACACTGTACCTCCTGTCTTAACAGTGTCAAACTCACTGTGGTTTTCAGAGATTCCTTCTAGCCCCTACCACCACCTCTGCAGTGGCTTTGCAGTTTGGCTGCAATGTCCTACTGCTTCTCAGCTGGAGTTTCCCAACTTAAAATTTGATTCAGCTGTCACTAGTTCTAGGCAATTTCCATGACAAATTTCTTTGAGGATCCCATGAAGTTATTTGTCTCCTTCAGCTACTGTAGCATTCTGGACAACATTTACCATCCTACTTGATATATTTCACATTGGTCTCCAGAACTGACTGAAAACTTCCCGAAGGCATGATACTACTTTTTTTTTTTAAATCTAAACCCACAACAATGTTTATGGACAACTGTATCTACATTAATACCAGGGACTGGTTAACCATTATCCATTATTAACAATAACCAACTCTTGACAACCAAAACCCAAAATAATGTCATTAAATAAGAGTTAATGGTTCCAGTGGTAACTGAGCTCAAGGAATCTTAACCATCAGAGTGATCTGTCTGTCCAATCACATACTAGTTAAGGATGAATATCCATACCACGTTTTAGTATGCAAATCAGCTGCTGTTTGGATTGCAGGAGCTCAGTCTTAAAAAGTGCTTCAAAGATTTTCAAATGCCAACGTCAAGGAAATATCTAGTGAAATGTGCACTGGACTCATTTTAATCTATGTGTATTTTTAAAGTAAATGGGCAAAGATCCCTATTAACTTTCTTGAAATAGCTTATTAGCAGTAATATCCCCTGCTATCTGTGTTCACGGGCTCCTATAGGGCAGGGATGCCATCATCGTTCTACTTCTAGCACACTCCACGTACTAAATAAATGTAATGAAAAGATAACCAGTTAATCATCTAACTTCATGGATGAATCATATGCGGAAGTGAATTGCCAAGTGACAGAGGCAGAAAGCAAGGTAAAGTTAATTAGGTTTCCTAAATATTAGTTTATTGTTTGCCTCCAACTCATTTCAGTGAGAAACTATTTTTAAGCGTGACCAATACATACTTTACTTATGTAGTGTATCAAGGAGACCAAAACTTAAGTGATCTCAAAAAGACTACCAATGTAAAATACATACCCTACATGGACATAACAGGTAAATAATGTGTCTTATTCTTGTGAGGGTGGTTACTGCTATATAAACAAAGCCTATATCCTGAGAGGGGAGGGTCTTTGGGTTGCATGGTTTCACTTTTGTTTCATCTCTGGGTTATGCAATGTCCAGCATAAATGTGACACAACATGTTCAGCCTTGTTCTGTGTGGCCAGTTTTGATCACTTCAGAACTCTTTACCTCATCAGTGCATTATTTTAAGTTCTTTTCTTTTCTTCCCTGATGTTTAGCCATTATGGGGTCAAATAACTCCATAAGGTAGTCTAACAGGGAAAAACATCAAATAAGTTAGTATTGTTAGGGACTCTAGCAAGTCCTAGGATTAGGAAATGGGGTAAAAATTTAAAATTTAGATACCAGCACATTTAAATCATCCATGTCAACTTGGATTAATATATTATGGAAAATTGCAATCTGGATCTGTACTGTACATTCAACTTCTTTTTAAATCATAGATTCTGTGTACTATGCATTCTCCAGCATCCATATGAATAATTTTAATTTCTGTATCTTCAGCATCCATATGGATAATTTTAATGCTAATAGTCCCCACTGGGATGCCATTAACTTAAGAAATCATTTTTATTTTTATAGTACAAAGCAAATGAATGTATAGGCACATTTATTTCAATCAAGTCATAATCTGAACCTAAAATGCAAAGCAAAAGATTAACGTGCATTTAATACGTATTTCAAGTCTTTGTAACAGAGAAGAAAAATCATTACAAAATTAAGGTATGAGACATCAAGTCACTAATGATAGAGTTGATTAGACAATGGCTTCCATGTTCCATCTAATGACATGGAACAATGTACATTTGACAATTCAGCCTTAAAGGGTTAAGTAGAATAAACTTCAGGCAGCTCCTTACACTCAACTGCCTCAGTAACAAGACTCAAAGAATAGATATTTTCCCTATCAATGACAATAGTTCAGTGCTAACACTTGCAGTTTAATATTGGATAAAAGCTAAGGAATGGTTCATCCTGACAGATTATAAAAGACAAAACTTATTAGCTTGAAGAAGGATTAAACCTCTAAGATTTGGGACCCATTTCTGTTTATAGATAGAAATATTCAACAGAAAAACAAATTTCTAATTTTAAATTTCTGGCCCACATACTCAAAACAAATGACCTATACCTCATCAAGCTTCTATGAAAACTGATGGCATTACACACAAAATTCATCATTTCCCTAGCATGCCCAATGAAACAAAAAGAAGGTACAGAACACGTGATGAAAGTAGAAGAGACAGACTCAGGTTTGTGCTAAAATCTAGGCCAAAGAAGCTTCAGATGCACACAGAGCAAGGCCAGCAAAGAATCTTCCACATATACTCTGGTTCATAAACCATCTGCTTGGGTTTGGGGACTTTTTATTCTTTAAGTCCAGTAGCCTATACTTCCTAAGAAATATGATTAAAAACTACATAACAGCAAAAATAATAAAATAGAATTACTTAGCTGAGGTATTTGGATTTATATTTAGAGGATGACAAAATGATATTTGACAAAGTATATAGTCTCCTTTAACTCAAAAAGGAAGACATGTTAATATAATTTATTATAAACTTCAGCCCAATCAGTCTTAAATGTTTTTGACTCTATGACTAAGTGTTAATTATGGACACTGTTATCCTAGAATACCACTTGATAGCCCTGCATTAATTCTGCTATACCAAAGACATACCTTTTTAAAATAAAATAAAATTAAATTAAATTAAATAAAGCAACCATTTACACTTACTAAGAAAAACAAAAATTTACTTCAAATTGTAGTATAGGCTTTTCAATCACAAAAAGAAAGAAAAGAACAGTGATCTGACAGTGGTCACATCCTGTGCAAAAAATTTGATACAAAAATGGTAGCACATGGTATCTGAGGTGCTTACATTACAGGAAAAAGGAAATACAGTAGCTGAAATATGGCACTCCTGGGAATCAACTTCTAAACCGAATAGAATGCCTTTGAAATGATTAAATTTATTTGTGTATTAGTAAGAAAGCCCCACCACCATAAATAGTACAATATTTAAAAATAAAAAAAAATATATCTATCTAAGATAGATAGTGTATTTATACTGTTAGACTTCTTTAAGTGCAGAAGGTGGTTTAGGTTTTGCCCTTTTTTTTTAAATTAAATAACTGACCATATGCTTTATAAAGTTTCACTCAATCACAAAAGCCAATTATATCAAGGAATATGATATCAAAGTTGCATAATTTCATGTGGGACTGCCAGCAGGTTAAAGTCTTAAGTCTTTAACATTAATGTTCATTTTTAGTCAATGAATAGTTAAAAAGTTCTCAAATCTTCATATCCTCTTGAACTTGCCCTTCTAAATGATCCTCAGACTGCAATTTCTAGTTTGCAAATAAAATAATGCAATATGCATCATACTTCAAGAAAAGATGATGATGTCGAACTAACATGCTTCTGGATCTTTTCCCTGCTCCTTTCAACCTTCTTTATAATTTCTGCCACTATGCACACTGATGAGGTGAGACCCAAAAGAAACAACAGATCTGCAAGAGAAAATAAGTTGGGTTTTACATTTCTTTGAAACTTAACAGTTGCAAAGCTTAATAGCTTACATTTTTCTAGCATTTTACCACAATTTTTTTTTTTTTTTTTTTTTTTGAGGCGGAGTCTTGCTCTGTTGCCCAGGCTGGAATGCAGTGGTGTGATCTCGGCTAACTGCAACCTCTGCCTCCCAGGTTCAAGCCATTCCCCTGCCTCAGCCTCCCAAGTGGCTGAGATTACAGGCATGTGCCATCATACCCAGCTAATTTTTGTATTTTTAGTAGAGATGGGGTTTCACCATTTTGGACAGGCTCGTCTCGAACTCCTGACCTCAAGTGATCTGCCTGCCTCAGCCTCCCAAAGTGTTGGTATTACTGGCATGAGCCATGGCGCCTGGCCACCACAGCTTTCAAATACATTGTTTCACAACTATTCCATAACGCAGGTACAATCGCCCTCAGTTAAAAATAAGAAAAGAAAAAAGATATTAAATGACTTATCCAAAGTCATATAACTAGGAAAGGCAGCAGCCAGAATTAGAACCTAAGTCCTCTGACCACTTTCCCTGAAACCTTATGTGGCTAGCCTTTATCAGTAACACCAACAAAAGGAGTTTTTTTATTTCATAGATCACACAGCCCTTTAAAAAAGTACTGTATCAACAGTAGTAGACAATTTGAATGAAAATGCCTATCTGAAGATTAAAAATTTGACATTAATATGTTCTATTTCAAAGCATAGAAGACTTGTCTTTACAACAGTATCCACACTATCTCAATTCTTATTTACTGCTTGGAAAACTGCAGATGTTTCCTTAAAATGTCATTTTTTTAAAAAAGGGGAAGCAATGTGAATATGGAATTAAAATACTGAAATTCAACTAGTTCAATTTCAAGGTAATTTTAACTTGTAACAAAAAATACAGTGACACTGTATAACTATTTTCATAAATACCCAAATTAAAAATTCAATAAAGGATAGCATTATTGTCAAATACATCATTCCTCACACTTACATAGGAAAACTGACTTTTAAATGCACTGTATTATACATATAATAAATGGTAACGTAAGAATAATGTGTAATTTCCAAATAATCTTTATAAAACATTCTGCTATTTGGGTCAGACTGACATTTTGTGAAATTAGAATGTACAAACAAGAAAGAGTAAGAAAGAATTATTAGTTTAACTACTGAAAATTCTAACTTTAAAGAAGAGAGCAACTTGGTTTTCAGGGAGATTAAGTCTAGTTTTCTCTTCATACAAGATGGCATAGTACATAAAAAGTTATAAACTATACAGCAGGTTTTGATTTGCTATATTTGAGAATCACATAATATGATTTTTATAACAATTGATAACCTATAAAAAAGCAAAAACCAAAACCCTGGATTTAGGTGAGTAATTCCCGAGCTTTCCCAAATGAAAAAACAGATTCCTTTTTCAAATCAAGTGATTTACTTATTTTGCTATTTTAAAAGAATTTTAAAATTAAAACACATTAGAAAATATGATTTATCTAAAATATATAAATGATAAAGATAACGTTTTCTTTACCCAGTATGCTTAGGCTCTCAGTCTGAAAAACCTTTTGAAGTGGAGGAAAGTAAATAACTAGTAATTGTCCCATGATGGATCCAAGAACTGCATAGCAAAACATTTTATTACTGCAGAGTCCAATCTCAAACACAGACTTGGTCTGTTGGCAGAGCAGAGAATTCAATTATTACTCCTTGGTCACAGAAATAACTTCTTTATTATACTCACTTCTAATTTTTAATAAGCAGTATCACTTTATCACTGAATTCTACAGTGTCAATTCTATGAAATCTCTTAAATTTTACTATTGTTTTGGAATAATTCAGATGGAATAAGGGTAAATATTAAAGTAGCTTTTATTATATTTATCAAGAAAGGGCTTGCTTAAAAAAAAGTGACACTATGTAAATGAGAGCATTTTTAACATCCCAAACATCAAGAAACTTTATTTGTATTTTGCTAAATCATTTCTTCTTTTAACATCCCAAACATCAAGAAACTTTATTTGCCGTTTGCTAAATCGTTTCTATCCATTCTCACTAAGGTAGATATCTAAAATCCTTTCTTGGAGAATGGACCTAATTATGTGTGTACTGAAAAAGTAAAACCACTTTTCTTAAAAAAATAATTACAGCTTCTTTAAAAATTGGTCAATTAGTGAGAATTCACTGTACTTGGAAGTTCTAGCATGGCAAATGGTAATATAGTTAAGGATTCATAAAGTGCTTTAAAGCTGAAATGAATAGTCACGCCTCAAATGAAACTAGTTTTTAAGGACAATATTCTCTAAAAAAGTACCACAAAGCTCTAGGCCATTATTTTCTATCAAAACACTTAGACCAACAAGCAGTAGTCACACCTTAAGATACAACAAGGAAAGAAAAGCAAAATTAAAATGTCCTAAGCTTTGACACAATGACAGGAGTGATGGGAAAAAAATAGGCACAAAACAGCTATTGTACTCCTAGCAATACTATCTTCTAAGATGAGATTAATAAAATCTCAACAGAACCTATGAGGTTTGTTCTATGCTCAGATAATGTTAACCATGATCTATCTTATAGCTATAGCCAGCTAAACCCAGACGACAACACCTGTGAATTATTCATACTTTTATGTTCTAGTCAGACATAAAGCTTACCTCCCGCAAATGCCCCATCCTCATTGTGACCAATGGCACATGTTTATAAGAAGGCTGTGTCTGGGGCTGCAATCGGTGGTTACAAAATTAAGCAAAGCTAAAAACCCATAATCTTTGCCTACTTATTAGAAAGCAGTCTACTCAAGTGAGTCAATCAAGTCAATCAACTAAGATCACCTAAACATACCTGGGATCTGGAACTTAGTGCATTGAACATGTCAAAAAACACAAAGCATGTGAAGGTCATTGTTGTGTCTCGAGGTGTAATCACATTGTCTCGTAGCTGTCAAGAGGTAATAACGAAATTACTTTTCAGTGGCTGAATTTAATGGATAAATAACATGCTTTTTAAAAAATATAAGTATTTTCTTTCTATTAGGAAGAAATAGCTTTAGCCTAACATATGAAACATAAAAACTACCCAAATTTCCTATAAATCACCTAGCGAATAGTTGTAATCTACATAATAAAAAGTAAAAAAAAAAACCTCATGAACTATATATTAGATATTAAAATACTGTTATTATTTAAAAAATAAAGTGGCTGTATGATTTTAAGACTCAGGTTTTCAAGATTCTCTCTAAATTTTCATGTATTTTTATTGTATCTGATACTTCTCTGCAGATTTATTCTAATACATGAATCAATAATTTTATTTATCCATAAAGATGGAAATCAAACTCTTTTAAAATGTTATCATATTTTTCACTAAAAGAGCACCCTTAACTTCCCAGCCTTCTGAGTAACCCATCAAAATAACTAGGAATCCTATTATATATATATAGAATTCATGTTAATATAGCAGCTTGGCCAGTGAATATACCTCACGCCAGAAGACAAACAAAGTCCCACAAACAATGATTATTGATGAAACAAGTATTTTAAGTATCAAGTTTTTAGTCAAAATGCTGTCTTTCCAGTTGCGAGGAGGTTTACGAATGACATCTTTATCCACTGGTTCTACTCCAAGGCTTAAAAACAAACAGAAAAATAAATTACTTTCAAGTTTTAAGGTTTGGATTTGTTACTTTCACAACCTCACTAACCTCAATTATTCAACAAATTAAATGCTTTCTTATGGAAACAAAATGTTGAATCATAAAGAAAACCTTGGCTATGATTATGCAAAAATAACACTGATTTTGTCACTTTTTCTCTCCTCTTTAACTTATTTGCTTGGCACAATTTGACAGGGGATAATCAACTTTCAAAAAACCATCCAATTCATTTATATGTAAGTTTACCTCAAATACAGTGTGAAATACATGACCTACTAACTGAATTTTGAAGTTATCTTTCATATAAAGAGGTTTTGACTGGGATGATTTGCTGGAGTGGCCAAATGACATCACTCAACTACTCCATTAGTATTAAATTTTTTTAAAAAGTTATGACACTCAGGTCCTCTAATAGTTTCCCAAAGTCTCTAAAACTGACAACAGCAGAACCTAGATAATAACTCTGAACCCAGAAATTTCTCCATTATATTCAATTTTTAGAAATAAAAGGCTTATTTACTCCCTGAGGACAGGGATAGCACCTATTCCTGATCTATTCTCAACCTTAGGCTAGGCATCTAACAGTAGAAAGGCTCAGACCTACACTGCATGCACACTCAAAAAGAATAAATAAAATATGCACATCACACAATTTATAATATAATAAATTAAAACATTTGCTGCAAAGTTTTCCAACACTGTCCATAAATCAAGTTTTAAAACTTAATTATCAGGGTAGCACACATTCCTTGTCTTTCTAGCTCATGCAATAAAAAACTCGTACCTCTGGGCTGGGGGTCCATCCATAATAATATTGATCCACAAAATCTGCATGGCATTGAGAGGATTAGGAAAGTTCATTAATGTAGCCAATGAGATTAAAGTTAATGCTGCTATACTCCTGTTGAAAAAGAGAGTTATTTAAAAAATCAGCATAGTAAATCTGTTGATTCTATGATATCACTTAAAAATCTCATTACTACTATGCTTTTAAAGGAAGACTGTTTCAAGTAAACTATTCTTCATTCATGTGGACATTTTAAAGCTAATAGTATTTTAACAAAGGATTTTCAAGATGTGTAGCCAACAGGAACAAATAAAGAATTTTTATATCTGCATGATAGTTTCAACAGTATTTTGGTAACTGTTTTTTGACTACACAATACCCCTTCTACTTTTGGAAAAAGATACCAAGAGGAAACAATGAGATGCGACTCATCCCTGATTTCATGAGCTATCAATCACAAAGATTTATATATTTTGATGATACAGACATCTAATTGTTACATTTACAACCTATTTATCATGCCACTTTAAATTTCTGAATACAATAAATTTTCTTTTTGGAAAACTGACATATGAACAATGCTCAGAAATATAAGGCAGATAAGTTTCTAGGCATTCTGCTTAGGTTCTACTTTTCATATAATTTATCCAGAAGACCCATGGTGACAAATTCCTTGCAAACTTACGTGCTCAGCTGGAATCTAACGAAATTTTTAATGTTATTATAAATCCCTTTACCCTCTTCAATTGCAGACCTGAAATTTAAAAAATAAAGATGAAGTGAGAAAATATTATCATATAAAAATGTATCTATACTAAAACACCGTGGAGCTAATTTTGAAAATAGATTTCTAGCCGGGCACTGTGGCTCACGCCTGTAATCCCAGCACATTGGGAGGCCGAAGCTGGCAGATCACCTGAGGTCAGGAGTTCGGACCAGCCTGACCAACATGGCAAAACCCTGCCTCTAATAAAAATACAAAAATTAGCCAGGTGTGGTGGTGCATGCCTGTAATCCCAGCTACTTGGGAGGCTGAGGCAGGAGAATCACTTAAACTCAGGAGGCAGAGGTTGCAGTGAGCCGAGATCACACCACTGCACTCCAGCCCTGGCAACAAAGTGAGACTCTGTCTCAAACAAACAAACAAACAAACAAATAAGTAAAATAAAATTCCAACTAATACAACACATGTATCAATATGGAAACATTTATTTTAGCAAAGAATTAAAGTCAAGCCTAAGCTCTATCTGAACTAATTTGTCACAGTATTAAAATTCTTATTCTGAAGAAGATATTTCAACATTAAAATCATACATTGTCTCTCCCCACAAGAGAAAATACTTCACATTCGTAATACATAAAATGATTTTTTTTTGTTTTTGTTTTTGAGACAGGGTCTTGCTCTGCTTCCCAGGCTGGAGTGCAGTGGCACAATCTTGACTTACTGCACCTTGACCTTCCTGGCTCAAGCAATCCTCTCAACTCAGCCTCCAGAGTAGCTGAGACCACAGGCTCAAGTCACCACTCCCAGCTGTTTTTTTTTTTTTTTTTTTTGTATTGTTTGGAGAGATGGGTTTTGACATGTTGCCTAGGCTGGTTTCGAACTCCTGGGCTCAAGTGATCCATCCATCTCAGCCTCCCAAAGTGCTGGCATTACAGGCATGAGATACCATGCCCAACCATGATTATCTTCTTCACCTTCCTCTAAGCTCATTTTTCTTAGTGGTACAAATTGCAGAGTAAAGGTTTAAACTAATGCATGTCAGGAATCAAATGGCAATGAGATATATAAGAATTATAGAATTTAAGCTACGTGTTGTTCCTACACATCAAGTAGATCACATGTTGCAGAGGAATTAAATAACACGGTTTACAAGGATTCATATAAATTCTCTCATTCATTTAGCTGAATCCAAGAAAATCTAGGCTTTTTAATCAACTTCCCATTTCTTCTAAGAACTCCATATAATTCTAATAATGGAAATAAAAAACTCATATCCTTGCAAAAGCTTGGCAAATACTGTGAGTACTGAGCTCCCAAATGTTTCGCTGTAGGCCAAATCAGAGTCATAAAACAGCCTGGAACATATAATTAGAATGTATCACTAAACTCAGGTCATCCAACAGGTGGCTACCAAAAATAAATAAATAAATAAATGGGATTCACATGATCCCCAACTGAACACTGTAAAACTGATACCACCATGTATTACACTAGAGTCTTAACTGGAAACTGTGGCTTACACAAATAAAGCTATCTAAATTTAATAAATTATAACATTAAATGAGGGCAACATAAATAAATTACTGATATAAAAAAACAGGCATGGATGTAAACTTCATAATTTTCAATATTTATTATAAGGCCCAAAAAAGAGTCATACATATGCATAATTCTAACTACTTGAATTTAACATAAAGGCCATTACTATACCATCATATTAGTGCCCAGAAAAAGGTGACATGTGGCTGGCACTTGGCAAATATTTCTTAAATGAGGGTCCTGCCACTTACTATGCCTGTTCCAGCCACACAAATCATTTTCTTCAGAACTATACAACAGACCATAAAATAGGATAATTACCCTAGAAAAATGGTTTAGTTTACCTAATTTTTAAATACGAATTCTTTTCCAGTTGAATTCTCTAGGGGTGGGAGACAGGAAAGGATAGGGGAAGATTCTCTGATAGGCATTCACTGAAACAAAGCTTACATTATGGTTTGAAAATCATCATCCACTAGGATCATGTCTGCTGCCTCTTTGCAAACATCTGTACCAGTCTGGCCCATCGCAACTCCAATGTCTGCAGCCTTCAGAGCAACTGCATCATTTACTCCATCTCCTGTCATGGCTACAACTGAACCGTTCTTCTGCAGCGACTACCATGGAGCAGAGGACAGGGGAGAGGAAGGAATTCTGATAAAAATGTTGCTTCCATACAAAGCAATAAACAAATTCTCCCTATTTTTCACATAATTAAGATTAGAAATAATATAGACCACCCATTTTTCAACAAATTTCAACAAATGGAGATCTCAGTAAGATAAAGCTTAGAAAAAGTTGCTACTAATATTTCCATCTGTGAGAACTGTATCTCTAAATTCTGTTCTTCAAACTATACAATGTTACTCAACCAGGGGCAATTTTGTCTCCCAGGGGACATCTGACAATGTTTGGAGATGTTTCTGAGTGTCATGATTTGGGGGATGTCACTGGCATCTAGTGGGAAGGGGCTAAGGATGCTGCTAAACATTCTGTAACACATGGGGCAGCCCTTCACAACAAGGAATTATCTAGTCCAAAATGTCAATGGTGCCAATGTGGAGAAACTCTGAACTACACAATGGCTGGTTATCATGATTAATAACTTAAGACCATTAACTACTGGATACTATATCAGTTGCTTTATATATAACTGACTAATATAAATAATCATAGCCTTTTAAGTATTGTTCACACTATCACAACACTATTTCCTTGCTGTATTTATTTAGTTTCTTACTAATTACTGCTATTCACACTGGGAAGACGTGGCTATGGAACATTCTTTTATATTGTCTGTTTAAAGAAGGCTACATTTGCAGATACTTCGTTCAAGTTTTCTTCTACATCTTATGCCAACTAAATTCTCTACTAGTGTTTCTATGTCAAGCTCTTACAAAAACAAACACTGTTTTGCTTCACAGTATTTCTGACCTTGATGCTCTACTCCCTGTAATGCAAATATAACAAAAGTAAAGTAGCAGCATTTTGTATACAGAAATAAAACAATCTGATTCTTAGACACTCACCTTAATAATTTTCATCTTGTGCCTTGGGCTAGCTCTGTAAAATACTGCAACCTGTTAAAATACAAGATACACTAAAAATTTTCAATATTAAGATTTCCACAGAATAACCCATGCATTCATAACTAATGATGAAAAACCCATCAATTTAAGCTGTATTTAATTTGCCACTGAGATCCAGCTTAAGCAATATGCCACAGGTTTCTTAAGACATTCATTTGATATGGTCATTTCGATCTTTACCAAAGGTACCACAGGAAATACACAATCTAAACAAGTCATCCAATTTATACCATTATGTGTAAACTCTGGAGAGAAAACAGCCTTATTCTTGAAATGTTCCAGAGACAAAAAAAGGAAAAATTCTCTTCCGTCTGTTTCCTACAACACTCGCATACAACTAAAATAGCCTTTTCCCTTTGTTCTGTCTTCAGGAGCAATAAAGAACAGCTGCTTCTCAATGTCTGTAGAGCCATTTTTTAGTGTCAAGTGTCTGCTCATTCCCTTTTACTCAGGTTAACTCATTAGCCTCTCTTCCACTATACCTCTAAATTGCTTATATGATTTTTATCTCTCCAAAACACATATTTAATCCTTTTTTCTGACCCCATCTCCTGATCTCCTGAAATCCTTTCACTGTGTCCCAACAAATCTCCTGTATTTTTTACTCTTTTTCACTCTGCTCTAACCTAGTGTTTCCACAAAACACTGCCATCCCTATAACCTCCTCAAATAGTACCACCAGAGGAGCATAGAGGTGGAGCATGGTATCCTCTATTCTCCCTTCAAAAAACCTCACTTCTGAATGTCAGATGAGACTGTCACTCACTAACTGTAGGCATTCACTGCTCCAGAGTTCACAACCCCTCATTTCACAATGATTTTTAACTTCTGCCTCACTGTCATGTCACTGTCTCCAACAATATTTACAAGTTACGGTGATTTCAATACACATAATACACCATTCTCTTTCCTACTCTCCTAGAGGATTAGTTCATATTACTTTTCTCTCCTCAGACCTCCAATCTATCCCCTTTCTCTAGCCTCCTTCTCAGCCAACCACCTTGCTTCCTACTTTGGAGAAATCAGAATCAGAAGAGAATTTCCACAATTCCCTCAACTCAGTATCTGTATCCAGGAACTAAACTGCTCTAGTTTTACTACAATGAACTGAATATGCACCTACTGCAGGTCAAAGATTCTACCTTCCTTACCTATTAAGATCATTACTCCAGAAATTCTCCTCCCTCCTGTGCCAAAATGTTTTCCTCACTGCTACATCTTAACCATCAGTATACAAAAACATGTTGTCCCTTCCATATTAAAAAAAGAAAGAAAACCACTTCTCTTCCCTTCCCATTTCAGCTGCCACCCTTTCCTTTCTTTTCTTTATTATTTTATATATATATATATATAAATTTTTTTTTATATTGATTTTTTTTTTTTTTTTTTGAGACAGAGTCTCGCTCTGTCGCCCAGGCTGGAGTGCAGTGGTGCGATCTCAGCTCACTGCAAGCTCTGCCTCCTGAGTTCACGCCATTCTCCTACCTCAGCCTCCCAAGTAGCTGGGACCACAGGCGCCCGCCGCCACGCCCAGCTAATTTTTTGCATTTTTAGTAGAGACGGGGTTTCACCGTGTTAGCCAGGATGCTCTCGATCTCCTGACCTCGTGATCTGCTCATCTCGGCCTCCAAAAGTGCTGGGATTACAGGCGTGAGTGAGCCACCGTGCCCGGCCTATAATTATTTTTTAATGGAAGAAGAAACATGTTTGTATACTGATGGTAAAGTGCAGCAGCAAGGAAAAAATTTTGATACAGGAACAGGGAGGATTTTTGGAGCAGAGTTCCTTAGAAAGTTGCCTATACTTGCTGTCTCCTATTCTCTCTGAATCCATCCCATGATCATACTGTTATCACAACTGCACTGAAACACGATTCATGACTTTCAAAGACCCTCACCACCACCACCACATTGCTAATGCCTACAGTCATTTGTCATCTGACTTAACCTCTCCACCGTACCCTAACATAGATGATTAGTCCCTCCTGAAACACCATCTTTCCTTGGCTTCCACCACCACCAATACTGGTCTTCCTCCTACCTTTTTGGCTGTTCCTCTTGTACAGAATTCTCCTGATCTCTCTTGATGTATAGATGTTGAAGCACCCCAGGGCTCAGTTCCTTTCTCTATAAGAGGTCTCAGAATTCCCTACGCCTCAGGTGAGCATACCCAGGCACATGGCTTTGGATTTTACTTACACGCATTTATTTGAATGCATTTTTATCTCAAGCCCAGACATTTCTTCTGAAATCCAGATCAGCAAAACTAATTCCCATCCCTACTCCACATCTCCTCAATGTCTCAATCTTGCTCCTTCCTATCCTCTGTTAATGAAAAGTACATATGTGCAGTTGCTGGGGCTCCAAATTTGGGGAGCCATCCTTAATTCCTCCATTTTTCTTATGTGCCAACAAGCAGTTTAACAGCGAATCTTGTTGACTTCACTCACAAATATATCCAGAATTCAACCACCTTACTCCAAAACCATTGCCAACACTCTCGGCCAATACCTCCAAAGTGACTTTCTTATTTCTGCCCTAGTTTCCCCCAATTTGCAACACAGTAGCCAAAGTGGCACTGTTAATACAGAAGTGAGATCACGTGTCTTCTCAAAACCCTCAAATGATTTCACATCTCTCTCAGAACAAATGCCGAAGTCCTTTATCATCTACCAGGTCCCTCATGAAGTGCACATCTCACTGCACTCCTATCATTAGTCTTTTCCTGACTGAACTACATTGGCCTCCTAATTGTTCCTCACACATGCCAGGCACACTCACTTCCAGCCCCTGCCCTTGCCTGGAATGCTCTTTCTTCGGATATAACATGGGTCCCCCTTCTGTCAAATAGTACCTTCTCAGTGAGGCCCTCCCTAGTCACACTATCTAAAAATGTCAATCTCCCTCTCTAATCATTCAAATTTTGCCCTTTTTTTTTGGGGGGGAGGGTACTCTTAAGCACTTATTTAACATAATATATATCCATTTATCTTCTAAGACTCAAGAAGTCAGAGATTTTTGTCCTATACCAACAGTGCTCTATAAAGACAAATAAAATGAATGAACAACTGAATATATCCCAGTACTACCATAAAGACTGTTCCCTGGTTCTCTCCTTTTAATAAAGGTCTAAATAAAAAACGGTATTATTTTCTTAAACAAAAGACTCAGCTGGACTGTAATATCACATTACTGATTATCCCTAGGCAATCCAAATATCATGAATCACATAATTTATATTTGGGAAATATCCTTTCTTTCAAAAAAGTTCAAAAATCCATTCAGAAACTCTTCACTGTGTCTTTAAAAAAGACTCAGTTACATATATATCCAAAACATACTGGTAACCTTCTAAGTGAAAACTCTAATTACTGCAGAAATTAATCATGTAGCACACAGCACTGAAATATAACAAGTGTTTGGCAAAAGCTGCAAAATAAATCTGTTAGCGAATGAAAGGTCTTGACTGTGAGTTGTCCACGTACTTGGTGTGTTGAACAAAGAATTGAACAAAACACACAAAGGAACAAAAGAATGAAGCAACGAAAGCACAAACTTATTGAAGCAAAAATACACTCCACAGAGCAGAAATGGGCTCGAGGAAGTGGCTCATGAGTCCCAACTACAATGTTCTTCAGGGATTTTTGGTTTTTTTTTTTTTTTTTTTTTGAGATAGAGTTTCGCTTTTGTTGCCCAGGCTGGAGTGCAATGGCGCGATCTTGGCTCACCACAACCTCCTCCTCCCAGGTTCAAGCAATTCTCCTGCCTCAGCCTCCCAAGTAGCTGGGATTACAGGCACGAGCCGTACCATGCCCAGCTAATTTTGTATTTTTTAGTAGAGACGGGTTTTCTCCATGTTGGTCAGGCTGGTCCCAAACTCCCAACCTCAGGTGATCTGCCCGCCTTGGCCTCCCACAGTGCATTACAGGCGTGAGCCACCGTGCCCAGC
>NC_045435.1:153423514-153535327 GCF_002776525.5 Piliocolobus tephrosceles | reverse complement strand
TTTTTTTGAGACGTAGTCTTGCTCTGTCACCCAGGCTGGAGTGCAGTAGTGTGATCTCAGCTCACTGCAACCTCGGCCTCCTGAGTTCAAGCAATTCTCTGCCTCAGCCTCCTGAGTAGCTGGGATTACAGGTGCCCACCACCATACCCAGCTCATTTTTGTATATTTAGTAGAGACAGGGTTTTATCATCTTGGCCAGGCTGGTCCTGAACTCCTGACCTCATGATCCACCGGCCTTGGCCTCCCAAAGTGCTGCAATTACAGGTGTGAGCCACCGTGCCCAGC
Source organism: Piliocolobus tephrosceles (assembly GCF_002776525.5). Taxonomy (NCBI): domain Eukaryota; kingdom Metazoa; phylum Chordata; class Mammalia; order Primates; family Cercopithecidae; genus Piliocolobus; species Piliocolobus tephrosceles. Next base: position 153,535,042 of record NC_045435.1, on the reverse strand, counting down.
CTAGGGTTTTTACTAAGTTAAAAGAATTTGGTAACACTCCTAGGTGCCCTTTAGAGGCCTCCAATTGGTTACACCCTATGAAGGATTAGCCTGTGACCAATCAGAGACTGAAGTGGAGACTTGGTTCCCAGCCAATCAGAGGCTGAAGTGGAGACTTCTGTCTTGTTATCACAGGAGTAAAGATGTGGCCTACATGCCTAGAACTGGCTGCACCTGCTGTCCTTTTACTTCCCTTGCCTAGAACTGGCTGCACCTACTGTTCTTTTACTTATACGTTCACCCTTGAGTACCCTAATTTTCTATTCTCCTGCCTCATTTCTCCCTGAGAGACATGATCCCCAGAAATCTTTATGGGAGGCAGAGGCACTGAGGATCAATTTTCTGTAGCTGCTTCTTGCTGGTCATGGGTGTCATCCCTGCCTATTGGGGATCATGGCTGTCCCGAGGTTAGGTGGATATCCGTGGGTTGCAGTGAGCCTTGTACTTGGTGGTAAAAGGTGCAGCTGGCTTGATCCAGTTGTGACAGTTGGGTACTTTGGCCTGATTTTAGATTTGGGCGAAGAGATAAAAATCATCAAAGAGAGTAGAACAAGGCCACATATTTTCAGAAGCAATCTACAAGGGGTATTTTTCTCTTCTTATGAGTCCTCCTTTTCAGTGTCACATTTGTGGTCAGCACTCACAGTTCTTTTGATGGAGATTAATAGACAAGATGTACTAGGGAAAGGAAGTTAGAAAAAAAAAAAAAGGAAGGAAAATATTAAAGGAGAGGTTAATGGAAAAGATCTGTCTTGCATTAGAATAACCTACCGAAGATCCTCAAATCTTCTAGGACAGATTCAAGAAAACTAATGCATTGAAGAAAAAACAAGTGATTGAAATAAAGATTTACAATCTATTAAAAATTAGACAATATATGAATTGGAATAATAATATGGGGACTTGGTGAATACATTTAGCAGAAATATAAATGGAAGTAATGCTGTAAAAATCAGACAAACAAGAATGAAAGAGGATGACCACTTCTATCAATGAATCAATGGAAAATGTAGAACCCACTAGAAAAAGTCACAGATGGAAAACACTGAGAATTCCCAGATGACTTAATAAACAAGCAAAACTGAGTGTCAGTACTACTTTTTAATTGGCTCTAGGTCAAAGTACATAGCAACACTCCATATTCCAAAAGGAGAATGAAATGTGTTCTAAAGAATTATGAAAAAGGATGGCTGAAAAATATTTTAATGAGGGGCAGAATTAATATGATTCTAGTACATGGGGGAAAACCTCAACAAGCTAGTGATTTAGAACAAAAGGTCTGTTTTATTTGTAACAATAATAAGAGTTATTCAAACTGATGTGAAGCAAAAGTAGCAAACTGTCTGAGTGCAGTGGCTTACGCCTGTAATCCCAACACTTTGAGAGGCCAAGGTAGGAGGATCACTTGGGCCCAGGAGTTTGAGACCAACCTGGGCAACACAGCAAGACCCCATCTCTACAAAAAAATAACAAAATTACCTAGGCATGGTGGCACATGCCAGTAGTCCCAGCTACTCCGGAGACTGAGTCATGAGGGATCACCTGAACCGGGGAGATCACCTGAACCCAGGAGTTTGAGGTTGCAGTGAGCTATGGTCACACCACTACACTCTAGCCTGGTCAACAAAGCGAGAGACTCTGTCTCAAAAAACAAACAAAGGAAAGCAGAAGATGAGGCTAGGTGCAGTGGCTAATGCCTATAATCCCAGCACTTTGGGAGGCTGAGGTGGGAGCATCACTTGAGCCCAGGAATTCAAGACCAGCCTGGGCAACACATGGTGAGACTCCATTTCTACAAATCCTTTCTTTCAAAAAAGTTTAAAAATCCATTCAGAAATTAATTTTTTCTTTTTCTTTTTTTCAAATTATCCAAGCATAGTGGCAAGCACCTATAGTTCTAGCTACTTGGGAGGCAGAGGCGGAAGATAGCTTGAGCCCAGGAATTCAAGGCAGCAGTGAGCTATGATCATGCCACAGCACTCCAGTCTGGGCAACAAAGCAAGACACCACCTCTAAAAAAACAAAATAAAATAAAATAAAATAATTAAAAAGCTGAAAACCAAATAAACATATTGGCTGTAAGAGGGTTACATGAACACAAAATGAAGTGGGAAAAAAGACAAAATGAGGGTGGGGCAGTCCTGCTAACCAATGAGACAAAAAATTCACTAATAATATTTAAAGACTTAGGTATTCAAAACATACAAACTACCTGGGAGGGCTGGTATTTATAGAATTCCACTTTAAAGTAGGATGAATTTAAGCAATTCAATGAGCTTCTGATAGGGCTTAGGTCTTACTTTGTTTTAGTCTCCTTGGAATAGCATCAGGATATCTGCTATAATTAATGCACACCCACTCTACTTGGGAAATTCCGACAATGTGATTTGTCCAGGCTGATGATGTAATTTGTAATTAGTTTCTTTCTTCTCTAAATACCTTTAGGTTGGTTTACAGAGTTCACCATAATTTTTATAAAATTCAGCCAGAGGACAAACTGAAGAAAGCAAATAAAATGAAAGTTTCACCACCTTTAGCATCTCTGAGAAGTTAAGCGAAAGTCTAATGGTAAAATGTTTAAGTAACTGCAGATTTCACATACATTTACTAATACCCTATCCCAATACCACTAAAAAAGTCCAATATGGGATTTATTCAGAAATAAACATCAGGAAGAGATTACCAGGATAGGATGTGCACACACACACAAAGCCCTATTCAAATATATAAACACCTTCCCCACCCTAAAAACAAAGCAAACATCCACACTGCCCCAATTCTCTGGGTGGCAGTGATCCCAACAGTGATCTATGATCTCAACATATTGGGATCATAATCTTGAAAGATACAATACCAAATGCCATAATACCAAATGCTGAAATCCCTAAAGATCAAAATCCCTCAAGTCTAAACTCCTCGGCCAGGCTCGGTGGCTCATGCCTGTAATCCCAGCACTTTGAAAGGAGGATGAGACAGGCAGATCACGAGGTCAAGAGATCGAGACCATCCTGGCTAACATGGTGAAACACGATCTCTACTAAAAATACAAAAAATTAGCCAGGCGTGGTAGCGGGCGCCTGTAGTCCCAGCTACTCGGGAGGCTGAGGCAGGAGAATAGCGTGAACCCGGGAGGCGCAGCTTGCAGTGAGCCGAGATCGCGCCACTGCACTCCAGCCTGGGCAACAAAGCGAGACTCCGTCACAAAAACAACAACAAAGTCTAAACTCCTGAAAATCACAATCACAGGATAGGAAAATTTAATAGAGAATGTTCAAGTTAGTGTACATCGAATCACAGAATTTCAAAAAGAGCAGTGCCACGCAGAAAATGAATATGAACATACTCTGATAGCCATGTTCTTAAAGAAAAAAAAGCAACTATTCATCATGCTGCAAGACTTCAAAATATAGTTAATGATCGTGAAGGTCAGCCAGCTTTTATGGACTATTTCCATGCAACTGTCCATCATCTATCTCTGTAATATAATTTTCCATGTCATAGTTTCTTTTTAGGTTTTTTTGTTCTTTTTTTTTTTTCTTCGGGAGGGAGGTAGGCAGACAGAGTCTTGCTCTGTCGCCCAGGCTGGAGTACATTGGTGCGATCTCAGCTCACCACAACCTCTGCCTCCCAGGTTCAAGCGATTCTCCTGCGTCAGTCTCCTGAGTAGCTGGGATTATAGGCGCCCACCACCACGCCCAGCTAATTTTTGTATTTTAGTAGAGATGGGTTTTTGCCATGTTGGCCAGGCTGGTCTCGAACTCCTAACCTCAGACGATCCATCTGCCTCAGCCTCCCAAAGTGCTGGGATTACAGGTGTGAGCCACCATCCCCCGCCATTGTTTTTCTTTTTTTAGTTTCATTTTCCACTATTTTAAATTGTCAGCATTATTTTTTACAATTTGCTATGCTGTGTATTTCACCTCTGCATCATTTCCAACACTGGAAGCGTAAGTTATAGAGACTTAAAGGGTTCTAATTTGTTTTATGCATGTTTTACAAATTTGACTTCACAAAAGTGCATGATCACAATGTTGACTTTGTATGTAAGCATTGTACACGTATGTAAAAATGTTGAAACTTCCTCAATAAATGAACAGATGTCCTTTTCATACATCTGTATTTGTGAAAAATAAAAATGACCCACAGTTATAAAATGGGGTGCACACAATTAGCAACCATAGTGATAGGTGTTTGCGCATTTCCCTTATGACCTATTTCTTTATAAATACGGTTCATATGCTCATAACAGCCCTATGTTGTATCTGTCTGTCATATACTATGCCTGAGTGTTTATGCTTGCAAATGCTTGTAAAACTGTGTAGGTTATTTATTACTGCTTCTTTTGTATAAAGTGACCAATGAAGCATTTTCCTGTTTTTATGTTTCTCAAATAAATTCCTTCTTAAAAATGTAAATTATTTTATTTTAAAATTATTTTTTCCAGAATTAGATTTTTAGGATTTTGATCTTTGGGGGCTGTGGTTTTTCAGGATTTTAAGACTTTAAGGATTTCAATCTTTCAGGATTTCAACATTCGAGATTACATCTTTCAGGACTATGATTGCCTCTCTCTGAAAACAGCATTCGTGAGTGATTAGAAGTTGAGAAAGAAAAAATATGGATAAGCAAAACAGTGTATTTCTATTAGTAACAACATCCAAAATCTAACCACTTGCCAGAGGATGAGGGAAGTGGGACTGGAGGTCTAGGGACTTAATGCTATTATATGAAGCGTAGTTTATGGAAATAGAAATCTTTCCAGAGAACAATTCAGCAATATATGTTAAGGGCCTTACAAATGTGTTGAACTCTAGTCCAATCATTTCACATGTAGGAATTTAGTGTATAAAAATAATCAGAGATGTATATGGATAAGGGCAGTGGTAAAAAATAGTAACAATAATAATAATAATCAGAGATGGGTACATCTTAGGTTCAATAATATTCAAAGAAACAGCAAACAACAGATGAACTCTGGAGCATACAGACCTGGATTCCACTTCCAATGCCAACACCACTACTTACTAGCTCTGAGACATCAGTCAAGTCTCCCAAGTACTCTGGGCCTCAATTTCCTCATCCACAAAAATGGAACTGCCTGTTTCTTAAAAAACTAAATATACTCTTACCATATGATCTGATTCAGCAATTGTGCTCCTTAGTATTTACCCAAATGAGTTGAAAACTTATGTCTACACAAAAACCTGTATATGAATGTTTAGAGCAACTTTATGTATAATTGCCAAACCTGGAAGCAATTAAGATGCCCTTCAAAAGGTGAAGTGATAAACTGTAGCACTTTCATACAATGGAATATTATTTAGTGCTCACAAGAAATGAGCTACTAAGCCAGGAAAAGACATGGTGGAACCTTACATGCATATTGCTTAGTGAAAAAAAAGCCAGTCTGAGAAGGCTACATACGTTATTATTCCAACCATACACATTCTGGAAAAGGCAAAACTATAGAGACAGTAAAAAGATCAGTGGTTGTCAAGGATTTGAGGGGAGTGGGGAGGGATGAAAATGTCAAACACAGGGATTTTCAGGGCAATGAAACTACTCTGTATGAAATTGTAATGGTGGAGCGAGACTCCGTCTCAAAAAAAAAAAAAAAAGAAATTGTAATGGTGGATATATGTCATTATGCATTTGTCAAAACCCCTAGAAAGGTACAACACAAAAAGTAAACCTTAATGTAAACCATGAAATAAAATACAAATGTATCAATATTAGCTCATTAATTGCAATAAATATACTACAGTAATGCAGTCTATTAATATGAAGGGGAACTGTCTAGGAGTAGAGGGTAGAGATGGGGTAGGAATGCAGAACTCTGTGTTATCTGCTCAATTATTCTATAAATCTAACACTGCTAAGAAATAAGGCTTATTAATTATTAGAATTTTTAAAGTGGTGCTGCCTATCTTTTATAAGGTAGCTATAAGAAGTAAATTAGATAATGTAGGTAATACATGCATTGGCAGATAGTAAATGGTTGCTATTGTCATTATCATTAAAGGAACATTTACAGTAGTAAAAAGAATAGAAGCTCAAATTTCAACAGGAAAATGGTTATGTAACTATATATATATATGCTGTGCATTTATACACACATACACATGGTATACTCAAAATACTGTACAGCAATTAAAAACATGTTTTCTAATAATAACTGACTTCAGAAATGCCAAAGTTATGTAAAATGAATGTTCAGAATTTTAACAGTATAAAGTAGCAACCAGGTTTTGTTAAACATATTTTTTTTAAGTCATAATAGGTTAACTTATTATGGATACTCTGTGGATGCATAACCTAAGTGTGGGTTAGATTACAGACAACTTCTATTGTAGCTCTTACTTTTCTATACCATTTGATTTTTCTATGTTGAACATATACTACTAATGAATAAATTTTCTAATCAAAAAAGTATAGACATACCTTACCTTAAGATGCAGAAATAATTTAAGAAAATTCCATATTCTGAATATATAACTTGAAGTTGTAAGTGTAAAATAAACGAAGGAAGAGGTAGCACATTTTATTAGTAATAATGGATGGCTACAAAATAGCTAATAAAATAAATTCCAGACAAGTGCTTATTTTGAAGGACATACAAATAGATGTGCATATATAAGTTAACCAACAATAAAACCAAGAAATCTGAACTGTCAGCAACGGGGAAGACTGCTGCCCACCTCTTATGGGCACTTCCTACGGGACCTGTGTACCCACAAACCAGGCTTTGATAGGCCCCTTACAAGGCAGCCCAAGATAATAAAGTAAGTTAATCTCATATCGGGGAACCTGGCTCTAAAGAAGTTACTCTGCTGTGGGGCAGAAGATTTCTCTCTTCCTACAAATAATTTGTTAGAAAAGCATTATAATCAAAAGTAAAAAAGTATTTCAGTGGAAAAAGGATAGTCTTTTCAACAAATGTTGCTGGAATAATTGAACCCCTATATGCAAAGAAAATAAACCTTAACCCATTACAACATATGCAAAAAACACACTCAAAATGGATCACAGACCTAAGTATAAAACCCAAAACTATAAAACTTCTATAAGAAAACACAAAGAAAATCTTTGTGAACCTGGGTTAGGCAGGGAATTCTGAGATATCAAAAGCATAGTCCATAAAAGAATAAATTGAAAAACCAGACCTAATCAAAATTAAAAACTTCCCCTCTTGGAAAAGACACACTACCAACTGGAAAGAAACATTTTCAAATAAATATCTAATAGAGGACTTGTATCCACATTATATAAAGAATGCTCAAAATTCAATAATTAGAAAACATAATTTTTAAAAAATAGGCAGGGCAGACACTTCACTAAAGAAGATATATGGATGGCAAATAAGCATATGAAAAGATATCCAATATCACTAGTTGTGAGGGAAATGCACACTAAAATCATCGTAAGATACCATTGTACACTTATTAGAATGGGGGATGAGGGCAATGACAATCCCTTGTGCTAGGGAGGATGCAGGACTATTAGAAGTTCCAGGCACTGCTGGTGGGGGTGCAAAATAATAAAGCCATCTTGTAAAACAATTTGGCAGTTTCTTATGAAATTAAATATACATTAAGTGTATGACCCAGCAATCACTCGCAGGTATTTACCTAAGAGATATGAAAATTTATTTTCATGCAAAAGCCTGTACACATATGTTGACAGCAGCTTTATTCATAATCATCAAAAAGTGGAAACAATCTAAATGTCCTTAAACTGGTGAATAGGTAAGGTACACCCATAATAGAATTATTACTTTAAAAACAGCAACAAACTACTAATACACATCACCGACATAGATAAATGTCAAATGCATTATGCTAAGTGAAAGAAGCAGATTCAAAAGCTTCATTCATACGGTATGATTCAATTTTTAGTGCATTCTAGAAAAGGTAAAGTGACAGAGACAAAAAACGAATTAGTGGCTGCCAAGTCATGGAAGTAGGGGGAGAGAAGGTAACCACAAAAAGGCATAAGATAATCTGAGGGGATGATGGAACTGTTCTATATCTTGACTGTGGTGGTGATTACAAGACTCCATGCATCTGTCAATGCTCAGAACTATACACCAAAATAGGTGCATTTTACTATATGTAAATTGTACCTAAAAAAAATTACATACTCATGCTAAAATTAAAATTGAACAAAAGAGTAAGAAGTACAAAGCAATTATCTCTCTCTATCCTCTAATTCATAAATACAAGCACTTTTAATTTCCACAGTACTTTTCTCAGAGGAAATCTGGTTCTTGATAAAATTAACAATTTTTCACTGATATTCATAAACATCATATCATAAATAATCCATAAGACTACTTCAATGATAAGACTGCATTTCAGGATTTGAACCAACAAATCTGGTGGTTACTTAAATCCCTGATGTTCAAAATTAAACAGTTTCATTAAGATAGTAGTAGAAATGGTAACACTTAGAATAAGGCCTTTCAGTCTAAAAGGCTTTAGTTTAGAGGCCTACCTTTGGTACTATCTGTGAAAGCTGCTGGACATCCATTGCATCTATTTCTTCTCCTGAGACTGACTGGGAAGTTTTGGAATACAATCCCAGACGACTGGCTAAAGTGAATGAGAGAGAAAATGTAACAAACCAAATTGTTTTCCCTTGATGGGCTAAGTCAACATAATGCTCAGTTAGTATGATTTGCTATGTATTCTCTTTTTTTACCTACTAGTAATACAAACCTATCTGAATCAATATTAAGTCTGGGGTTTTATGTTTGACTTTTATTTTTGTTTAAATTTAAGAATAAAGAATTTTCAAGGCTGGCCACGGTGGCTCAGGCTTGTAACCTCAGCACTTTGGGGCTAGAGGATCGCTTGAGCCCAGGAGTTCAAGACCAGCCTGAGCAATAGAGCAAGACCCTGTCTCTACAGGAAAAAAGAAAAAAAAAAGAATTTTGACTGTTTAAGCCAGCATACCTAACAATTGAAACTAGGCCAATCAGGTTCTGCTCAGCAGCTGAAATGCAATGAAGATCAGAGTGCATTTTAAGTACAGTATCCAAAGCCAGACAAAATGGTGGTGGATCTGCGGTAATCATGTAGTTATACATAAATGAAAATAAACATTGAAAAGTTATTCTTCCAATAATATCATGTTCCTAGTGACCTATTCTTAGACAATATATAGTTCGAAACTCCTGGACTAGCCCCTCTCCAAATAAGAATTAACGGAGTTTAGCCAACTGTTAAATTTATCAGTATGAATTACAGTTTAGAGGCTCTGGGAAATTCACTTTCATTCTCTTTTTTGCCCTTATTATACTTCTTAAGGTAATCTTAAATAGCATTCAAATATAGGTATACATGATAAAAAACAAATACATATAACAAGCTATTTTCTTCCAAATTATGCACAAGTCTGCTTTGAAAATTATACTTAAGTTGAAAGGAAAAACTAAGTTTCATGTTTTCTTTGATATTCATCATCTAGTGCTTTTATTCCATCATCACGGTGATCATGAGATTAAAAATAATTACCCTCTGTGAATAAAATACATGTGATTTCATGATTTAGTTATGCATGTCAATGTTACTACTTTTTAAACTATAATCAGTTTTGCAAACTTTATATAGACCATGAGCAAAACCATGAGTCGATTTCAACTGTATAATCTCAATATTACATAAACATATTCATATCTAATAGTTCACAAAATTATGCACCACAGTTTTTTAAGAAAAACTATCGAGAACAAAAGAAAGCAGTCTAGTTATACCGATTGCAACTGCAGTCTCCTGTGAATCTCCAGTAATCATTTTTATTGATACTCCTGAGGCAATGAGTGTTGTAACAGCTTCTTTCACACCAGTTCTAGGTGGATCAATGATTCCCACCAAGCCAAGAAATGTCAGCTGTCCCAGTTCAGGACCAGAAGCCAAAGCAAGAACTTAGGAAATAATAAAATCCAAACAACAACAAAAAAAGTGAGTCACAAAAACATCAGAATTTAGTTGACAGAATTTGGAGACAGTAACACTTCTTAAATAAATCACTTAAGACTATAATGTCATTTGTAAAATCAAATTGATTACAGACCAAAACATTCTAGTTTAATGGTTCTGGATATGGGGTCCCTTTAAGCTGTTTTAACTAAAAAGAATCAAACTAAAGAACTGAAGGGCAGAGTAGGCAAGAGATGGAAAATGAACAGTATCTTCACATAGTAACCACATGCAGCTACTTTCAACAGGAACTACTGCCTCTTTAGAAAACAGAATTAATTATTTAGAGAAACTATGGGTTTGTCAAGCTTTAAAGTCAATTTTAAACAAACACCTTTGAAGGTGGCTTTCAATGGATCTTCATCTTTCTATTTGCAAGATCTCCAGAAAAATTAAACACTTTGAAGAGAAGGCTGTATTAATTAATTATACACAGCCTGTAACAACTTTGTACATGAAAACTCCTGGAAGGTAAAGTTAATTTGGAAAACAGCTGTAAAACCATAAATACCAACAATAGTTTGGATTCTTTTACTCTTTCCATAACATGAACAGACATTTCTTATTTGTAACTTTGGTTCCCTAAGAGTATGTAAATAACACCATCATATTATTATTTCTACTTATTTCCCTGTCATCCTTGGGCATGTAAGATAAAGTACAAAATACTTTTCATTTCCCAAATATTATTTAGCTTGCTCTCAGAATTATCAGGTAACTACTTTCATTAACTGAAGGGATGTACCTGCATCTGAGACATTAGACTGAACAACATGCACATACAAACTAAACATAAATAAGTCAAGGGGAGACTGAAAAGCCCCAGAGAGACCAAAGAAAGTATCTATTCTTATTCAAGCAGAAGGTATGAAAGATTACATATACCCCCCCAAAAAAAATCAAGGTTAAAGGCAAGTAATTCTATTTTTCCAATGTGTAAGAGTCATATACCTAATTATTTATGTAGATGTGGGCTCCAAAGGCTTTCACCCTTGAGAGAATGAGCCACTTCACAGTTTCTGGTGTTGGGATAGAGGCTGATGGTAACAGAAGGGGACAGTGACAAAAATGTACGTCAGCAAATCCTAAGACGGAAAGATCAGCTCTGCACACTCCTAATGGAGGGGTGGCACTAGTCTAGAGGTTAGTATCCTGTATTTATTTGCTTCTTTAGCACCAATGAAAATCTGTTGCTACTCTCTGAGTCAAGGAGAGGTAAACTTTTTTCATGTGAAGAACCTCTCACATAAAACAAAATATACTCTAATATAAAAATTAAGAACCACAGTATTTTAGAAACTTAAGTTTTATAAGATATAACGTAAGTACATATCAACTGAGGTTTAAAATCTTTCTGTTCTTCATTATGGTAATTGCAGGGGGAGGAGGGAAATGGAGCACAAGGGGAGATAAAGAAGAAAAGACATGAAGCAAGAGACAAATGAGCAGAATGTTTCCCAAAACCCTGTGCAACAAAAACTTTCCCCTCTACCAACTCTGGTCTACTTCATAATGTTACAATACAAAACACACATACACAAACCTCCACAATCCTTCATATGAAAAGAGTTAGTCATTATAACGAGGTAGGAAAACTCCGTTCCAGACACTAAGAAAAAGAGGGAGCATATACTAGACCTTCAAAACCTCTTTAAGTCCTCTAAATGCATGCCACTTTAAAACCTCTTGCTAAGTACTGCTAAGAGTTCCCTTTTTTTCTCCACTCTTTTAATGCTGTATTAATAGCTGGAAACAAAGCCAACAAACTCGAAGTGATTACATCCCAGAAGTTCAAAAGAGGAGAGAAATGGGTTTACATTTTGTCCACCAACAGTCTTTTTAAAAAATAAATAAATAAGTGCATCTTAGCAAAAGTAAATTTAAAAAGAAAGGGTCAAAGCCCCAGATGTCAGCAATCAAGAAGGAGATGAATCAGGGGAGTAACAGGCCCTCTGCACCAGTCTTCCCAGGATTGGCTCAGTGGAGCTGCCACTGCCCCTTCATACACAGGTTTAAGCAATCAAAACCCTAATTTTGCGGCAGCAAAGCCTCCCTGCAGTGCCCCTTAAGTCTCTGAAACTCCCACTTGCTCTAAGGATTGTAATCCTGGGCCAAGTCTTAACTGTCATTCTCTTTCCCTAGCTGAGGTGGAAAGTTGAGGAGTGTAAAGGGAACAAAGCACTAACCTGAGCCACAGTATCTCAGCTTCCAGCAGCTGGGGCCACCAAACAGTTTGGTCTGCCAACTGTTCAGAAGGGAGCGAGGGTACAATGTATGAGGGCAACCCCTGTGCTCAATTCTCCAGAGTGTCAGTTAGCATTTGTACATTTGGCTTGATAAAAACATATCAAAACCCTGTGGTTTCAGAGACCCTGGGTCAGGCCCAAGTAAACCAGAAAAGAGGTTCCTCCTGCCCCAGAACTGATGCTGAGAGAAAGAATCTGCCTTGGCTTCAGGGGTCCAGAAAGCTTGAGGACTGAGGTGGGGAGATCCAGAGAATGTTCCAGATTCAGGCGTTTGGGATGAAACCCCAGAAACTCTAGAACCTGCCATCAAAGCCTCTTACATTAAAAGGGGGAAGGAAAAGTTGTTTTCCTTTAAATTTTTTTCCATCCAAAATATCCATTTGCAAAATAACTTCTCAGCCATGAGTCTCTGCCTCACATTTCCTTGGAGACAGGGGATGAAGTGTTAAGATGGTCACAATACAGCCCGTATCCCAGATGAGATGCACCAAGCTCTGGGGGCAGGGGTATGAAGAGTGATCTTGGTTCAGCAGCCTGGGGGCTGGCACAGAAGGTTCAGAGAGAAGGGCATAAAGCAATGGCAGCAGGCTGGGAGCAGTGTTCTCTGCTGATAAGAGCACCTTTCCAAACTTAGTTTAAGAACAGAAGCCCTATAAAACCATGCAAATGTTTAAAACTCAAAAAAAAAAAAAAAAAGCCTTTGCTTAGATGAACAACAAATAAAAACATTTCTCACATAACTTGTTTTTCTTCCTCCCAGAAATTGCAGTGCTTAGACTCCTATTTCATTAAAATAATAAAATTAAGGAAGCCAACTCTTCCAAGTGCTCTGAGACTACATAACTATATATATATTCTGCAGAAGCCAGATGACTATCCAGAAGGTAAGAATCAGGTTAGGACACCAACCACCAACCCCCTAGTCTTACACACGACATCCCTAGGAGAGGTGGCCTGATGTGTGTGTGTCCAGCAGACCCTCTCCCCATCACTGCTCAGTCAGCAGCACATAAGTAAGCAGTTATCTGGGGACTTCTTTACCTCCCTGGTGAACAGTAACAGATCAAGTTAGCAATCACCTTAAAGGATATATTAGAGGCTTCAGACTCAATTTTTAGAAAATTATTTTTGTCTTTAAGACAAAATGATAAAAAGAGAGTAACACCACTTTACCCTGATCCATTTCCCTTCTCACAAGATAAACTTGTTTAAAATAAAATTTCTAACAGCTACTCAGAGACCTCTGGAGATCTAAAAGAACCAGTGATTCATATTTTGCCACATTCTCAAATTTCCATCTTTTGAGGGCCAATTAACTAACTAAAACACAACACCTCAATACCAGCAAGGGTTCTACAAAGCCTGGAAGAGTTGGACAGCTGAGATGTGAAGCATGAATTCATCTGCAATTAAAAAAAGGCGCTACCTTTCCACCCCAGGGGACTATGCTGAAATAGCCTTACCTCTGAGTCCCGCTGAGCCCATGCGTGCCTTCTCTTGTTGGTACACATCTCTCTGCTGCTGAGTAAGTGTCAAAGTCTGCCCTTTGCTCTGGTATGTAGTACAGTACTTAATTACTTGTTCATAAGCACCTTTCATAAAACAAATCTCTGGTCTGTCCTAAGAAAAAATGTACCAAACACAAGTTTAATTTCAACTTGTACATACCTTCCATTGGAGTCCAAAATTAAGTGGCATTCATTTCTCATAATTCCCAGAGAAGCTACTCAAGCCTAAGGTTTTGACTGCCACCTGAACTCTGAAGATTAAATATTCCTGTATGGAGCTTTCTGTATCTTTTATAGAAAACATCTATCCCACCATCCCACATATTAAAGGCAATGCTATATACTAAGCCCCAAATTTGGCACTCTGAATGTGGAAAGAGGCTCATTGCAACATAACAGGAAATGGTAGAGAAATAACAGTTCACAATGGTTCAAGTTCTCTATTAGCTACTATATACATCTATATCTCCCTATCTACCTAAAACACCATTTAATTCTCCCAATCACGGTGTATTTATGGGTATTATCAGACTTTTTCTTTTATTTTTTATCATGGTAAATAAGCTTATAAAGCTTATAATGAAATACTTCAGTTTCCTGTCCAACCCTTCTCACCACTAGTCCTACTCCATGGAAGCAAAATAATTTTAACACTCTTAGCTGTTTTCTCTGATATTTACCCTCATGTTTTTAACATGTTTATACTGCTCCTTCTTCAGGTATCAATTTTATACACTGTCTATTGTGACAGATGTTAATTTCCCCATTCCCACTACCTATTCCCCCCTCCCCATCTTTATGATATAGTTAAAGCAAAATCTGCCAGTATTTTGTTTACATCAAGACTCCTTGCTGCTAAGACAAGTGTGGTAATGACTACAGCAATTTACAAATACCCCAGCTCTCCTGGTAGGTAGGAGTGTATTTCCCTATTGCCCTCCTCACTCCGAAAGTCAGGCATGACTTGCTTTAGCCAATAAATATGAGTACCTGTGTCACTTCCAAATGGAAATGTAGGTGCTGGTGCATAATTTCCTATTCTTCTACCCCTGCTGTGACAGTGTGTGCTCACATTAAAATGGAGCTTCCATCTGCTTGAGTTCCCAAATAACTACAATAAGCAGATATTTGGGGACAGGTAGGCAGCAGGAGAGCATGATGTTGTTTTCATGGCCTATCCTGATTGATAGCTCAAATAGGATACTTCTTTTCCTGTTCAAGTTTCGTCTTTTAGAACGTTAATAACCACCTCTTTAATTTGCTTTGTTTTCGGTATACCTATCATTCATTCTTCCTAAACTCTTCAATGTAATATAAAACCCTTCTCATGGTATTTTTTCACAACAAAGAAGCAGATAAGCTATTACCTCTATATTATTACTGGAGACCGCCTTCCTTCACTCTTCTTTCCATTTCTAATTGGCTGATTTCTAGGCCTGCTGTACCACTGGTATTTAGGAACAATGCTCTACACCTCTATCCTCACTGAATTTTAAGTCTTTAAGTCTCGCTTTTGTTTTGTTTTTTTAATCCACCAATATCTTTCTAAGAAAGGGTGTGTGGTGTAGGACGCATTTTTCTTCTATCCCCACATTTGTAAGTTTAGCTAGGGATAAATTTCCTCTCATTTTGAAGGCTTTGCTCTATTATCTTCCAGCCTACAGTGTCACTGTTTTCACTGAAAAGTATAAAGAAATTAAAGTAGTGCTCCCTTATCCAGAGTTTAATTTCCTGCAGTTTCTGTTACTTAGCAGCAGTCCAAAAATATTAAATAGAAAATTCCACAAATAAATAATTCATAAGTTTCCAATTATACAACATTCTGAGTATGGTGATGAAATCCCACTCTGTCCTGCCAAGGACATCATCCCTTTGTCCAACATATCCACACTGCATATGCTCCCTGCCCATTAATCACTTCGTAGCCATCTATGTTACTGGAATGAAAAAAACATGGTATATATAAGGTTCAATACTATTCATGGTTTCAGGCATCCACTAGGAGTCTTGGAGTGTATCCCGCTGGGCTAAGTGGCAGAGTACCATACTTTAGTTCCTAAGCCCTTTTATATGATCTCCCCTTTGCTTAAAGCTCTCTAGAAGTTCTTCAAATTCTCTCTCTCTCCAAGTGTTCTCAAATTTCTTAATTATGGGTCTTGTGTTTATCCGTCACCCCACCCTGCTTTAACACACGTATTGTGCTGAGCAGTTGGTGGGCCACTTTATTCTAGATGCCAAAGTCTTTTCGTTCTGGAAAAGTTTCCAACATTAGTTGATGAAATCTTCTCATTTTCTGTTCTTTCTTCCTATTAACCTATTCCTATTACCCTTCCTATAACCACCACGGGGTCATTACTGGATCTTCTGTATTTATTTTTATTTTTCTTACCTTTTATGCTGTACACGTCTTTGACTTTGCTCTACTTTGATACATTTCTTGACTTTATTTGATAAACATTTCATTGAAAGTTATTTCATCTTTTTTATGTTTTTTGGAAATTTTCTTTAGCATCTGTCATTACCTTTCTCTAAGACCCCTTTCTCTGTTGATTTGGTCTTTGGCTTTCATACTAAAGATTTTCTCCAAGTATCTAGTAATCCCTCCCTGTTACTTGTTTTTAAGAGTGAAGAAATTAAAAGACTAGAAGCTCCATGAGCACTGGCAGAGCTAAGGATCAACTGGTAAGCCTTCTTGTAGGGTGATGAGATATAGTCCAGGAGTAGGTAAGCGCTTCCAATGAACAAAGAGTTTAGCTCAGAGGTGCCCCTTATGACAGGGCTCCCCAACTCCCAGGCAGTGGACCAGTACAGTCCGTGCTGTGTTAGGAACCCAGCCACAAAGAAGAATTGGGCTGCAGGCAAGCGAGCACTACTGCCTGAGCTCCCATCTCCTGTCAGGTTAGCCAGGGCATGAGATTCTCATAGGAGCATGAACTGTATTGTGAACTACACATGCAAAGGATCTAGGTTGTGCACTCCTTATGAGAATCTAATGTCTGAGGATCTGAGGTGGACCAGTGTCATTGCAAAACCATTCCCTGTCTGTGGAAGAGTTCCAGGAAACCAGTCCCTGGTGCCAAAAAGGCTGGGGACCGCTGCCTTACGAGACCAGGCAGCTTTTCTAAAACTCTTGAATCTTCTTATTTAGGGAATGAGAGTAGGGAGATGCCAGCCTTCATGTATTCTAAGAGACAAGTGGTGTTAAGAACTAGGGCTTTACCCTTCAGGACAATGACATCTTCTTAATCACTGTTTTCAGTCTTAAGGCTTAATCCTACCCTCTACTCTTATCCCCAGATTTCTGGTGTTCCACAGGGGTAAAGGAAGGCTAACCATCTGGCCTAAAGAAGCAGCAAAGGTACTTGGGGGAGTTCTGTTGGTTCCTTATTCAGAATTTCAAATATCTCTACTATTTTTAGCCTTATGCCATACTCCCTGCCTCCAAAGGTACCTGGCACCTTTGAATCTTCCCTATACTTCCTGGGTTTATATCTTTTATTCCTTGTTAGTGATTTTCATGGGTTTCAGGGAGATAGTAAATATATATAGTCATGTTCAAGTGAAAGTCCTTTAAAAGCAAACTAGCCACTGAAGTTACTTTTAAACTGGTAAGTTTCCCTATCTGTGTCAGGCTGACTTCTTACAGATCCTGAGTCACACCTGTGGGATGGGGTTTTGTTCGTTCATTTCACCGGTTGGTTCTGTTTTGCAAGAGGAACTCTTCAGGTGAGCAAATGAGAATAATAATCAAATGTTTCCAAACATATCCTGCTACTTTCTGTCCCCCACTCCCACAACTAAGAAGATTTAATCTTCCAATGTAAAACTGTGGTAAGATAACATTAAAAGTTGCTGAAAAGTAAAATTATTAAACATTACATGAGCCACACTATCTTCAAGTACTGAGCGATGGTTTACAAAATGTAGTCAAACAGACCTATCAAAAAAAGTCATACGCATATTCTTGCCATGTAACTATATGGTTAAGGGCCATCAGCTGAAAATCGCTTAAGTTTAATGCAATTTCTGAAAGCTTTACATTAAAAGGTTTAAAGTGTAAAGCATTTTATTTTTGTAGTTTTATTTCCAATTGTCTTCTTTCACCTAAGTTTATAAAAGTTCCTTTAAAGAACAGACGGAAATCTTTTTTTGGCCCTCATGAACATAGTTCCTGGAAGACTTCAATTCAAAGTTCAGTGTTAACCAACCTGGCCTTCCTTTTAAAACCAGTATGTTTCCACTTATATGAATGAAGGGAGATCCCTTCATTCCTGTTTTCTACAGAGATGTAATCATAGGTATCATATGCAAAAATCATGTGTTTGCTCATAGGTAAAAACATATAACCAACTAGTCATTCCTGTCAAAGGAACTATAAAAATAACAAATAAGTCCAGGCGTGGTGGCTCACGCCTGTAATCCCAGCACTCTGGGAGGCCGAGGTAGGAGGATCATGTCAGTCCAGGGCTTCAAGACCAGCCTAGGTAACATAATGAGACCCCATCGTTACAAAAAATAAGCAAAATTAGCCAGGTATGGTGGCACGTGCTTACAGTCCCAGCTACTTGGGAAGCTGAGGTGGGAAGATCACTTGTGCTCGTGAGGTTGAAGTTGCAGTGAGCCAAGGTCATGCCACTGCACTCAACCTAGGCAACAGAGTGAAGGAAAGTTTAAGGGTGTGGGTGGGTGGGTGGGTGAGTGGGGGTGTGTGTGTGTGTGTGTGTGTATTTATTTAGATGGAGTCTCACTCTATCGCCCAGGCTGGAGTGTAGTGGGGCGATGTCGGCTCACTGCAACCTCCGCCTCCTGGATTCTAACAATTCCCCTGTCTCAGCCTCCTGAGTAGCTGGGACTACAGGCACACATCACCACAGCTGGTTAATTTTTGTATTTTTAGTAGAGACTAGGTTTCACCATATTGGTCAGGCTGGTCTCAAACTCCTGACCTCAGGTGATCCACCAGCCTTGGCCTCCCAAAGTGCTGGGATTACAGGCGTGAGCTACCGCATCCAGCCTAAGCTTCAATATTTTTTAAAGTTCAGTTTAAACATCAAGCTGGTAATAGCAACTATGAGTGATATAATCATACACTGTAGATAATTCAGAACTCTTATTACACTAACTGGAAAAATTTCTAAAGCACCCAGGAATAAGGTGGCAGCTTAAAATATTGGTATGTCGTTTCGTCAGCTTGTAAGCTGGAGTAATCAACATGAATTACATACATTTGCAAACTACTTTTCAAAAAGTAAGGTGGTTTCATTTGTTCTGAAGATAAGACACTCCTTCAGTGAAAGAACACAGATTGAAACACAGTCTGCAAAGACCTTATAAGGAACTGTCACGAAGAACTGAAAAAACCAGATGTCACAAGCTTTAGGAGACTGAGACTAGGCTACAACTCATTTAAGCTGTTTGCTCACACAGCAACAACTCCATGAATATATCTATGCATGGATTCTATAAGGAAAGACTATCAAAGAGAACACAAACAGTAAGAGATGTGTGTACTATTAATTACACGTACTTTCAAGCAACAAGTCTTTATTATGTACAATGACTATTTAAACCCAAAGGTGGATGGTAAATGAAAAACTAGTCATCTAAGCTAAACAGGAAATACGTATTCTTTAAACAGATGGATACCTGCTGTGTTCGGTGTACACACTTAACAGCCATCCACTTTTGCTCAGAGCTAAAAGGGTATTCAGTTTTTCTGATGTAGTCTTGTTGAAGTCCATCAAGACCCATCTGTATGGCACAAAAAGAAAGTTAATTCTCACCTATATGTGATTATTTTTTCCTTTAACAAAGAACAAGGATCACAACTTGTAGCTACGTTGGCTGGATTATTTTTCAGTTAAGGGTGAAAGAATAAATGCTCCATCTATATATACTGTACTTCCCTACACATCAGTATACATTTTTAACATGAAAGCCCAGGTATGTAGATAGAGTCTAAGGCAGGTTTTCTGGATTGTACGCTGACTAAACCTCCAACACCCACTATATTAATCCCTCTACCAGCTCAAATTCTGAAAGGAAGCAGGATATAAATAAATAAAACTACCCAATCAATTCTGAGCATGTATTTTTATAATCAATAGAAGTTTCAGATTAAATCTCTCACTTCTTAGGGACTCAAATGTCTCACTTGTTATCATCCTAGTCCCTTACCCTCCACCACTTTATATCCTGAATACTACCAGTCATATTGTGTTTTCCCTCCCAATCGCCTTTGCATCAGTATCAAATATGCAAATATCAAAAATAACAAAAAATATCTTCCAAATATCAAAAAATGCTTAAATACTCAAAATTCTATCATGTATTGCTTTCTATTTTCTATTGAAACATGTTCAGGCTCTTCTTCTTGGCCTTAAAGGTTCTCCAGAAACCCACCACATACAGTGTCTATAAAAATCCTCCTGGTCGGCCAGGCGCGGTGGCTCACGACTGTAATCCCAGCACTCTGGGAGGCCGAGGTGGGCAGATTCTGAAGTCAGGAGATCGAGACCATCCTGGCTAACACGGTGAAACCCCGTCTCTACTAAAAAATACAAAAAATTAGCCGGGCGTGGTGGCGGGCGCCTGTAGTCCCAGCTGCTCGGGAGGCTGAGGCAGGAGAATGGCATGAATCCGGGAGGCAGAGCCTGCAGTGAGCGGAGATGGTGCCACTGCACGCCAGCGTGGGCGACAGAGCGAGACTCCGTCTTAAAAAAAAAAAAATCCTCCTGGTCACACAAATACATTTCATTTTATCCAGTTTGGCCAATTCATTAGCCACAACCCACTCTATGCTCTTTTACTCCTCTCTACTTCTACTTTAGTTCATTCCCTAGCTTACCTCATCTAAACCCATCCTATCCTTCAAAGCCCTCATATCCCAGCTCTGAATTTGCATTGTTCTTATATGTGACTTAATGTTTAAGATTTCAGTGTCTGCTGTCTTGGATTGCCTTTTGTCTCAAGAATGTCAATACAAATTCCTTATCTAAAATGTGAGGTCTCTGCCCATAAAAAGATAGGTTCGTACTCTTTATCTCTCAAAGAAACTAATATCTTTATAAGCATAACACAGGAAATACTTGATAACTAATTCATGCTTTGAGTACTATATTATTTTAGTTGTAAGGAGACCAAATGATACAGAAATGTGCTTTTCTGCCAAGGAAACTATATATTCTAAAACTATAAATTTTATTTCATTAAATATGTTATAATAACCTGTAATTCTATACTGTCTCTCATTTCAAGCAACCTCATTTAGAAGCCTCTTGCTTTACACAAGTATCAAAATTTCCTTTGAATACTCTTGAGGTAGGAATAGTGATTTTTGTTGTGAGTGACAGCCTGCACTTACTAGGTTTCTCACTGAATCAAATATAGGACTTAGGGGATAAGGAGACAGATTGGGACAGATGAAAAGTTAACTGAGACTTCTTCTGCCCAAAACAAATTATAATTTTACAATCATTTTGAAAAATTAACAAAAGAGAGAAAGGAAAGACTGGGAAAAGAAAGCTGTTTTCTCATGACTGTGTTATTATCTTTACATAGAAATACTAAAGAATGTTGCCTTTTATTCATTCAAAAGTTAGTATTTATCAGCAATTACACACATTTATGAAGTATTTCACATGCAGATCTCAATATTGTGGAGGACAGGAACATTTCTTCATAAGAAATCAACGACTGTTCATTAGTTTGTAACTTGCATGTGAACAATAAAGTTATACTGAAAAACCTCTCTATACTTTATATTTACAGGAGTAAAACTGATACCCAAAAGATAGTAAAAACAATGTAATAGTATGAGTTTTTTTCACTCAATACCTAAAAACCAGTAATACTGAAATTGATGACACTGTGTTCTGTTGTGAGGGTAGTGTCTCATATGTCAAAGAAGAGAAATTTAGGTACATACCTTCATTGCAAGAGCAATTAAGGCTCCTTCTGTTGGCTTCCCCATTAGAGTATTGTTTCTAATTACAGCATCATTGCACACACAGCCCGCCTAAGAAAAATACACATAAACTATGAACCTATCACTGTGTCTTAAGTTATTATGAAGAAAGTCACCGTCTTGGAAAACAAAGTATTTACCTCAACAATTCTGCTAACAGCTGGGTTATAGAATCCATGAACAACATCACCATCAACAATCACTTCCCCAAATTGATTATAGCCAACTCCAGTAACCTAAAGGTCACAAAGTGGGATCAATAATACAAACACTACAAACACGTGCTGGTGACAAGACCTATAAAACCCAAAAACTATACTGAGTTCTGTTCATTTTATTTATAATGACACTGTTAAAGTGTTTATCTAGAAAAGTATTAAAACTTGTCTTTAAAAAGAACATTTAGTAAAGAAATATAGATTCTAATTCTCATCAAAATTATTAATCTAAAAAGACATTCTTTTCTACTTACAATATACTACCAAAAGAATAAGCTATGAAAATATACATAAGCTTAAACTTATATGACATTACACTTATGTAGCATACTACAGTTTGCAAAGAACTCAAATCCATTACCATATGTAACATATAACACAAACCTGTGACTTTGACAAAAGTAGTATTCAAAGTATTCTTTCTGCAAACACGCAGGCCTGGAGACATTGAGATATATGCTAGCACTTACAAATCACTTTAACACAGCATATTACACACCAATTTTAAAAATCAGAGGTAGAGACAAACCAGGTATTTATATCAGATGTCTAGAACAAACCAAGCCAAACAAAAGGAAATTTCACAATAAAAATTATACAATTTAGTGGCCAGGTGTGGTAGCTCACATCTGTAATCCTAACACTTGGGAGGCCGGGGCAGAAGAATCACTTTAGCCCAGGAGTTCAAGACCAGCCTGGGCAACAAAGCAAGATCCATCTCTATTAAAAATAAAAATAAATAAAAAATGTTTCATGACATAATTTAGAGGTTAACAATTAACAAATGATTAATGCATTACATATAGCATGACCTTAAAAGAAAAACTAATATTCTACCTTCCATATCTGGATCATATAAGCACATGTAATCCCAATGACCCTTCTGAATCATCCAGAAAGGGCACATTCACCAACACAGCATGGGGGATCTTTGACCAAATCTAACACCATAAATATCGAGTCTCTTTTCAAAACCTATATAAAATGGATGTAAATAAACCCAAGTACAACTTCTGTCAATTTGTCTAATGCTTATTTTTCTCAATGAATTAGCTATAAATACATTTTAAATTACTGTACCCAACATAAGTAGTGTTAAGAGCATTCCAGTCAAAAATCCTGCACAGACTGAGTAGGATTAGACTTGCCCATAAGCACCTTCAGGAGGAACTACTGCACAGTGATGTGCACTTAAGAGACAATGTATCAATATATAATTGTTAAAATAAAATGATTCATTCATTCATTTATTCATTTATCAAGTATTTATTATTATGAAGCAGGCTCTGTGCTAGGCAATATAGTTCCTGTTCTCTTATAATGGGGAAAAGGGACAGAAAATTTTACCTAAGATAAGGACTAAGAGGTATGAAATGCTAAGAAAACATATAACATAGGGCCACTTCTGGGTGTTCTGAAGAAGTGGGTTGAATTAAGGTGCAAAGGATGAAGAGGCATTAGACTATCCTAAACAGTGAGAAAGGCAGCAAAGTTCCTAAAGTAGGAATAATTGTGTCACATCAAAAGAACTATAAAGCCAGTATATTTAGTGCATAGAAAGCAAAGGGTACCATATAAGGATAGAGAGGAAAATACGGGACAGAACATGTACGACTTTGAGAGGCCACAGTTCAGGATCCTAATCACAATGGAAAACCATTGGAGTATCTTAATTTATGGAGTGACATGCTTAAAATTTGGTTCTAAAAAGATCCCTCGAGCTACTTATGGAGTGAGGGCATCAAGAATGGATAAAGACCAGTCAAAAAGCTTTATCAGAATGGCAGGTGAGAAATGGTGGTAACTTAAAGAAGCTGGCTATAAAGTAGATGGCTGGGAAAATTCTTTAGAAGTCAAAATTGGCAGGATTTAATTATGGATAGATGAAGGGGTGACCGAAAGAGAGATGTCAAGGAGGAATCAAAGTTTTTGGATTGAACAAGTGTACAAGCGAAATGAGACAAAGACTTGGTAGAATCACAGAGAGAGAAAATAACTCCGCTACTAATTTACAGCCCTTTTGAAGGTAAGACACTGGAACTGTTAGGAATGTTAAACATCAAGTTTCTTAAAGCGATACTGTTTTTGTTTGTTAAAAACCTATAGGGTACCTCAGCATGCAGACCATCTGAAGTAAATATGTGAGTAACAGTCATTTCATTCTTCGTCAGTGTTCCAGTTTTATCTGAACAAATCACATTACAGCAGCCTAAAGAATTAAATCATTACAAGTCACCAAAAGAATCAAGGAGAAATATAGGTTCATTTAAAAAACAAATCAAAGACTAGAATCCTGTCCTACTTCTCTGAATTTTATAGAGATCAAACTCATTGGTAATTTTAGATTAACTTCCCTCATTATGCTTGTTTCAGCATAAGCAGTTTCTGAAATTAAAAATAAAAATTAGATGTTGACATTTTCTTATTTACATACAGTTAGTTTCTACAAAGTTACTTCACATTAGCTTTATGTAATGATCTTATATAACATCTTTGCTAGAAAGTTTGGAGAGTTCCTAAATATAAACTCATATAATTTCTTCAGTAGGGATTTTTCAAGGTATTTCAGTTTCTCATATATGGAGGAGATATTAAAATACAAACTAGAAATTAAATTCAGTACATTTTTGGAGTTTCAAAGCATATTGCACATAAAGTTTTGTTAGAGCAAGATAACTACTATAAATTTACTGTTCTTACAGGCAAATTCAACTCAAGTATGACATTTGGGATCTGTAATAATACATTATCTTCTTTGACACGTCACAAGAAAAAAACTGTATTAATTTTACTCCAAGATTTCAGTTGCTGTATGGATTTTTCTTAACATGATTTGAGCATTAGAACATTATGATGTAGAAAGATTTCTCTTAAAGCCCCTTACCTAAGGGATAGGAATTTTTAATTGCCTTTTTCGGTTGTTAAAACCATATCCAATTTTGCCATAAGCCAAACATCATTATGCAAATCTCTAAGATAAAAATTGTAAAACTCTGAGATGATTCACTATTGACATAAATTTATGCATCATTGCATAAGAATGCTCTTAACACAGACTTACCCAGAGTTTCAACAATAGGCAGTTTTTTCACAATGGCCCTTTTCTTCACCATTCTCATAACACCAAGAGCTAGTGTCACTGTGACCACAATGGGGAGACCTTCAGGAATTGCTGCTACAGCCAAACTATAACCAATATATACAAAGTATAAAATATAGGTTAAACAGTACTCACAGCAAAATTTAAATTGGATGTTACTTAAAGCTTAATAAAATGCAAAATTAATATAGTCAATACCTAAAAAATAAACTTCTCAAAAGGAAGAGAAAGTTAACATTTACTGGATACCTAGTAGCTGCCAGGTTAAGCACAGTGGTTAAAAAATGTAGGTTCTGACATCAAATTGCCTGGATTTGTATTCCTGGCTTCACCATCTCTTACTTGTATGATCCTGAGCTACTTACTAATCTAGGTCTGCAGTTTACTGTCCTCATCTATAAAATACAGATAACTATAAATGTTCAGACAAAAACTTATACATGAATGTTCACAGCAACACTATTCACGATAGCCAAAAGATGGAAACAGGCCAAATATTCATCAACTGATAAATGTAAAATTGTGACATCCATGCAATGGAATATTACTTTAGCCACAAAAAGGAATGAAGTACTAACACATGTTACAACATGAATAAACCTTGAAAACCTTGCTAAGTGAAAAAAGACATATACAAAAGTTCCCATATTCTATCATTCCATTTATATGAAATATCTAGAAAAGGCAAATTCATAGAGACAGCAGATTAGTGAATGGTTGTCAGGGACTAGGGGAAGAGGGAAACTGGGGAGCGACTGCTTAATGTGTACAGGGTTTTCTTCTGGCATGATGAAAAGGTTCTGAATCCAGATAGCAGTTAACAGTTGTAAAACACTGTGACCATACTTAACTCCACCAACTTAACTCCTTAAAACTGTAAATTTTTATGATATGTGTATTTTATCACAGTTTAAAAAATCATTTCACTCTTGTCTTTTATAATTAAAAAATAACAAGTCTTTCTTTGTGCCATTCCAAATACTACCTCTTGACTCTGCTAGAAATAAGGACATAAGCAATCCAACCCTTCATTCTACCACTGTTCCCTCTGCTGCTTCTACTTCCTAATTTCCATTACCAACTTTTCTTTGCATAAACTAGTACATTAGCATCCGTTTCTATAACCGTAATTGACTTTTTCATGCTTTATTTACTGGTTGATTTTAAAGTTGAAAGCAAATAAGCAACAATATTATTAGCTAAACAATACACACTGAAGAGTCAAGAAATATGTATTATCATTAATACTTCCTTTTCTCCTTTGGGCTACTCAAAGAGAATGTTCCTAGCTCAAAAGGAATCATTTTTTTTTCTTTTTTTTTTTCCTTTTTAAAATGCTTCCATTAAGGAAAAATAGGCATCATCACTTACAATCTAGATACAATGAATCTTTTCAATGTTATATTTAAGTCATCTTAGCAAAACTTTGCAGAGGAATAAATAAATTGTAAAAAACTTCACTCTAAATTTTCATTTTAACGATAACCCAAAACTATTCCTGGGCTTGAAGGCATCTATACCTGAAATGGGTAACATCTTTTGGATGCAACTAACTGCTCATCCACTGTTTTTGGTGAACTTGGAACATATTTATCTTATAAATACTGATTTCAGATTTCAAAACATATTTCTAACAGGCTCTAGCTTATCATTCTAGTTCTTCTTTCTTGCATTTGTTCTGTCAAATTGCAACACTTCTAAAACCATTGATGGTCCCCAATTATGTTGAAAAGAGAACAGCTACCTTCTTTGGTCCATGACTGCAAAACATTTTCAATTTTAGATTTATAAACACCAATTACAATGATGACTCCAATGAATTTTTCTACTTCTGCATAATCTATTTCCTTTTAATCACTTTTATATTCATACCAGTCTTCAGCAGTTCTCCATTTAAAAGCAGTATGAAGTCAATGCTGGTAAACAAGCATCATAAAAGATGAATGAAATAGGGTCATATATTCGTTTAGCAAAAAGAGATCGTCCAGATTCTTGCTAAAAACTACTGCATGATAGAGTCCTTGCTGCAGAATGATTAACTGGAAGAGAATACCTTTTTCTTTTTTGTCCTTAAAAACAGACTGCTCACTCATCAAAACTAAGGAGTTTGAGAAGATCTAGAGTATCATCATCCAAAGACTCAGTCTTGAGATTTCACTTGTATGATTAATTTCACCCACATCCTTACAGCCTACAGTGCTTCTACTTGGCTCCTTGCACTGATCTTCTGATTTGCCTAATAATTGTGAAAAGTCTTCTCTGTCAATTATTCTCTTTGCCATTATAGTAGAAAGTGAAAAATTTTGAATTCTCACTTTTGTTCAACGAAAGCTATAACAAACAAACCTAAAGACTGTGCCTTTTGACTTCTTTTACACCTTCTTAAATGATGCAATACTTTAGGAAACACAATAAGAAAACTAAATAATAAGAGAATAGTGATGATTTATTTTATTACATCAACCTTCTAAATGATTCCATCATTTTTCTGCTTTCTTATTGTTTTAGTCATCTTCAGCACTCTTGCAAATAATTGTTAAAATAATTCCTAGGGTGAAGAAATTGTAAAATACTTCAAGAAAGAGGAAAAATAGGATCATTAAAGGTCCCATAATGTAGCTTATATTTATAAAAGATTCCAGTGGATCCATACTGCAAAACAGAATTGCAAAATAGAATGAGTTTTATTCTATTTGAAAATTTTTAAGTTTCTTGTCCTTTGGAAGACCTTGAAGAAAAAATAAAAGTTATGATATGTCAATCTGTACAAAAAGAACTCAAATAAAACCCCAAATCCTCAAAAACTAAAAATGATCCAATGGATAATATGTCAGTGTTTAATATCTCAAACTTATTCCCCATTTTAAATTTATTTTATATTTAACCCATGGCTTTTTTAAATACAAATTTAAACCAAGAGTTTCAAATTGCATTTTCACCCCCTTGAGAAATAAAAAAAAAAAAAAACATTCCTTCACTATATCACAAATATCTTTTTACTTCTCATTCATGATTCCTTGTAATCTATTTGACTTTTGTTCTAATATTTGAAATATTTCCTATGCCTACAACAGATGTCTACCAGGATTTCTTTTCCTTATTCTTGCCCTTTCTTATGTCTATTATCATCTTCCTTTCCTTCACCCGTGTTTTGCTGGAATTCATACAAGGATGGGTAGGAAATGAATGTTCTGCTTGCCTACTTATTTGTAACTAATTGGACCAATCCTTTGGCTAGGCCTAATTTACAGATTTATGATCATTTGCCCCGTAATCTGTTACCACTACTCCACTGTATTCTAATGCAATCTGATGTTGCTATGGATGAAGAGCTAATAAAATAATCTTCCCCTTCTGGATTTGATTAACTCCAGTTCTATTCACTTAGTGACCTGGTAAGAATAATATATCAAATATGCTGCTAGGTAACACTGCTATGATTAAGGGATTAAGGGACTAATAAAATCTCTCTGGAAGAGGAAAGTTATAATTATCTTATAGGAAGTCATAGCTTTGAGTTTCTAAAGTGTAGTAACTCTTGTAACTAGACACATCCCTTGCAGGCATCTGGAAACGCATGTTTCAAAATATGTCTCTCATAGAGATATTTTAACCCAAGGTAAATCCCACACTCACAAGGCTGACCTTATCTCCTTTTACTTGAGTGAATTGCTACATGGACTGCTGCAGACTCTTAGAAGGCTGCCTTAAGTTACCCTGCTGTGTTCAGGGCACAGGTATCAGATGTGGTCTGTGAATGTCTTATGAGTTGGAATGTTTAGAAGAACCTAAAAAGACCCCGTGGTAGAAACTGCAGTTGCTAATGAGAAGTCTGATGCCAGCGTAGTTATCCTTCCCTTTGTAGATGTCCTGACATTTTTTCTTTAGTTTCACAATTATGTATCAAGGTTGAAGTTTCTTCCATTCTGCTTGGCATTTGGTGAATCCTTTCAATCTATAAAGACTTATTTTGCCTTAGCTTGAGAAAATATTTGTGTGTCATATCTTACATAATTTCTCCTTACATCTTTTTGAAACTCCAATTAGTTAGAAATGGTATTTCTGAAATTATTCCTTTTCATCATTTTATCTCATTCTTTCTAAGACTTTTTACTCTTTTTAGGGGGGGAACCTCTTTGAATTTATATTACACCCCTTCAATTGAATTTTTAATTTCAGCATTCATAATGTTAATTTCTAAAAACTCTTTCTGTTCTCTGATCCTTTTCTACAACAATCTATCTCATGGATGCAGTTTCTTCACAGGTCTCCGAAACTACAAACACTTGGTTTTTAAATTTGTCTTCATTTCTTCAATGCTCCATTTTCCTCTGAAATTGATTATTCAATTTCTATATTGTGAACTTTCTCTTTCATGCTGCTAATTTTCAATTAGACAATCCTTAATTGTCTATTTATATATAAAAAGGCAATAATGCATTAGTAATTCCAGACATCTAGTGTGGGTTTTCTTCATTACCATATATATACATTTTCATTTTTCTGGAGGTAATTTTAATATATGACTTCTGAACTATTTATGTAGCGATATTATACTCTTATGGGCTCCATGTAATACTGACCTCCATAATAAAACATAAGCTATGTCCATTAGAGAAATAAAAGAGGCAAAAGAAACTCCAATTATGAAGTATTGGAACTTACCTTACACTAATAGTAAACATTTCCAGGATATCTTTTCCCAGTAACCAGCCAACCAACATGATGATTCCTGAAAGAGAAACAGTTATTCTTCCCTTTTACATACAATCACCTAGAAGGAACAGAACAAGCTGAAGGCATCTAAAACATTCCTTGACAATAAAAGGGAAAGCATATCAGATCACAATTACAAGATTTTATAAAAATCCATTAAACAGGGGAGGTTAAAGTTAACACTGCTTAATGTGAATACTGTGCATACTCACATAGGTACACGTGTGCTCACACAGTTTTACTTTTGGTTGACACTGCTCCCATCTATCCCTTAATGCAATAGTATCTTACTATTTTTGTTTAAATTACCAGTATTTTCATACAATGAAAAACAGAAGGTGGCAGCAAACATATAGGTCTTCTATTTAATATCAAACGTGCAAAATTAAACCCTAACACTTCATTTTCCATAACACAATATCCAGACACTTCTCAGCAAATCCATACTACATACAAAGGGACACTTAGCACTTGGCTCAAAAAGTGATGTGCCTTACGTTAAGTACCTATGACTGCACTAACATCTAAAAATTACTACTTTCAAGGCATTTCAAAAATTTAAAAATCAATTGAACGAATACTCCTTGCTTTAACCTTTTATCTTTGAAAAGAACAGGGGTAAAGGGGCACACAAGCAGCTTTGTAAGGAAAAACCAAACAGATTCATCAGAGGTTTGATAAAATACACCTATCTCAAGACTGTAAATCAATATGAACATTTAAGACAAGGTTTTTTTCATCTTTGTATAACTAAAGAATATCCAAATAGTAACTTTCTAAGATCCTATCCCAAACACTATCATGATGGAAGAAATCATGTAAAAAGGATTATACCAGGGGTCAGTAAACTATAATCTGTGGGTCTCTTGTCTGCTTTTGTGAATGAAATTTGTTGGAACATAGCCACACTCATTTATTTACATATTTTCTATGATTGTTTTCATGCTAATGGCAAAGTAAACTATTTCCAACAGAGACCATATGGACTAAAATATTTACTATCTAGTCCTTTACCAAAAAAAAAAAAAAAAAATTGCTGACCCCTGATCTAGCTCTTGACCTTGGAAAGAGAAATTATGTCCAATGTGATATACTAACATAAAACCAGATAATCATAAAGTTGAAACATATTTATTACTAAACTTGAAATGGTTTTATGGTTATAGTGCTAATAGAAACTACAAAGATTTAATTGGCTAGAATGTCCTTCAGTTTATCAAATTCACTATAAAATCTCTAGAAAAGAGCAATAATCAAATGAAAGGAGTTATGAGGGCACACACACCAGTGAAAAAAAACTAAGACAACTTCCTACCCTTCTACTTTATGTTTACAATGAAGATAGATGGATAAACAGAATTACTATTTAAGAAGTTATTTCAACTAATATTGTATTAACAGAAATAGTGCTTCAAAATTGCACTACTCCTCCTGTAATCCCAGCACTTTGGGAGGCTGAGGTGGGCAATCACGTGAGTTCAGGAGTTCAAGATCAGCCTGGCCAATGTGGTAAAACCCCGTGTCTATTAAAAATAAAATTAAAAAATTAGCCAGGTGTGGTGGCGCACACCTGTAATCCCAGCTACTTGAGAGGCTGAGGCAGGGAAATCGCTTGAACCCTGGGAGGCAGAGGTTGCAGTCAGCCGGGATTATGTCATTGCACTTCAGCCTGAGCAACAAGAGCGAGACTCCGTTTCAACAACAACAACAACAACAAAAAATGTATTACTGACTCTGAAATACTAAGTTAGCTGGAATAATTAACATGGTAAGAAAATTAAAGGAGAAAAGGCTTCAAAATTAATGCAAGTGCTTAATGTGTGATAAAAATGTGACTTCAACCCCATGAATAAAGACTGGATTACAGAATTAATGGGATAATTAACTTGAGTAAAAAAGTTAAAACTCTGCCTTAAGTCATGTACTAAAACAAATTTTAAATAAAATAGTAAAATGTCAAAAATAAAAAACTATACAACAATGTTTTAATAAATGTTCTTATAAACATGAGGTTGGGAAATCTTTAGGAATAGAACAAAACCAACTTAATTTCAGAGATTATCAATAGGAGGGTGATAACAGAATCTCAAGGAAGAGGGGATGTTTTAACCCATTTGTGTCTGAGGTTGCAATTTTTTGAATTTTTGCAATCAGACCTTGGCAATGACCTTGAGCAGTAGGATATAAATAACTCCCACATGCTTAGCGATCCGATAATGGAACACTAGTCATAAACAGTTAATTACATATATTGCCCTCTTACCAAGTTTATTCTACATGCCTCAAAGGCAATTTAAATTGGAAAAAAATACTTATAACTTATACAACAAAAATACTGAAAATCTAGTCATATAAAAAGCTTTTATCAATCTAAGACTCAAGACACAGGAAAAGCGACAAAAATCGTTGGCAGGTCATAAAATGAAATAAAAATGATCAACCCACACATGACAAAGCATTCAGTTTCCCTAATAATGAACTGTGAAATCAAACAATGAGAACCCTTTTATTTACAGTTGAAGTTAATGACAACACTTAAAGCTGGCCAAAAATTTAAAAGTTACATGGATCCCCTTTGACTAAATAAATTTTATTTCTAAGAATTTTTCCTTAAAAAAGAGAGGTATTTACCAGAAGATACCCACACTGGAGAAGTATTTATATAATAAAAAAAACCTCAAAAAATCCTAAATGTCTAGAAGAGGTCTTCTTACATGTTTTCCCACAAAAGAGAATACTATACAACCTTTACATTTGTTTTGTGTGAGCATCAATCTAATGACAAGAGTTTTATGACAGGACATGTGAAATAAAAATAGAAAAGCAGTCCATAAAACTACAGTATTACATTTTTGAAAGATAAATACTAAAATGTTTAAAGAAATATTTTCTGATTACAAGAATCAGAGTTCTCTTTTTTCTTTGCTGAAATGAATAATGACTAGTAGTCTTACAATTTTAAAAAGTATTAAACTTAATAAAAAAAAGAAAAGCCAATAAATAAAACTAGAATACCACCACCCTTCACATTCAGAAAAGAAAACTCAAATAAAAATATACACATACTCACTCTTCTCTTACCTATTATACCAAAGGAGTAAAAGGAAAGTTGTTTTCCTAAGAGGTCCATGCTCTTCTGCAGAGGGGTTTTTGGTGCCTTGATAAATTGAAGAAGAGTGTCACCACAATTAGCCATATTTACTAAGCTTTATCAAGTGTCAGAGACTTGCTAAGTGCCTGACAAAGCAATTCCCAAGTTAACCATCCAACTCTCCCATAAGGTAAATAAGCACCTTCACTGAGAAAACTGAGACTTAGATTTTACACAATGCCCAAGGTCACACAGTGAGGAATAGAAATTTTCTACTTTTAAAAACCTGTTTATTTGAAAAGGTCCGTTCTCTCTATGCTTCCTTCTGAGAAAAAATCTGTTCTCCCTCCTACCAACCACTGCAGGACTTCATTACCATCAGCTGCTCTCTCACTTACTTTTCCAATTTTCCCCTTTCTGTATCCACAAACATGCTAGTAACCCAGGTCTTTTAATCCCCCCTCATCTGCTAACCCTCTTCTCTATTCATCCCTTCACTACCACGCCTCTTGGAATGAGTTCCCACTCTGCATCACATACTGGAGTTTTGGCAGGTTACCCGAGAAATCCAGAGGATTTGGGGAGAACATGACATTTGCAGAATGCAACTTCCTTTTAAATAAGAAAGTATTTAAAATGAACTCATCTTTAATACATTTAGCCAAGAATATTTTGTAGGTTATTTTACTTGGCAATCTTTTCCCTGCCACCCTTACTTGGAATTATGTGAAGTTGAAAAAATTTGATAGAAGACATGTTCCAAAGTACAAATATACTAACTACTAATCCTTAAAATTACCACACCACTAATTTCTGAAAATAATAAGATCTACAAATGAGTGGTTATAAGCCTTTTTCTGCTATAAACAATGAGTAAAGCTCAAAATCCTTTAGAATACTAACAACATCAATTTAGACCTTTTCAATTACAGGCTTTCCAATTATGTTTCTGAACAGAGACAACTGATTTCCATTCTGAATAAAATATTGCTCTCAACAGTATACAAAGTAATCCAATATTCTCTACTTACAATGAAGAATTCCAAATTTGGAACAAATACATCATTAACATATTAAGTACTCACCTCTTCTGCTTGCATCATTTTAAAAACCTCCCCAAATTCAGAATTTTCTCCTGTTCCAATGACAACACCCTAAGGGGAAAAACAGGAAAATACATTTACATCCAGATGAAATATAAACCAAAACATATACACACATCCAACAACTTTCAAAGTCTTACCTACAGTGAAGATGTCTAACATACACACTCGTAAGATTTCCTTAGCAAATTTACTTTTTTATGTTACTGTCATAACCATTTGCCCCTTATGATTTAAACCCTGGAAACAAACATTACATTAAATGTATTGCTGGCCAGGTGCTGCGGTTCACGCCTATAATCCCAGTACTTTTGAGTGGCCAAGGGGGGTGGATCACTTGAGGTCAGGAGTTCGAGATCAGCCTGGCCCACATGGTGAAATGCCGTCTCTACTAAAAATACAAAAAATCAGCCAGGCGTGGTGGGATGTGCCTGTAATCCCTGCTACACGGGAGGCTGAGGCATGAGATTCACTTGAACCTGGGAGGTGAAGGTTGCAGAGAGCCAAGATCACACCACTACACTCCAGACTGGACAACAGAGTGAGACTCCGTCTCAAAATAAAAAGTATTGCAGACTCAATTCTGAGGCCTATTTTTTGCCTATATTAGTATTTCTGAAATACAAATATGTATTACACTCAATAGGAGACATTTAATATAGTTTCTTTTTATCCCTAGTGAATGATGTCTTTTGCACTGGTGGAGTATCAGAATTCAGGATACGAAGCATTTGAAATCGATCAACAGGTGAACAATATATAGATTATTACAGCCAGTATCATATCAACTACATTAAAAATGTATTTAACTAATAATAAACACATCCATGAAACCACTGTTTCTCTCTTTACAAAGAAACAGGTAATGAGGATTATCCATTATCTGTGAAATAGCAGAACTATGGAAATGTTCTACTCAGGGACACAGATTCTCCCCCGTTTCACAAATAGATGTAATGGGTTAAGTTCAGTTTTATCTTTTGTCATGTATTTGAAAAATTCCACATAAAATCAGCAAAAAATAATTAAGAAAATAATTTCAAACAAAGGAACTGCTTTTTTCACAACAGGAAAAAAAATTTACCTTTGCTTTGCCACATCTGACCAGTGTTCCCATAAAGGCAATGTTACTTCTTGATGCAAGAGCTCCATTAGTTGCAGCTGGCTGAGGAGCTGTCACCTTAGAACAAGGCGTTGTCTCACCTGTCAAGCTGGACTCATCAATGGAAAGATCCACAGCCTTAGGGAACATAAAGAAACCCAGATTCAAATTTTGTGCTACATTTAACATCTCTAGAGTTGTTGAGGAAGAACATCACTTCTTCCTCAAATATCCCTTTTCCATTGATTAGCCACATCTTGTATCAAAACCATCACTCTAAGACAAAAGACCAGAATCAGTACAATCATATTTTAAAATACAATTAAGTCAACAAAATCTAAGACAAGCAAAGTAGGATGCTGTACCATGAGACTAGATTAGTCCAAAATTGAAAATACAACTAGGAAAAATTTGACACTAGCTAAGACTCAATCTTCATCTAGAGAAAACTCAACTTTTCATGACAAAATATTATTTCCTAATTTTGTCAAGTCCCTAAAGTTCTGGAAAAATGGCTTGGCAGATTAAAACCACCAACGATGACTGAAAGTGATACATGAATAAAGGGGAAAAATGTCACTTAGAAATCATTTCATTTTGGAATCAACTTTCATAAAATTATTCTTGTTATACATCCCTACGTTTATTCCAAATTATAATTTGCAAGACTCAAAAATGTATACAAATGTTTTCATGCAGATCATAACTATCATAATATCTTCCAACTCTGCAATAGAGCTCAATTTTGAAGGCTTCACTCCTGACATAGTATTTACCTACCCAAGCATACAGAAAAAAGGAAAAAAAAAACTATTTTAAGAGTATAGATAGATACATACATACATACAAACAAGTGGGGGAGAGGACTAGGGCCAAGTAAGTCAGAAATAGTTAAGAGTTAAATAGCTTCCTCTACTGCAGTGCTTCTCAAAACCTTCAATACATTAATGTGAATCACCTCAACAGGAATACAGGTATACAGCAAAGGTTCTCAACGGAGGACAGCATCACATCCACTACCTCAGAACTTGTTAGAAGAGTCCTTTGCTACACCTCCAACACAAGGTAGAGAAAGTCAACCTAACAGACTGTATTTACAAGGCCTCCAGGTGATTCTGTTGCAAACTTCCACCCATCTTATTCCAGAAGCAATTATTCAAGGGTCCTTAGGGTACTCTTTAACAAACTAGGAACTAGTTCACGACATTACTGATTTTACCGGCTCATTCATTCACCCAACATTTACTGACTATCAGTGTTAGGCACTGAGCAAGTTCCTGGAAAGAAAACAGGATAAATTACTGCACAGTATCACTGCTATTTTAAGTTGAGTCAGTATTCTCAATCAGGCCTTTCTTAATCCTCAGTTCACACTACATACGAAGTATTCTAAATTTAAATCTTCTTTTTCTTTTTTTTTGGCGGGGGGTGAAAAGTTATAAATTACATCTTTTCAAATGGTTCATTTCTGAGCATAAAAACCTCAAATAACCTCATGTAAAATGATTATTAAAAATTGGTTCACAGAATCTTCATCTCTGCAACAAAACTGTTTTAATTTGATCAACAACATTCCTACATTCATTTAACAAATATTTATTACTGCTTACAATGTACCATGCCTGTACTTTATCACACACAGTAGGAATATCAGCAGTGAACAAAACAAAGTTTCTACCCTTGGATATAATGGGAAAGTGATTTTAAACAAGCACAAGTTTATAATATACAATGCCAGGTGGGGGAAAACAACAAACATAATAAAGATAGAGTCACATTTTAGAAGAAAACATTCCCCAAAACCAGGTAATCCTCTGCAGAGCCCTGATAGACCTGAGAGCTCAAAGGCTGGGCCATAATTAGGGAGAGTGGATTTCCCGTAAAGGGAAAAAAGTACAAAGACCTTGGGGGCAGGAACATGCTTGGTGTGTTTGTGTGTTAGGCAAACACATAACTGCAAAAATAAGAGTTTACATTAGATTGTAAGTTTTAAAATATTCATCATGAAAATAAATATAACTCCAAAGAGACAAAATTGTGCTAGCATTTCCCAAAAGTTTAGATAGTATG
The DNA here is from genome assembly GCF_002776525.5 of Piliocolobus tephrosceles. Lineage (NCBI taxonomy): Eukaryota > Metazoa > Chordata > Mammalia > Primates > Cercopithecidae > Piliocolobus > Piliocolobus tephrosceles. The sequence goes on along the minus strand of NC_045435.1, from coordinate 153,497,903 downwards.
ACAATGGAATGCATTTTCGTATCAAAATAAGCTTACAAAAATTATTCTTTAAAACACAGATCAACAGTCCTTTAGACATTAAAGGATTTTGCATTTAACATTAATTGTGTATACAAACACAAACCAGTTAATAAATTCGGGTTCGTTACCTTAACCCAACTGAAGATTTAAAAAACACCTGCCATGTTCAAAGGCAAGTGAATTTTTCTTTATTAAAGGAACATATTTATTTGACTTTTCTTTCCACGTTAACCTTGGAACTATTTAACTTTTCACATAACACATTTATTAGCAAGGCAAGAGAAACAAATCTTAAAATGGGCCTTTCTTCAAAGATAATGTCAATACTAGAACTCGGCTGACATTTCATTGCTTACAATCTGCTAGGCACTATGCTACATACCTATGCTAAATTATCACATTTAATCCTACTAACAACTCCTATGAGGCAAGTAATTACTATTATTATCCCTGCTTTACAGGCACTGAAAGGTTAAGTAACTCACCCAACATTATAGAGGTAGAACGCTATGCAGATAAAATTCCAGTGTTGAAAGATTTTAACTCCAGATTCCTCCTATTTAAAGGATCAATCTACAAATTATTTCTCCTCCCCAATTTTGTAACCACTTATAGAAAAAGACAGGTATAACACATAAAGCAAATTTATGAAAAATATTATGTATTTTCTGAATTACAAGTAAATTTATACAAGGTTCATTTTATTTAGCAAGCTCATCTTTAATGCTTGTTACAACAATCAGAGTTGCACAAAATTTTCCAAGATCTTAACTAGAAAAGAGATCTACTAATATTTAAAAATAAATACTTGTAGAAATTTACAGAATTCCTTCCCTAAGAGACGTAAAACTCATGTTTTCCCTTTGAAGACTTTTGCTTTAAATGTAAATCTTAAACACGGATAAATACTAACATGAAGTGACTAATAGAGAAGGAATTTTTTTTTTTTAATCTGCTGTTTTTAAAAAGAGGAAAAGCATGATTTCATGGTTCTGTCAGCAACCTAGCTCTTTGGTTTCAGCCTCAGAACAACAATCACTTAAGAGAGCCCTTGTCTGGTGTAATACACAAGCTAATGCAGAAGAAAAAGGGGCTCAGGACCCTAATTTTTTTCTATATCATTATAAATTTGTAACTAAAACTGAAATTATCATTCAATGTGTCTAAATCTCACAATGTCCTGATCTGCAAAGATTTCAACTATCTGTTGAATACGAATACTTTCTAAGTCACAAGTTATATTCTCTTAATAGTGACTGCAAGAGTTTTCCTAAGAAGTCGTTTTGAGGGAGTAGAGGGAAAGAAAAGGTGGAATTTAATAAATGAGGCAAGCCTATTACACTTTAATAAAATCACAATTTAATTCATCTGAGAAGAAAGATATTACAGTCATTATTCATTGCATTCATGAGAGAAAGGTAGGATAAAGTGAAATCAAAGACTCAGACAGCCCCAAGACACCTAGCCAAAAGTGTAAGTACTAAACCCTCAGAAGACCTATTAATGAACAAGAAAACTGATTTTCACTTTCATTCTTCTTCAAGCACTCTGGTGGAGGTGTGAATACGCTATAAAGCAGTTCAAAAATCAGAATATAAATAAGAATCAAGATGACTATATAATCCACAGTCTAAATATTTAACATCTACACAATAAAAATGATTGGAAAAATTCACAAGATTATTATTCACATAAAACACTAGGGAGAAAGAAATCAAATGCCAGTCACAAAGGTTTCCTGAAAGGCAGAAAGTACTTTTAAAAATTCAGGTTAACATGGAACAACTGGCAGCTACAAATAAGTTCTTAAGCTAAAGAACTGTTTGACATACAGTATATTGATAAGGCAATCAATCACCTCTCGAGTCTAGAATTAAAAGCAAATCATTAAAAAGCAAATTAGAAATGGATTTTTCTCCCCAGAAACAATCTTCCAAAATAATCACCTGTAGCTGCCTGATCAAAAAATTTCTTACTTCTGCTTTCAAAAATTAAGATACTTCACTGTTTATGCAAATGAAGAAAATGTAATTTAAAATCTTCATGTATGTAACTTATTAACACTCAAAGCCAAACCAACCAAGTGTTATGTATTACTGAAAACAATACATGAAATTAATTTTATCCCATGGTAAATGCTTACATAAATTGCTAACTTTCTGATTCGAGTATACAGAAAAAGTTACTCAGAAGATACAGCTGTTTCACCTACATTGAAAACGTTCGGTATAACCACCTTCCTCAGTGATCTTAGCTACATCTTCTGAATAACTTGCTGCAGCTTCTCCACTAACATCTGCTGCTTCATCTTGCCCTTATATGTTATAGAGATGGCTTCTTTACTTAAACCTCATGAACCAACCTCTGCAAGCTTCAAACTTTCCTTTGACAGCTTCCTCACTTCTCTCAGACTTCATAGAACTGAAGAGAGTTATGGTCCTGCTCTGGATTAAGTTTGGTTTAAGGAAATATTGTGGCTGCTTTTATGTTTTATCGAAACCTTTCAAACTTTCTTCATATCCACAATAACGATGTTTTACTTCTTATCATTTGTGTGTTCACTGGAATAGCACTTTTAATTTCCTTCAAGAACTTTTTCTTTGCATTCACAACTTGGCTAATTGTTTGAGGCAAGAGGCCTAGCTTTCAGCCTGTCTTGGCTTTTGACATGCATTCCTCACTAAGCTTAATTATTTCTAGCTTTTGACTTAAAGTGAAAGACATGCGATATTTCCTTCACTTGAACACTTAAGAGGCCACTGTAGGGTTACTAATTGGCTTAATTTCCATATTGTTGTTTCTCAGAGAACAGGAAAGTCCAAGGAGAGGGAAAGAGCAGTTGGACAACGCAGCAGTCAGAAAATACGGAACATTTATTGATTACATTCATGGTCTTACATGAACATAGTTAATGGTGCCCCAAAACAATTTTAACAGTAACAGCAAAGATCACTGATCATAGATCACCATAATAGATATAATACTGAAAAAGTTTGAAATACTGTGAGAATTACCAAAATGTGACACAGAGACACAAAGTGAGCACCATGCTGTTGGAAAAATGGCGCCAACAGACTTGCCTGACACAGGTTTGCCACAAATCTATTAATGTATTTTTTTAAATGCATTATCTTTGAAGCATGATAAAATGAGGTATGCCAGTACAATCTCAGAAGGAAAAATGAGGTGACAGAAATAGCTGAAGATAAAATGGCTGAACACTTCCCCAACTTGATGAAAGACATAAATCTACACAACAAAGGAGCTCAATGAAATCCAAATAGAATAAACTCAAAGACATCCACAATGAGACACATTATAATCAAACCATTGAAAGATAAAGACAGAATCTTGAAAACAGCCACAGTAACAACTTATCACATAACAGAATTTTCATTAAGATTAATAGCTTATTCCTAATCAGAAAACAGAGAGGTCAAAAAGAACAGACATTTACAATATTCAGAAAAAAAACTGTCAACCAATAATTTTCTATCTGGCAACATTATCTTTTAAAAATGAAGGAGAAATTTTTAAATTCCTAAATAAACAAAAGCTAAAAAAGTTCATCACTAGTCAGACTTGACTCATAAGAAATGCTAAGAGACAGCCCTTTAGGCTGAAATAAGAAAGTAGAAAGTAACTCAAAGCCATATGAAGACATAAAGAATTCCAATGAAGCTAACTATGTAGGTAAACATATGTATGTTGAGTTCATGACTCCTGTGTTTGCTTCCTATATAATTAAAAATGTATAAATGCATAAAATGCTTATAAATCTATATTAATGGGCACAGAATGCATAAAGATGTCATTTGCAACAATAACAAAGATGAGGGAGGTGTGGGCCGTACAATTTTGTATGCTACTGAAGCAAAGTTGGTATCACTTCAAACTAGACTGTTATAAATTAGGATGTTCACTGTAATCCACATGTAATCACTAAGAAAATAAGTAAAAAGTATGCAGAGAAAAGAATTCGAGGAAATAAAAAAGGTACATCCAAAAAAAAATCAATTGGAGGGGTGTGAAAAAAAAAAACACAAAGAAGGGTACAATAGAGAAACTGAGGAACATAAAAAGATAATGCAAATAGAAAACAAGTAACAACAGAAGTCCTTTTCTATCAGCAATCCCTGTAAGTGTAAATGGATTAAATTCACCAACTATGTGATATAAATTCTTACAACGGAAAATTATTTGGCAGTAAAAAACAATGACATACTTGAATGGAGTACCTAAAAACATTATGTTAAATGAAAGAGGCCAGACATGAAAGACTACATATTGTATGATTCTACTTATATGAAATGTCCAGAATAGGCAAATGTATTTCAGTGGCAAGCAGATTAGTGGCTGCTAGAAGCAGGGAAAATACAGAATGAATGCTAAAACGTAAGAGTTTTATTTTGAGAGTGATGAAAATGCTCTATAATTAGATGGTAGTGATGGGTGTACAACTATAAATATACTGAAAACCACTGAATGATACACCTTAAATGTGTGAACTGTATGATATGCACATTATATCTTAATAAAGCTGTTTTAATATATATATATATTTTTTTTAGTGTGGTGGATGGACTAGTGCTTTTGGCATGGTCTAAAAGCTGGTTAAGTATGCAGAATCTCAGGCCCCACCCCACACCTGCCAAAACAGAGCCCAGCTGACTCCTATGCACATTAGAAGTTGGAATGAATTGCTCTAGGGCAACTCTATGTCACAGTGACAAAACAGGCCTGAAAAAAATCAAGCGGTTTGCCTAAGCTCACATGGTCAATTCATTTCATGGGCAGACACGTATCATTCTTTGAATCACAGTTGTTTACAAGTTGGTGTCTGCCAATGGGGAGGGCACAAACTGTCTTTTTCACTTCGAAGCCCTGAAGCCTGGTGCAATGTGCCGTACATGGTTTTCAAATATGTGCTAAATGGCGAAAATGGTTTCATAACAGACCGATTTCCTAAGAAATGGATTACAATTTCCTAAATTAGCTTCATTACCAACATAATTAAATTTAAAATATCACTATATGTTTACATTTTATCAAATATTTGAAAAGATTTTTTTTGAAAAAGCATACCAAACCAAATCAGAATTGCAACCTGTGTTTTACCAGAATATTTTTTCATTGAGTAAATGGAACATGTATTTTATTAACTCAGGAAATCAGAATGCTTGACACAGAATGATTGCTCCAGTAATGGATTTACCCAACGTGGAGGCAGCTGCTTGTTAGTGGGTCTTAACAACAGACTGTGCAAGAATGTGAGCCTCACAAATAGAAACACAATGCCTACATAGGGTTCCAGTCAAGGAGATTATTTCTGACTCCTTCAGGTGGCAGGTAGCCAAAGTATATCTGTGCTGGCTCAATCATGCCCATTATCTTTGGTTTGTTACTTCTCCTTAGAAACTAGGGAACAGAAAGGAACAAGCCCTGAAGACACCAAAAACTACTCACTGAGCCAAACTGCTATACTATAACAAAGTACAAGGATTCATGAGATTGAAAAATGGCTCACAATATAATGCCCACTGGCATGTTCTTAAGTTTGAATTCCTGAGCTTGGCCTCAGTAGATCCTGACTCCTAATAGAACTAACCTTTCTGCCCAAATTAAAATGGTCTGGTAATCCAGTATCATAAAAACAGCTTAATCTTGGCTGCTAGCCCAAGTGGCAATTCTCTGAAAGAAGTCTGATACATTTAGAAAATCATCAGATCATAAACAGGTTTAAAAAAAATGATGTGGGCCAACTGTAAGCATATGAACCACAAAGCAAAGTGTCAATGGACTTATTCAGAACTTCAAGTGAAAGAAAATCTTGCTATCATTTCAAGCGATGTATTATTGGGCTTAGAAAGTTATAGTTGAGAGAGGTAAAACATTTTCAAAAGACAAAACAACAAAAAAACAAAAAAAAACACAACCTTTTTTCATCTGACCCTCACACTGTTTTTTCTTACAAAGAGTTATTTATTCAAATATTGATATCGACTTTACCTGGAACAATACCGAAAATATGCTGTGTTTTCACAAAGGCAAAATGTACTGTTCAATGATAGACTGGATTAAGAAAATGTGGCACACATACACCATGGAATACTACGTGGCCATAAAAAAGGATGAGTTCATGTCCTTTGTAAGGAAACCATCATTCTGAGCAAAGTATCACAAGGACACAAAACCAAACACCGCATGTTCTCACTCATAGGTGGGAACTGAACAATGAGAACACTTGGACACAGGGTGGGGAACATCACACACCAGGGCCTGTCGTGGGGTGGGGGACGGGGGAGCGATAGCATTAGGAGATATAGCTAATGTAAATGACGAGTTAACAGGTGCAGCACACCAACATGGCACATGTACACATATATAACGAACCTGCACGTTGTGCACATGTACCCTAGAACTTAAAGTATAATAATAAAAAATAAAATAAAATAAAAATAAAAATAAAATGTACTGTTATCCAGGCATACATAGTCAATAAGATTGCTTCATCTAAAGTCATTGTCTGACCAATCCATTGGTTATCATCAAGTAATTGGCCAGTGGTGCCTCTTCTCAAATAACACTGAAAGTTAAAATAAAAACCCTCAGGGGGAAAAAAAACAAAGAACATGCCCAAAACTCAATTCCTCTAAGTTTTACTGTCCTAGCTCCATCAATGCCTCTCAGGTTCCTGCTGGAAAGGCCACTGCCACCAACCATACAGTCCTCCCTCTGTAGCAGTGGATTCAACCAATCACAGGCGGAAAATATTCAAAGAAAGTATAATTTAAAAAATACAAAAAACACAACAGTAAAAAACAATATAAAAGTTTTTAAATACAGTATAACAACCGTTGACATAGCATTTATATTTTATTAGGAGTTATAAGTAATCTAGAGATGATTTAAAGTATATAGAAAAATGTGCAGAGGTTATATATAAATACTACTCAATTGTATGTAAAGGACTTGAGCATCTTTGGATTTTGCTCTCACTGGATCTACTAGGACCGATCCCTAGTGGATACCATGGGAAAACTATCTTGACTCAACCACTGGCTTCTGAAAACCTGATACAGGCAAGGGGAAAACTACACAATTCCTTAGGTTATCAATATTAGTTTTTAAAAAGTATAAACAAAATGGCAGTCTCAACCTGTTACAGTCTTAACTATGTATCCCAAAAAGTCATGTGCTGTAGCTCTACAGTCAACATTATAGTATTTGGAGATGGGGCCCTGGGAATGGGGATGAGGTCATGAGGCTAGTCCTAATGATGCCATTAGTGGCTATATAAGAGGAAGAGAGAGAAATTGGTGTCTCTGCCACGTGAGGACACTGCAAGAAGATAGCCATCTCAAGCTAGCAAGGGTCCTCGCCAGAAACCAAACCGTGCCAGACCTTGACCTTGAACTTCCAGCCTCCATAACTGTGAAAAATAAATAGCATGGTATTTTGTTAAAAGCAGCCCAAGTTAAGACACAGCTTATGAAGATAAAAGTTGTACCAGACAAAAGTTGTACAGCAGTCAGGTCACTGAACGTGCTAACAAGAAGTTGCTGAGGACCCAGGCAAGTTTGCAGTCAAAATCTGAAAGCACTAAAATTTATGACAGTTGCAAAATGATGACACTGAAGTTGCAACCCTGGCTTTAGGCCTAGTCTGTAAGGGAACTAACTACATAGCAGAAGTTCACTTGCTTTCTCTAAAGTGAAATCTATGTGCTTTGGAGGAAATTAATGATATCCCAAAGCTGACTAAGGAGTTTTCTGGTTCCTTTAAACCCTAAATGAGAGTTTATTTCATACAGTAGTATTAAATGACCAGCTAGCCTTACAAAATTATCCAAAGATCACCACAGCCAAACTGAGCCAACAAAACTCCAATAAGCCAATTTAATTTCAAAAAACCAGCAGCTTCTGCGTCCAGAAGAGAAACTGACTTTATCAGCCTATATCTTAACTCAGTACATTTAAATTTAGATGCAGGATAAAAGACCCCCAACTCTTTAAAGAAGGTTATTTCAATCTGCAGTCAAAGTAGTTGCAAAAGTCTGTTTGGGGTACCAGGTAATAGGCAAAACAAATAGGGCAGAATTAAGGTAGAGAGAATAAAAAATGTTCAACTATATCTGTAAAAGTGGATTAACTAGAACAAAATCAACCTAACTACAGTACTGCAGAATAAAATGTGCTGATGAAGTGCTTGCAAAGTTAACAAGTAGGGGGAAAACAATAATAACTAATAAATTACTCCACAAGACATATGCTTATAATTCTTACTAAATTCACAATGTCAGCCGGGAGCAGTGGCTCACGACTGTAATCCCAGCACTTTGGGAGGCTGAGGCAGGTGGATCACCCGAGGTCAGGAGTTCAAAACCAGCCTGGCCAACACGGCAAAACCCCGTCTCTACTAAAAATACTAAAAAATTAGCCAGGCGTGGTGGCAGGCACCTGTAATCTCAGCTACTTGGGAGCCTGAGGCAGGAGAACTGCTTGAACCCGGGAGATGGAGACTGCAGTGAGCTGAGATTGCACCATTGCACTCCAGCCTGGGCAACAGAGTGAGACTCAATCTCAAAATTTTATATTATAAGGGCAAGTTCATTTGAGGAGATTATTTTCGGTTAGGGAAGCTAGTGGTATTAGGATTAGAATTGTGATGAAGTATATTATGGATGCTACTTGTCCAATTGTAATGAAGGGTTGATTTACCAGTTGGCTTCCAATTCAGGTGAGGGTGAGTAGAATTGTGATTAGGAATCATAGTAGGCAATGATTTAAAACTGGCAATGTTTATCCTTTAATCTACATCCACGTATTTTCACTTATTACAATCAGATCCCCAAACTTACCTCAAACAAGCGTAAGTCAGCAGGAACTCTGTCCCCAACAGAAAGGCAAACTGTATCACCTGGAACCAAGTCTCGGGCAAGTGTATGCTCCAATTTTCCTTCACGCACACTGCAACATGAAATAGAAACAACCATGGTTTAAAAAAAAAATTCATGCAACTTATCTTAAAAAATTATTTCCAGTAGGCTTGCCTGAGGAAAAGGCAAATATAAGAACCAAGAAAAAGACTGTTTCTAAACAATTAAGATGCCAAGATGACAGAAAATCACTTGAAAAACGAACTACTTGTTCAAATGTAAAATGTGCAAATTGAAGCAACCTTTTGAATCACCTGGGTCTGTTTGATTGTGAATCTCTATACTCAGAACACTGTGTAGCACATACTTGAGCGCGCGTGCACACACACACACACACACACACACCTGTTAAATACAGCCGGGCACTGTGGCTCGCGCCTGTAATCCCAACACTTTGGGAGGCCGAGATAGGTGGATCATGACGTCAGGAGATCAAGACCATCCTGGCTAACATGGTGAAACCCCATCTCTACTAAAAATACAAAAAATAAGCTGGGCTTGGTGGTGGGCGCCTGTAGTCCCAGCTACGCAGGAGTCTGAGGCAGGAGAATGGCGTGAACCCGGAGCTTGCAGTGAGCCGAGATTGTGCCACTGCACTCCAGCCTGGGTGACAGAGCCAGACTATGTCTCAAAAAAATATACAAAAAATCTGTTAAACACATCCATGTCTCAAGAATCTCAGACTTTAAAGTTTTCAATGGTACAGGTTTGCTACATTAATGAGACCAGGAACTTTTTGTGTCAGATTAACAGTGTCTTCCTTATGTTCAGACGAAGTGGGGATAACAATACATACGGTACTAGTCACATTCAACTTCTATTTTTAAAGGGATGGAAATCCATACCAAAAAAAGGATCATACCAATGGCATTCTGGTGGCACAAGTTTACTCAATTCTTCAAGAGATTTTTCTGAACGATACTCCTATTCAAACAAAAAAAGTAGAATTTAATTTTGTTCCTATGAATATATTCCATCTCAATCATTATTTTAAAATTTCCCCCAATTCTCACCTTTTCCTTTACTTGTGCTTATATTCTTACCCAGAAAAGCTTGTCCCTTATTTTAAAATGTTAAATTGTAGAGATCAATTTTGATAATTAAATATTCTCAGTTTTACATTTTAATATTCAATGTATAAACCTAAGGTTATTTAGAAAAAAGATGAAAACTGACTAGTATGTCCAAAGAGTACATAATTTGAGTCATTAAAAGTTTTAAGTCATTGAGCCTTAAAATTCAGATACTCTTATGTTAAGTGTCTAATGACCACAGAAGTCAAAGAAAATTAACTGTAAACAACATTTGCTTTAGGGATTTAAGCCCATGCTAACAGCAATGGTTTACAAATAAGTTTGCTTAGAACAAACATGGGAAAAACAAGGAATAAGATGTGGCTGGCTCCATACTGACAGACCCAGTTTCCATTCAAACTGTGTATCCAAAAGGGAAAATTCTCAGGAGTTCTAACAATGCGATTTCCAGCTTTTTTCAATCCAGATAACAAATAGCTGAGGGTCAGAAACATCCTTCAACTCACACTACTACTTAGTCCATATTTCCATGAGCAGTCTTGCATCACACATCACTGCTATTTTTGCCTCATGTCTGCAGTAAGCAAAAGAATCTGCTAATCTAAAGTCAAAAGAGGGAGAGGCAAATAGTGGAGGTAGAAAGGTTGGGAGTGTTTTGAAATGACTGCAGTGCTAATACCAGTCAAAATGTTATATCCATCACAAACTTCAAATGGAAAACACAAGGCTATGTAAGAATAACTTAGAACATAATCAGTCTCTACTTAATCTTAGAGTGACAAATATAAGGAAAATCTACAAATGTAAAAATCTTAAGACAACACCCCAAACACACGAAGGATATTAAGGAATTTGGAAGTTTACCCCAAAATTCTGTAATATGCTAAAAAATACCCATCAATCCTAGATCCCAGTAATAAATGACATAGATGCTGCCCAATCTTTATCTATCTCTTCTGGTTCCTTAGCCTCTACTCCCTACAATTATACAGATACCTCTACATCAAAATGATCATTAAACATACCACCTAAAACCTAATAAATGCCTAAAAGTCATTTTTCAAATTTATTGTAAGGTGACATCATTATGACCATATAAAACAATTAGCTATTTTTACGGCTGGGAAGAAGTACAGTGGTGTGGGGAATGGGGATTACAAAGACACACAGGAAAAAGGGAGAACATAAATATAAAAAGGAATATAAAAAGCACTCTTAAGACAAAGGTAATATAGCACAAATACCAAATAATGATAAAGTATTAAGAATTTTTTATACATTTTTGATAAAGAGCTTTTTGATTAAAGCATTATAAGTTCAACTGACAATAAATAGGATCTTTTTGGAGAGGATTTTTACTTGTTTATAGACTATTTTGTTGGTTTCACAGGCATATTTGGTGATGGGTCACATATCTGTAAGAATCAGACCTAGCAAATTGAAAATAGGCTTTTTATAAAGTTTTCATCCTTTTGTGAGGTTTCCATCAAATGTACCTATCATAAAGACATTTAACAGTCTCAGCCATAGCATTTAATGTATATAACAACACTGTCTTGTGTAAAATTCCATACTGACTTACGTTAAAATCACAATTTTGTAGTGTTTTTTGAAAGCAGGGGCTTTCTAGTAATCAAAGAGAATAAGGTACTAAGGTCTTCCATACAAAGTGATACTATTTGCAGGAATCCTTCTGAAGTAGGGCACTCCACATATCTGACACATTCTTAAAGACGCAAGAAGGTCCAGTCATCCAGTGGGTCAATACCACTCACTTGGCTGAATGAAGAGCTGCCTTGAATAATGCTTAGCCTGAAATGACCTATGCTAGACTAACCAGCTGCACCTGACCATGGGCAACATTTGTCTAAGCAAGAAGATTCCCCTAAAAGCGGAACCCTGATAGTCTACTAATGGAGCTCACAAACCTGCTGCAAATAATCTGATTCCAACTGGCTTTCCACACTGGGTTACTACAAAACTAATAACAACTATGTTAGAGATTACCCTAAGAGGCTGGGATAGTGAAAAGAAATACCCACGTGATAAATCATAGATGTAAGAACAACCATAGTCACTCAACGAACAGGCTTCAGATTCAAAACAGCATGAACTTCAGGCTTATACAACAGTATTACATTTTTCCCTAAGCTAGAATAATTCTATTCTTGTTAACCATGTTTTAGCTAAAAAGGAAATCTGCTGATATTGTGAAACACTGTTCTAAAATCTACAGAAGCTTCAGATATTTAAATAAACATTAAAAAAGCCTACATTTCTGTTTATGTCTGTACTTATTAAAAGAAATCTTGACATTATCTCCACATTATTCATAGTAATTTTTTAAAGGGGCTACTTTACAAACATTTTATTTACTGTTTCAATTACTTTGATCCAGATCACAACACCCCTTTTGTAGAGGAATGATAAATTGTTTTAAAGGGAGGGGAGAGGAGGTCATGCCAACAATGAGTAGAACCATTTTAATTCCTCAAAAAAGACTCAAAAATAAAATAAGGTTAGGCAATAAATTCAGCACACAAGTACAGCATTTGGCTAAGGGAATCAGTCACAGAAACCTGTGGAATTTTCTTCAAATGGTACATGATAGATCAACCTTTTAATTCTACACTTTTTGTTTCATCTAGACTTAGCTCTAGTAGGTATTAAAACATAACAGTGTTATGAAATTATAAACTCTGGTCTAATTTTTTAATTGAAAAAATAAAAAAGCTTACTGTTGGATTTTATTTCTATTACTATGCTTTTTGTTTCCATCTGCTTCAGTTAGCCTTATCAAATAAAAAACTAGATTTTCTTCATCGCACTACCTAAATGAAAGCAGTTCCTTAGTCCCACCACAAGCTTCCCTGAAGAGTTGTCTGTATCTGAAATTATTTTGAAAACAAAGAATAAGTTGTTCTGATGGGCATTACAAGCCCCAATAGCAGTAGGTTTTACCACAAGACACCTTGATTTTTAAGCAATTAACATACCATTTTCATGTTGGCAAAATAGACTACTTACCTGAACAAAGGCAACTGTAACAACGATAAGTATTGCCTAAACAAAAGAAACAGAAACAGGCTTTTAAATCAGACATTAACTTGAGAAGTAACTGTTAACTGTTATTTTATTTCTCTATCTGCAGTCCCACAATAACAGATTTTAAACACTGAGATCAGCTGGAGAAAAAATCACAACTTTACCTTAAGGCCTGTGGGGGAAGCAGCCAACAGTTTACAGTGGCTTGCCATTACCAGGGCAGCTTCTCTAACTTTTTGATCTCAGGGCCCTTTTATGCTCTCACAAATTGAGGACTAGCTTTTGTTTAAGTGGGTTATATATACTGATATTTACCATATTAAATTTTTCAACTAGTCAGTTTTCATTTCTACTTAACTCATCTAAAAAATTTAAACCTCATTACATGTTAACACAACTTAACACAACTAACTTTATGAAAAATAAATTTTCAAAAAAAAATTGTGAGAAAAACAGCAGTGTTTTAAATTTTTATATTTTAATATCTGACTTTCTAGAAAGCTAGTATTCCATCTACTATAACATACTGTTCGGGCTAAAGCGTATGAAGAAAATCCAGCCCCATACAGATAAGGTGGAAAAGGGAGGAGCATTTTTTATTTTTTATTTTTTTTAGGGAGGAGCATTTTTTGTTTGTTTGTTTTTGTTTTTGAGACGGAGTCTTGCGCTGTCGCCCAGGCTGCAGTGCAGTGGCATGATCTCAGCTCACTGCAAGCTCTGCCTTTTGGGTTCACACCATTCTCCTGCCTCAGCCTGCTGAATAGCTGGGACTACAGGCATCCGCTACCACGCCCGGCTAATTTTTTTTTTGTATGTTTAGTAGAGCCGGGGTTTCACTATGTTACCCAGGATGGTCTCAATCTCCCAACCTCATGATCCACCCGCCTCAGCCTCCCAAAGGGCTGGGATTACAGGCATGAGCCGCCGCGCCCGGCCTAGGGAGGAGTATTTTAACAGTTTTTTCAGAAGATTGTGGATATTCTTCTTAGTTACTACACCAACTCAACAAGTGCTAGTTACTTAAAGGTAATCTGCAATGTAGAATATAAAACTGTATCGATGAACTTTTCATAATCTATTGTATTAAAATCCATTGACCTATCTTGCATTTGAACGGATCTTTTACCATTTCAGATTTTGTAACATCATGCATTGGTCTTCTGGGAAATATTGGTTCACTTGGTTATTCAAATCTTTCCCAAGATTCCCCAAATCTTTCCCAAGGTTATCACATTTCTTAACAATTTTTTTAAAAAAACACACATTTGTTGAAATCACTACTGATCTAATTGGAATAAAGTCTTAAATACTGGGATGTTTTCCAGCCCATAGGAGTGCATACAAATTTTCCAAAACTCTAATTATTGCTTGAAAACCTGAATTTTATCATTAGCAACATACTCTGCCAGTTGCCTTTCCTTGGTCTGATTCGCTCATTTAACTCACTTTCAAAAATAAGAATCTGCTGGTTACCCAAGTCCTAACACCCATAGTTCGTCTATGAGTCAGTCTCTCAAGTACACAGCTAGTTTGCCTCACAATAATTACCCTTCCTTGAGACAACCATTGTATTTCAATATACAAAAGAGTTTCATGCACACTTCCCATTTCATTACACAAATTACTATAAAAGTATGTACTCAAGGGTCCAGATTTAATAAAATTAATTTTTACTGCTTTATCAAGAACACTCTTAAGAGAAACATGAAAGAAAACAATGACTGTTAACAAAGTTTGGAGCCGTTACTTCAACTTGTGCTAAGGCCCTAACAATTTCACCCACCACTGTTTTTGTGCCATTAATGCCCAAAGTCTATAATTAAAAGACAAATAATGTTTTAGTATTATTAAAATGGTTGTGACCACACACACCCCTTGAACAGGTCTCAGGGATTTCTGGGAGACTGCAAGCAATAGTTCAAGAGCTGCAACTCTACAATACTAGCTACAGTGTTCTTAAGCATAACATAGTGCTTTTACTTGCTACAAATTTTTTATATAACAATGAAATGGGGCAAAAAGGAAAAAGACGAGAAAATAGTTCAATGAAAGCTAGAATAACCTAGCTGGAAAGAATAAAATCATATACAGTATATGTATGCAGTAAATACAGTATGTACTGTAAGGAATATTTTTAATTCCACATGTCAGGCTTTAGTTCACAAGTAGTCAAAATATATTCTCAACTGCAAAGTGAAAGAAATTTAAAATTTAATCAGATAATTATTATAAAATTTCATATCTGTGAAAATTTTCAGATTGCTAAAGAATTTTAATGTGTGCTAGTCATAGACTTTAGAACATTACTCAAAATTACTGTAACTATAATAAAAACAGAAGTTGAGCCAGGCACAGTGGCTCACACCTGTAATTTTGACACTCTGGGGAGGCCAAGGTGGGAGGATCACTTGAGGCCAGGAGTTTGAGACCAGCCTGGGCAACATAACAAGACCCTGTCTTTACAAAAATTTTGTAAAATTGCTGGGGGTGTTAGCATACACCTGTAGTCCCAACTACTCAGGATGCTGAGGCAGAAGATAGCTTGAGCCCAGGAGTTTGGGGCTGCAGTGAGTCATGACTACACCGCTGCATTCCAGCCTGGGCAATAGAACAAGAAACTGTCTCAACAAAAAGAATAAAATAAAAGCAGAATTTGGACACTGAAAAAAATCTGAGAGCATTTTTCAATTTATTTTCCAAAATAAAAACCAATCCCAATTTATACACTTACTCAACAGATCAAAAATATGTAATTTTTTTCTTACCACAGTGATACTGACGGCATCATCAAACTGATGCATTAAAACACTGATGACTGCAGAAGCCAGAAGCAGCATAATAAGGGGATTTTTAAACTGAAAGTAAAAACAAACAGCAATTTAACACAGTTTTGTACATGACAGTTCGCTCAGCAAAGGCTTTAAAAAAAAAAAAAAACCATAAGAGTATGACTGGAAAATTACAAAAGTCTATACTCGGTTTATTTCATGTATCTCTTCGATTAACAAAAAAAAAAAAAAAAAAAGTTTATACTTAACTACATTTAAAAGCTTTGTAACAGTTCCTTTTCAGGAAAAAAAAAAATTAAATAGCAATACTTAAAACTAAGAATTAACCAATTCCTTATAGTATAGAGCAATTTTTGGTATATTAATTTAATAAATATAGCTGTTCTGAATTTCTACTGAGGCTATAAAAAGCAGGAGAAGATGATTTTTAAGCTAAAAATTTAGGTTAAATACTGAATAGAACACTGAGATTCAAACATTTCTCAAGTAAGTACATTGGTATAGATTACAATTCTGTGGCTGACTCACATATCACAGAAAAAAATTCCCTCCTCTCCACAAAAGAAACTGAAGATTTTCCTCATGGCTAGCTCTCCTGGTTTCCATATACCAGAGAAAATCATATCTAAAGAAACAGGACTATAGCAACAACCTGATCAGAAAGCATTTAAAAGACCTCACACCAGAGTCAACCCCAAATTCTTCCAGTTGGACATTCTATTCCTTGAAGCTGTGATGTTAGAATCTCTTCCTCTGCTGAAGTGTTACATCACTGTCAAAGTTGCGAAGTAACTGACTAGGCCACAAAGAATCCATCCCACCAGAAAGCCCCAGCCCTTAGATACCATAGCTCTGAGGTTACATGCCACCACCTCCAAAGTCCCTTTATGGTTCCATTCCCTGGAACAAGTCCCAATCCAGGTCACATCAGAATCCTATAAGAAACTTTTAACAATACCAATGCCCAGATTCACACCAAATTAATTAAATCAAAATCTTTAGGCATAAGGCCCAGGCTTTAGCATTTTTTAACCCTCCCCAAGTGATTCTAATGAGGATTTAAAAAAAAAAATAAGTTAAACTGCCCTAACAAAACAACTCTACAACTGCAATATGGTTCAGGGCTGACCAACCAGAAACCTGACTGAGTCAGAGTACCTAGGTTTGAATCCAGCTGCTGGCACCTGTGTGTCACCTTAATCTTTTTAAGCTCCAGATTCTTCATCTGGTAAAACAGAGCGTTATACCATAAGAACTGTTATAAGGATTAACTAAGAATGTACATTAAAGCACTGTGTAAACCAAAAAACGTTCTTAAAAATGTTAGCTATTAACACCACACTTTGAGGGCAACCCCCATGATCTTTTTTATTTTCCCCTGAAAAAGCTGTGCCACATTACTAAGCACACCACTTGATAGATGGCAGGCTACAGAGGAGGAAAGAGTCACCCAGTGCTTTATGATTACGATGACTATTTACTGTTATTTGTTTGGTTGTGCTTAACTACATTACAAGCACTATTTAATTCTCACAGGCATCCCAAGGGGCAGATAATCTAGCTTTGATAACAGGATCAAGAAAGTAAAACATTAAATCATACTGCCTAGGGATAAGTCAAATCATTACAGTTTATAAATCCAGAGTAAACTATGTCAATACTTTCTGAAGTCTTGGTATTCTGGGAATGTGGTAAGTGTGAAAATACAAAGACACATATAAATAATACTCCATAAAAATAAGACATATACACACGAGGTTCATCTAACCTTTAAAATTCCAGTGTTGCTACTTTAGACAAACTCATTTGCAAAATTAAGCCTGGCAAATTTAAGTTCATTAGCAGAAAAGGCACTTTAGAAAAGAAAAGTTAAACACAGATCTTTTTAGAAAGACTGCAGATTAAAAGGCACATTTACTAAAAAGAAATTTTTAGCAAAAAATATTTGTTTAGCAAACCAACCCAATTACTTCAAAACTAATCCTAGTAACCTGTAACTTTTTACATTAACACAATCATTATCAAGATAAAAACTGCCTAGAATAAGTCTTTCCTAAAAATTAGGATGAAAAAATATAAATATCATCTACTGAGAGCTAACTATCTCCTGTAAGGTTATGATCACCATTTTATAGATAAGGCTCAGAGGATAATAAAGACCACACAACTGATAAGAAATGAAGGTGTAATTTGTACCCAGGTAGCCTGAGTTTCACTTACCTAACTTACTTTTTACTAGTTTTCTGAGCTGGTCATGATTACCTTAAAAAATATTGCCATTCCTAGCATTTAAATAGTGTAGGTTTGATATCAGCAAGGACACTACAGTCAATAGTATTATCTTTGTGTAATATATCCATATGGAAAATGTTGTCTTTAAGATTTGCATACTAAAAATACAGGAATTCTCAATCTAACAATAAGCCCCCCAAAATGAAAAATTTTAGGTAAAAAACGTCTAAAAACTATTTCCTTTCTCCATAAACAATATCACCAAAGTAAGCAACTAAATAACAGAAGTCCATGTATTAATAAATTACACAGAAGAGGAAGTAAAAGTATCTCACCTGAGAAATATACTTCTTCCACAGTGGCTCATCTTCACTAATATCAAACTCATTCCAGCCATGAAAGGCTCGCCTATGACTAACTTCACATTTGTTTAGACCATTCTGAAGATCAGCCTGTTAGAGTTTATATATGAAAGTTATTGAAAATGTTAGCACAGAAAAGAAAAACACAAAAGAGCACATAACACAAAGTATGGTCATATTTATAGAAACTACAACAGTCAAAACTAGTCTATTATGAGAGCAACCTATCAGTGGTTGCCTGGGGCCAGAAGGGATACATAGAGAGGGAGGGATTAATTACAAAGGGACATGGGGGAGCTTTCTGGAGTGATAAAGATGTTCTATCTTAATGGTGGTAGTGATTACATTTGTCAAAATGCAAACTGTACACTTTAAAAAAGTACACTGTATTTTATGTAAATTGTATCTCAACAAAATTGATGATTTTAAAAAAAAATGTAAACAAAAAGGCAGAGTTTACCAAACCAAATTTAGGGAGAAAAATAAACAACACAACCAGCCACAAGACTTACAGAAAGCATAACAGTACATTTTAATTAGCTTTTTCCTTTTCATTGTTGTTCAGCTGTTTTCTAAAATTAGTTTCTCCAAAAGAACGTTCAAGGGGCCATAAATGCCTTCCTTGTTCTCTGGGCCTATCAAAACCCTGGGGTTGGTATTAATTTTTACTCTTGGACTGTGTAATTATTTCATGCTGAAATTTTGTGCTTCCTAAATTAGTCAAAAGTAAGGAAGTTAAGATGAACTTCTTCTTGGAACAGTTTATGTTCTATAAACACTACCTACATCCTTCAGTTATTCTCTCTCATGATTTAGTATTCTAACTATTAAAGAATAAAATTATCTGTACCCCCAAAATAGTTGCCCTGACCAAAAGGTGATTATAACAGAGTCCAATAATGGAGCCCTTCAAAACAAACATATTACAAATAAGTGGTTTTAAAGCAGAGTATAAATACAATAACAACAACAACAAAACTAAAAAAGGATACCCATTTTTTAATGCTACCACTAAAATATGTGACTGTTGAAGGAAAAATAAAAAATATTATCTTTTTTATGTTTCGATAGATACTACTTTTGAAAACCAGGAAGAGCCTACATAAGCAATTATAGATTATCTGCAATTCTAAACCTATACTTAGTTTTTACTTTACCTTAGAAAACCCTTATCAAAAAAAAAGATAAACTCCTACCACTACTTATGTTAATTATTTTCCTAATCCAACAAATCCTTACACAGCACTAATATAGTTCCTAGAAATGCTATTATGTTCTAGAGCTGCACTGTCCAATCAGGTACCCACTAAGCCACCTGTAGCTATTTAAATAAATTTAAATTAAATTAAAGTCAGTTTCTCCATCACACTACCCACATTTCAAGTCATAAAGTCATGTTTAATTCTGTCAAGTTTAACCCCATGTCAAGCTCAACAGTCCTATTCAACTTGTGGCTACTATGCTGAACGGTACAGAACAGAATATCTCTATCACTGAAGAAAATTAAATTAGACAGCACTGATTTATAGACTCTAAGTGACTGACTTTATACCATCTAGTCCCTTCCTCCCCACTAACCACTTACTTGGAGAATGCTTGCAACTTCACTCACTGGTAATTCACTTGCTTTTTTTGATGTCAATACAGGAATCATTGTCTCATTTTCACCATTAGGTATTTTTTGAAAACGTGCAACCTAGGAAGTAAAACCAAAGAAAAAATATTTGAATACAGGAAACAAGTGTAATGCAGTCTAGAGTAATAAAAATCCCAAAGTTCACAGCAACTAATTTTCCAGTTAGAAAAATATTTCAGACTAATTATGTATCTAGTCCTAATAGGAAAGACAATTTTTATACTAACCACATGCTACTTCTCAAGAAAATACATTTCAAAAACTAAGCCATCAGCGTCCAGCTAGAACACAAAATTTTCACATTGAATGAAAAGCACACTATTTCTCCACCAACATAAGAGTAAAAAGTAAAACAGATGTACTATCTAGCAGACCCTGATGATTACAAATAATCATAATCCTCTAAACTCATTATGTTTAACAAGCAAGACAAAGTACAGCTAAGCTTTCTCCATTTTAACTACTCCTCTTAGTCAGTGAGCTCATAGCTGATGTACCCAGGAAAGAAAACTGGCTACTCTTACAACGCACCACGACAACAAGTCAGACTTTAAGAGCTACTCACAAACTAGGAGAAAAACAAGAAGTAAAAGAGACCAGATAAGCAAAGGATGCACAGGTTAGTGAAGGGGGGCTGGAGGTAAGGGTGGGGAAGGCTGTGAGCAAGCATAGTCACGAGATAGTAGTAATCAAGGTACCTACTTGATGCAGCTTCATAAGTAAATATCTGTATCTACAAAAAACTGTTTAACACAATTCTAGAAATAAATCCTCAATATAGATTTGTTTTGAGTCCTAAGCTGAGATTCTTTACAGACAAAAAGTTTTGAGTGAAAACAGGAGGAGGACAAAAACTGCCCACTATTGAAACTTTCAGAGACAAAAACACTTGAATTGCCACACATCCACTCGATTAAAATAACACGAAAACTAAAATGATCATCTTACTGCCAAGATACAAGTTTTTAAGCTTTCAGGTAAGATCTTTTCAACCTTGGATAATTAACGTTTTTAGGATAAAATATTTCCCTAAAAGTTTCAAAGCATTATCTCTAAGCAAATGAAATTAAAGAAGATTCTACTACATTAGAGTGTCATTACAGAGGCCTGCACGCATAAAGGCTTTTTGCATTTACCCCAAAAAATGATAAATTGCTGAGGAAAAAAATCTTCTCTCGGTATGACTGAGTTTCTCGAACAATCAAATCATGTTTTCTAATATTATTTATGTAAAAAGTACAGTTGGATGTCTCAATACTTTAAAACAAACAGCAGTAGTATTTTTCAACTTTTAATGAGGAGATATTGGTGAATAAATATGAGGAAACTAGAGACAGATTACCTTTCTTTACTGCAAATTACTGAAATTATTTTACAGTACCATATTTTTACATAATTAAGAAATGTAAAAACTTAGAGGAAAGATTAGGAATTTTACAAAAGCCACACACAGGTTTTACAGACACTGAAATGCCCATATTTCAAATCTATAAAACAAACTAGGACAGAGGAAAGACTTCACTGAACCATTCCTAAGTAAAACATTGGAGAAGATTCCCCCCAAAATGATTTAAATCTTAAAACAATGAGAATTGAAATAACTGACATGGTTATTTTATCTTGTGAGATGATAAAGCAAAATTAAGAAGAATCAAGTAAATTTGCACTGCCTGCAGTGACAAAGAGATCAATAAAATCTCTTATTTCTAAGATTCCCCAAACCTTAGCTTCTTCATATATAACCTGGAGATAATATTGCTAAACAGAGATGTTTGAGGATTAAATACACTAACACAGCGTTTGACTTACCATTAGTAAGAGCTCAAATGACAGCTGTTAATACTTTTGTTCTAACGAGATCAATAAAGACTAAACAAGGTGAGTAAAGTCAGTTCATGATAATTCCCTATTAATGTTTACTTTTCTATCAATAATATATCGGAAATTGCTAACTCTAGTAGCCAGTATGCAATATGACAGCCTTACTCATAAAACGTTTCTCAAGTAATCCTTTGGTAGTTGGTACATAGATAGGGTCTACATTTGAACACACTTTACATAAAACCCTCTGGAGACATTCCATGGGCTCAAAGTAG
Organism: Piliocolobus tephrosceles; assembly: GCF_002776525.5. Taxonomy (NCBI): domain Eukaryota; kingdom Metazoa; phylum Chordata; class Mammalia; order Primates; family Cercopithecidae; genus Piliocolobus; species Piliocolobus tephrosceles. Next base: position 153,475,750 of record NC_045435.1, on the reverse strand, counting down.
CTGTAAATCTGCAGAGTAGGAAATTGTATTATTTCATATAATAAACAATAAAACACTAAAGGGGCATCATACTCTTTAAATACATAAAGGACTGCTTTGAGATGCTCTCCAGCTGCAACCACACCTACCTCAAGTGTGTTCACAAGTGGAGGAGTACTAAGCGACAGAAAAGCAATATGGTAAAGTCCATCCCAGAATGCCAGGCCATATTTAACTTTGTCATTCCACATGAGTACTGCGTGGAGTAGAAGGCAGCAGAAACTCATTTCAGGAATACAAGGAGATGAAGAGCAATAAGGCATGTAGGTGTTTTAATGAAGAACATGGAAGCTGCCCATTTGGAGAGAACTGTTCCAAGTCTGCCTACCCTGATGGTGGTACAAAGGAGCCAGAGACAGAAAATGGGAACATAAACAGATACAGGGCCCAAGGAAGGAACCAACTCTGGGAGCTCACTGAGGAAACAGAACAGCAGCCCCTTTGGCAACAGTGAACAAGAGTCTTTCATCTTTAAGCTAGGTAAGAGGCTGCTTAAGCTCTGCCTGCAGGTGGGGATGATGACCTGACAGTCTCGACGAATGCAGCTTGTTTCATGATACACTAGATGATTTTTACAATTTGAATACACAGCAACTTTGCATGGCGTATGAACTGGTCTGCTGAGACTCAGATGGTGGCTGTACCCTGTAGTAGTATAGCAGTTGCCTGTTTCTCTCCTAGGCAGGCCTAATCAACTCCAGGTGCAGTCATAATAATTTTTACCCAGAGCTGGTTTTCTTAATCCCTCATCTTTCCCCAAGGAATATACTGTTTTCTCTATTTTAAAAAGTTAAAAAGGCTGGGCGCGGTGGTGCACGTCTATAATCCCAGCACTTTGGGAGGCTGAGGTGGGCAGATCAGGAGGTCAGGAGATCGAGACCATGCTGGCTAACACAGTGAAACCCCGTCTCTACTAAAAAATACAAAAAATTAGCCAGGCATGGTGGCGGGCACCTGTAGTCCCAGCTACTCGGGAAGCTGAGGCAGGAGAATGGTGTGAACCCGGGAGGCAGAGCTTGCAGTGAGCCAAGATCGCACCACTGCACTCCAGCCTGGGCGACAGAGCAAGACTCCATCTCAAAAAAAAAAAAAAAAAAAAAAGTTAAAAAAAAATCTAGTTTTCTTGTAAAATGATTTTAACTACCAGTTAATATATGTAGGTTTGTTGTTTTACCTGTTTTCAACCAGATTCACATAGTACTTATATAGCGTTTATGAACTTTCCATATTCAGTTTTATACCCAGATACAAAACTAAAAGCACTGGTCCTGCTTTGGGGTCCAAGAATAGAGGTGAAGGGTAAAAGAATCTGATGTGGCAAGCAGCCTTCTGCTATAGACTGAAGAGGTGGGTCCTTGAGATTTCCAGTGAAATCTGTACATCTGTGTTTATATATTTGTTTTCTACCAAGATGGTATAATTCCTATTATGTGCACTTGTTCACTGGTTTCATTGCACCCAAGAATACTACTGGGCAACCAAAACCAGGTGCAAATGTGTTGAGATGTTTAATGTGTTTCACATGATAGGAAAACTGTGAAAGAACACATATAAAGATCGCATGCATAAAATACACAGAGAGTTGAAAGGTGACGCCCAAGGGTTGACAGAGCTGGTGTGTGTGTTTGTGAGCGACAAGGTTCTCATCCCTGCATACATGTGACATTCCTAGCCTTAGTGGCAAAACTTTAATAGTTTGAGTCTAGTATGGCAGATATTTTAAAGGATAAAGCAGTATATTGGTAGTTATCACTACATAGCTGTGCTAGTTTTGTCTACATATTTATATAAATGAGGATTAGCCAGAGCAGTTAAAATGATCTGGTTATCCCACATAACATATACTGGGCCTTGGATATACTATTTTATTTAATGTTTTAGTATCACCTAGGCTTTCCAGTCCAAGTACTTTTTGAAAACCTTTGTCTCCTCATTGGAGTGGTTTTGCTATCGAGTTTTTGTGTTTCTTTTTGTGTTTATTTGCCTCGTTCCATGCCTGAACTTTGTAGGTAGATACACGTTATTCAAAACTATTATCTAGATGCTCAAATTAAGATGGTGGATAGGAGGCAGGACTAGCTTGTACCTCCCACTCTGACGGACAGAGCAACATGTAGAGAGACTCACCTTATGAACTTTTGCTACAATACAAGAACCACCACAGCAACATGCCAGGAAAGCCAAGAGAATCCACAGATCCTTTGAAGAAACTGGATTCCCACTGCAGGTTCTCCAGGAGGCCTAAAAACTATGAGTCTGCTTGCTTTCTCAAGGGGGAGGATTGTGGTCTGGGGCAAGTTATCTGCCCTGGTAACCGGCTGCCTGGAAAAAGACTGAGTGATGCTGGGGAGGCATGATGGGAGTGAGACCAGCCTTTAAGACCGCGGGTTGCATGGAAGCAAGGTAAGGTCTGTAACTGCCAGCTTTCCCCCACTTCCCTGGTGACCTGTATGACTCAGCAGAGGCAGCCACAATCCCCCTGGGAATATAACTCCATTGGACTGGGAACCACATCCTCACCCCCTCAACAGCAGCTGCAGCAAGCCCACCAAAGAAGAAGCTGAGACACCCTTATTCTTGCCCCCACCTGGTAGTCTTTCTCTAGCTATCCTGGTAGCCAAAGACAAACGTCCACAATCTCTTGGAAACTCTATGAGCCTGTCCACTGCCTGAGAAACCTGAATACTTGACCAAGTGTCTCTAGGGCAAGTTTGCATCCTCCCTATAGCACCACAGCTGATATGCTCTTGAAAGCACCACTCCCAGCTGGAGGACAACCAACACAAAACCAGCACACTAAACAAAAACACAACCAAGGACCCTCACAGAGTCTACTTCACTCCCCAGCTACCTCCACCAGAGCGAGTTCTGGTATCCACAGCTGCAAGACCTGAAAACGGATCACATCACAGGACTTTTTACAGACACTCACCAGCACTACCCTGGCACCCACCCGGTAGCTCAACTGGGTGGCTAGACTCAGAAGAACAAAAACAATCACTACAGTTTGGCTCTCAGGAAGCCCCATTCCTAGGGTAAAGAGGAGAACACCACATCAAGGGAGAACCCTATTGGACAAAAGAAACTGAAAGCAGCCCTTGAATCCCAGATCTTCCCTCTGACATAAGTCTACCCAAACGAGAAGGAACCAGAAAACCAATTCTGGTAATACGACAAAACAACGTTCTTTAACACCACCAGAAGATCATACCAGCTCACCAGCAATGGATCCGAACAAAGATGAAATCTCTGAATTGCCAGAAAAAGAATTTAGAAGGCCAATTATTAAGCTAATCAAGGAGGCACCAGAGAAAGCTTTTTCTTTTTTTTTTTTTGAGACAGCGTCTCACTTCAGCACCCAGGCTGGAGAGCAGTGGTGCAATCTAGACTCCCTGCAACCTTCACCTCCTGGGTTCAGCTATTCTTCCACCTCAGGCTCCTGCGTAGCTGGGATTACAGGCGCCCACCACCACACCTGGCTAATTTTTGTATTTTAGTAGAGACATGGTTTCATCATGTTGGCCAGGCTAGTCTTGAACTCCTGACCTCAAGCAATCCACCACCTGTGCCTCCCAAAGTGCTGGGATTACAGGTGTGAGCCACCACATCTGGCCTAGAAGTAGCTATTTTTATATCAGACAAACTAGATTTTAAAGCAACAACAGTTAAAAAAAAAGACAAAGAAGGCCAGACAATTACTACTAGGCCTAAGAAATGAGACAGATGGCAACATAATAATAGTGGGGGAACTTCAATAATCCACTGACAACACTAGACAGGTCACCAAGACAGAAAGTCAAGAAAGAAACAATGGACTTAAGACTATACCCTACAACAAATAGACTTAACAGATATTTACAGAACATTTTACCCAACAATTGCAGAATATACATTCTTTTCACCAGCAGATGGAACATTCTCCAAGACAGACCGTATGATATGCCACTAAATAAGACTCAATAAATTTAAGAAAACAGAAATTATATATTATATAAAGTACCCTCTCTGACCACAGTGGAATAAAACTGGAAATTAACTCCAAGAGGAACCCTCAAAACTACATAAATACATAGAAATTAAATAATCTTCTCTTGAATGATGACTTCAAGTCAATAATGAAACCAAAATGGAAATTTTAAAATTTTATGAACTGAGGGGTAAGAGTGACACAACTTATCAAAACCTCTGAGATACAGCAAAAGCTGTGCTAAGAGGAAAGGTCATAGCATTAAATGTCTACATCAAAAAGTCTGAAAGAGCACGGACAACCTAAGGTCACACCTCAAGGAACTAGAGAACAAGAACAAACCAAACCTAAGCCCAGCAGAAGAAAGTAAGTAACAAAGATCAGAGCAGAACTAAATGAAATTGAAACAAAAAATTACAAAAGATAAATGAAACAAAAAGCTGGTTCTTTAAAAAAAAAAAGACAACAAAAAACAAAATCAATAGACCATTAGCAACATTAACCAAGAAAAGAAGAGACAAGATCCAAATAAGCTCAATTAGAAATGAAACGGGCGATATTACAACTGATACCACAGAAATAGAAAAGATCATTCAAGGCTACTATAAACACCTTTACATGCACAAACTAGAAAATCTAGAGGAGATGGTTAATTTCCTGGAAATATACAACCCTCCTAGATTAAATCAGGAAGAAATAGAAACTCTGAACAGACCAATAACAAGTGGTGAGACTGAAACAGGAATGAAAAAACTGTCCAAAAAAAAAAAAAAAAAAAGAGTCCAGTACCAGATAGATTTACGGCTGAATTATTTCAGACATTCAAAGAAACTGGTACTACTGTTACTGAAACTATTCCTAAAGATAAAGAGGGAATCCTCCCTAAATCATTCTATGAAGCCAGTATCACCCTAACACCAAAACCAGGGAAGAATATAACAAAAAAAGAAAATTACAGACCAATATCCTGAATAAACATAGATGTAAAACTTCCCAACAAAATACTAGCTAACTGAATCCAACAGCCTATCAAAAAGGTAATACACCATGATCAAGTGGGTTTCATACCAGGGATGCAGGGACAGTAAATGTGATACATCACATAAACAGAATTAAAAGCAAAAATCATATGCTCATCTCAATAGACACAGAAAAAGCATTTTACAAAACCCAGCACCCCTTTATGATTAAAACCCTCAGTAGTATCAGCATAGAAGGGACTTACCTCAAGGTAATAAAAGCCCTCTATGACAAACCCACAGCCAACAGTATACTGAACAGGGAAAAGTTGAAAGCATTCCGCCTCAGAACTGAAACAAGACAAGGATGCCCAATTTCACCACTTCTATTCAATGTAGTACTGTAAGTCTTAGCCAGAGCAATCAGGTAAGAGAAAGAAATAATGGGCATCCAAATCAGTACAGGGAAAGTCAAACTGTCACTGTTCAAACATGATATGATCATATACCCAAACTAGAAGACCCTAAGGGCTTATCAAAAGGCTCCTAGATCTGATAAATGAATTCAGCAAAGTTGCAGAATACAAAATCAATGTACGCATATCAGTAGCACTGCTATACACCAACTACCAAGATGAAAATCAAATAAAAAAACTCCATCCCTTTTACAACAGCTGGAAAAAAAAAAAGGAATTAAATACTTAGGAATATACCTAACCAACGGGGAGAAAGATCTCTACAAGGAAAACTAAAAAACACTGCTAAAAGAAATCATATATAACACAAACAGATGGAAACACATTCCATGCCTCATGGATGGGTAGAATCAGTATCGTGAAAAGGACCATACTGCCAAATGCAATCCACAGATTGAAAGCAATTTCCTTCTAAGTACCATCATCATTCTTCACAGAACCAAAAAACAAACAAACAAACAAACAAAAAAATCCTAAATTTCATATACAACCAAAAGAGAGCTCACACAGCCAAAGCAAGACTAAGCAAAAAGAACAAATCGGGAGGCATCACATTACCTAACTTCGAACTACACTAGAAGGTTATAGTTACCAAAACAATATGGTACTGGTATAAAAATAGGTACATAGACAAATGGAACAGAATAGAGAACCCAGAAATAAAGCCAAATATTTCCAGCCAGCTTATCTTTGACAAAACAAACAAAAACATAACATGGGGAAAGGGCACTCTATTCAACAAATGGTACTGGGATAATTGGCAAGTTATATGTGAAGGATGAAACTAGATTCTCATCTCTCACCTTACGTAAAAACTCAAGATTAAAGGCTTACTTAAATCTAAGATCCAAAACCATAAAAACTCTAGAAGATAACATCAGAAAAACTCTTCTAGACACTGGCTTATGTAAAGACTACATGACCAAGAACATAAAAGCAGATGCAACAAAAGCAAAAAATAAACAGACGGGACCTAATTAAACTAAAAAATCTTCTGCAGAGCAAAAGAAATGATCAGCAGAGTAAACAGCCCTTGAGTGGGAGAAAATATTCACAAACTATGCATCCAACAAAGAACTAATATCCAAAATCTACAAGGAATTCAAACAAATCAGAAAGAAAAAAAAATCCTATCAAAAAGTGGCCAAAGGACATGAACAGACAATTCTCAAAAGAAGATATACAAATGGCCAATAAATTTATTTATTTATTTTTATTATTTTTTAAATGCTCAACATCACTAATTATCAGGGAAATGCAAATCAAAACCACAATGAGATACCACCTTACTCCTGCAAGAATGGCCATAATTTAAAATAAAAAAAAATAGATGTTGGCATGGATGTGGTGAAAAGGGAATACTTTTACACTGCTGGTGATAATGTAAACTAGTGTAACCACTATGGAAAACAGTATGGATATTCTTTAAAGCACTAAAACTGGAAATACAGTTCGATCCAGCAATCCCACTAATAGGTATCTACCCAGAGGAAAATAAGTCATTGTATGAAAAAGACACTCGCAAATGCATGTTTATAGCAGTACAATTCACAACTGCAAAAATATGGAACCAGCCTAAATGTCCATCAACCAATGAGTAGACAAAGAAAATGTGGTATATATATACCATGGAATACTATTCAGTCATATGAAAGAATGTAATAATGGCATTCACAGCACCCTGTATGGAGTTGGAGACCATTTGCTAAGTGATGTAACTCAGGAATGGAAAATCAAATATCATATGTTCTTACTTATAATCGGGAGCTAAACTATGAAGGACACAAAGGCATAAGAATAATACAATGGACTTTGGGGACTCAGGTGGAACAGTGGGAGGGGGTGAGGGATAAGACTACACATTGGGAACAGTGTACCCTGCTTGGGTGACAGGTGCACCAAAATCTCAGAAATCACCACTAAAGAACTTGTCCATGTAACCAAAAACCACCTTTCCCCAAAAACTACTGAAATAAAAAATATATATAAATAAATAAAAAGATTCAAGTTCAGTTTCCAGAAAAAAAGAAAAATATCTCAAATAAATGATCTAACTTTACACCTCAAGGAACCAGAAAAAAAAGAACCAAGTCTATAGCTAGGAGGAAAAAAATAAAAAAGATCAGAGCAGAAATAAATAAAATAGGGGAAAAAAGCACTGAGTTGGTTTTTTGAAAAGAAACAAACTTCACAAACCCTTTGCTAGACTAAGAAAAAGAAAACTCAAATGAAATCAGAGATGAAAAAAGACTCATTACAACTGCTGCCACAGAAACAAAAAGATTCATAAGAGACTATCAACAATTATACACTAACAAACTGGATAACCTAGAAAAATGGATAAATTCCTAAAAACATACAACCTATCAAGACTAAACCATTTTAAAAAATAAAATTTCAACAGATCTACAACTAGTATGAAAACTGAATCGGGAATCACAAACCTCTCAACACAAGAAAGCCCAAGATCCTATGGCTTCATTGGTGAATTCTACCAAGCATTTAAAGAATTAACCCCAATCCTTCTTAAACACTTTCAAAAAATTTAAAAGGGTAAAACACTTCCAAATGAAAACAACAAGCCAATATCCCTGATGAAGATAAATGCAAACCCTCAAAATACTAGCAAACCAAATCCAACAATTCATTAGAAGCAGCCTACACCATGACTTAGTGTGATTTATCCCTGTGATGCAATGATGACTCAACATATAAAAAATGTATTAATATGATATACAACATTAACAGAATCAAAGATAAAAATCACATGATCATCTCAATAGATGCAGAAAAAGCATCTAACAAAAATCAACACCCTTTCATTATAAAAACTCTCTACAAACTAGGAATAAAAAGCAACATAATAAAAACTGTATATCAAAAGCCCACAGCCAACATTATATTCAATAGCGAAAATCGGAAATTTTTCCTGAAAGATCAGGAAAAAAGCAAGGATGCCCACTCCCACTACTTCAATTCAACATAGTACTGGAAACCCTAGCCAAAGCAATTAATCAATAAATTAAATGCTTAATAAAATATATTAAAAATATATATACATCTAAATCAGAAAGGAAGTAGTAAAATTGTCCCTTTTGGGCTACGCACAGTGGCTCATGCCTATAATCCCAGCACTTTGGGAAGCCAAGGTGGACGGATCACTAGAGGTCTGGAGCTCGAGACCAGCCTGGCCAACATGGTGAAACCCCATCTCTACTAAAAATATAAAAGTTAGCCAGGCGTGGTGGCAGGCGCCTACAATCCCAGCTACTTGGGAGGCTGAGGCAGGAGAATCACTTGAACCTGGGAGGCAGAGGTTGCAGTGATCCAAGATTGTGCCACTGCACTCCAGCCTGAGCGACTGTGCGAGACTCTGTATTGGAAAAAAAGAAAGAAAGAAAGAAAGAAAACTCTCAAGATTCCATTTTTAAGAAACTGTTAGAACTAATAAACAAATCTGAGTAAAGTAGCAGGATACAAAATCAACATATAAAAATCAGTAATGTTGCTATACACTAACAAGCTATCTGAAAAGAACATTAGGAAAACAATTTCATTTACAATAGAAAAAAAATTACCTAGGAATAAACTTAAATGAGGTAAAAGGTTTGTTTATTGAAAACTACAAAACAATGATGAATGAAATTAAACAAGACACACACAAAAACAGAAACACCTATGTTCATGGATTGTTAAGACTTAATATTTTTAAATGTCCATATTATCCAAAGTGATCTATAAATTCTGTGCAATCGCTATCAAAATTTCAGTGGTATTTTTATAGAAATAGAAAAACAATTTAATTCTGAAACTCATATGGAACCACAAAAGACCATAAATAGCCAAATCAATCTTGTAAAAGAACAAAGCTGGAGACATCATACCCTGATTTCAAAATATATTAATATTACAAAGCTACCATAATCTAAACAGTATGGTACTGGCATAAAGACAGACATATAAAGCCACAAGAACACAAAAAGAGATCCTAGAAATAAGGCCACACATATATGGTCAACTGTCAACAAGGATGCCAAGAATATACAATGAGGAAAGGAATGGCATCAGGAAAACTTCATATCTACATGCAAAAACGTAAAAAAAAATAAACTGGGCCCTTTTCTTAAACCGTACACAAAAATCAACTAAAAGTGATTTAATAAATATAAGACATGAAACTAAAACTCCTAGAAGAAAACATACAGGAAAAACTTCGTGACACTGGTGTCAGCAATTATCTCAAGGATTTAACACCAAAAGCATAAGCAACCAAAACAAAAATAAACACGTGGGACTACATCAAACTAAAAAGCTTCTACACAGCAAAAGAAATAATCAACAGAGTAAAAAGGCAACCTATAGAATGAAAGAAAATACTTGCAAACATGTATCTGACAAGGGGCTAGTCTCCAAATATATAAAGAACTCCTATAATTCAACAGTAAAAAAAAACACAAATAACTCAACTTAAAAATGTGCTAAGGACATCAAGAGACATTTCTCCAAAGATATACAAATGCGCAGTAAGCACATGAAAACATGCTCATCATTAACCATTAGGGAAATGCAAATCAAAACCACAACACAATATTACCTTACACCTGTAAGGATAACTATTATCAAAAAAACAAAACAAAACAAAACACAACTACTGTTGGTGAGGATGTGAAGAAATTGGAATCCTGTTGGTGGGAACGCAAAATGGTGCAGCCACTATGGAAAACAGTATGAAGGTTCCTCAAAAATTTAAAAACAGAACTACTATATATTCTGGCAGTCCCCCTTTTGGGTATTTATCCAAAAGAATGAAATCAGGATCTCAAAGGGATATTACCACTCCGATGCTCACAACACTATTCACAATGTGATAGTGATAGGCGCAGAAACCTAATGTCCACCAACAGATGAAAGGATTTTTAAAATGTCGAATATACGTCCAATGGAATACTATGTAGCCTTAAAAAGGAAACTCTAGGCTGGGCGTGGTGACTCGTGCCTGTAATCCCAGCACTTTGGGAGGCCGAGGCAGGCGGATCACCTACGTTCAGGAGTTCAACAACAGCCTGGTTAACATGGTGAAACTCCTTCTCTACTACAAAAATTAGCTGTGTGTGGTAGTGGGTGTCTATAATCCCAACTACTCCGGAGGCTGAGGCAGGAGAATCACTTGAACCTGGGAGGCGGAGGTTGTAGTGAGCTGAGATCGTGCCATTGCACTCTAGCCTGGGCGAAAAGAGCGAAACTCTGTCTCAACAAAAAAAAAAAGGAAGAAATTCTAGGGATCTCGGACTCCCTCCAGCCCAGCCTCGCTATCTCTGCCTGCAATGCTCCTGCCTCCGACTCAAAATGCCTGCGTGGAGAGGTGGAAGTTAAGTGTGGGGTCTGCAGGAGGGCCGTTCACCACGCAGAAGAGGTGCAGTGTAACAGCAGATGCTTCTACCCATACTGCTTTCTATGCATGGTTTGCAGGAATAATTTAGATAGCACGACAGTGGCAATTCACGATGAAGAGGTCTACTGCAAATCCTGCTATGGAAAGAAGCATGGGCCAAAAGGCTACAGTTTATGGCCAGGGTGCTGGCACACTTAACATGGACTGTGGTGAGAGCTGGCCATCAAGCCAGAGTGTTCAGCCTCACATGCCTACAACAAATCCAAAGACTTCTAAATTTGCTCAGAAATACAGAGGTTCTGAGAAGTGTTCCAGATGTGGGGATTCCGTACATGCTGTTGAGAAGGTAACTGGAGCTGGAAAGCCCTGGTACAAAAACTGTTTCCGATGGCAAAGTGTTGGAAGAGTCTTGAATCAACACTCTGACTGAAAAAGAAGGTGAAATCTATTGTAAAGGGTGCTATGCAAAGAACTGTGGGCCCAAGGGATTTGGCTATGGCCAAGGAGCAGGGCTCTTCTTCATGCCCAGTAAGGTGTAAACCCAGAACCAAGCATCACACACTGAGAATCTCTTCATAATCTAGGCACAGATAATCTTTCTAAACTACTGCAAAATTCTACCAGCATTAAGTACTATATATTACCCTGTACTCGGATAGGCTGGCTAACTCGTAGGAAGAGAGCACTGTATCTTATCCTTTCGCTTTATTTGCCAGCATTTTTTGGGAACCATTTCTTCTACACTTTAAATAAAACCTCAGCTTGAAAAAATAAAAAAAAAAAGAGAAATTCTACAAAACGTAACAACATGGATGAATCTTGAGGACACCAGGCTAAGTGAAATAAGCCAGTCACAAGAAGACAAATGACTGCATAACTCCACTTATATGAGGTATCTAAAATAATACAAATTCATAAAAATCAAAGAGTGGAATGATGGTTAGCAGAGGCTGGGAGAAGGGGAAATGGAGAGTAGCTAATCAAGAGTCATGAAGTTTCAGTCAGGCAAGAAGAATAAGCACCAGAGAGCTGCTGTACAACACTGTACCTATAGCCAACAATAATGTATACTTTAAAATTCATTAAGAGGAGAGATCCCTTTACCACAATATTTTTAAGAGAATATTTTTGCAAGTTAAAAAAAAAAAGTTTTCACCTGATCCCAAGTTTTACTAGTGTTTTTAAATGTTGAGGTAAAATAAAAGCAAAAGTGTTACATCTTAATTTTTAGCACACACTACCATGTAAGCAAGATTCAGAAATAATACTCTGGCATTCATTCCCAAACGTTATGTGTTAAACACAATTGCAAACCATCTATAATACAACAAAATCTAAAGTCTTACTTGGATAAAAGAAATTCAAAGGCGTTCACATATTATTAATCTGCTTTTTTAAAAAAAAGAAATGTCTTTTACCTGGTAGTTAAGTTTATCTTCATAGAATCCACTATTCTCCTGAACTACAATGGGATAAAATCCCAATAAATCCATCACAAGTTGAAAGTGACAAGTCAAAGATGCATTTCATACACCTAACCTACCGAAGCAAACATCATAGCTTAGCATAGCCTATCTTAAACACACTCAGAACACTTACATTAGCCTAAAGTTGAGCAAAATAATCTAATATGAAACCTATTTTATAAAGTGTTGACTATCTCACTATTTAATAAATAATACTGTACTGAAAGTGAAAAACAGAAGTACAGTTTCTACTGAATGTCTATTGCTTTCACACCATTGTGAAGTTGAAAAATCCTAAGTCAAACCATCACAAGTCAGGGACTTGTGTGTACTTCATTTCTGGTAACCAATGACCTTAGCTGCTTTAAGGATACAATCAGGGAAGTGAAATCAGTCAGTACACATTGACTTACAAAAGCTATGTTTAGAAAAACCAATCCTCGACCTGAGTAGAAAAGAGGGCAAGAAAACACCATTTGTGTGGTTTTTGGACAATAAAAAGATAAAGAGAACTGAAGGCTGAATAAAAAAAGAAAAAGAAAAATTGAGCTGTTGAATGGCTGAATAAAAAAAGAATAACAAAAGAGAACTGAGGGGTCAAGTTAAACATAAAGGTAAGACATTAAAGATTCAAACAGTCCTCCACTTCATTAATTAGGGAACTTGAATTCTGTCTGCAATGGTACCAGCTGTTTCCCCGCTAAGGCAAAAGAAATTGGTACTGCAGCAATATATAATGGCTTTGAAGAGAAAAAAAGAAGAAGAAAATACATACATATATATATATAGATATAAATGTAAGCACAAATTTCATCTTTAACCCTACTAATCAATCACCTTTTGGGCCCAACCTCCAAGGAAATCATAGTTTCCACCTCACTTTATTTTTTTATTTATTTTTATTTTTTGAGATGGAATCTTGTTCTGTCGCCGAGGCTGGAGTGCAGTGGTGTGATCTCTGCTCACTGCAACCTCTGCCTCCCAGGTTGAAGCAATTCTTCTGTCTCAGCCTCCTGAATAGCTAGGATTACAGGCACATGCCGCCATGCCTGGATAATTTTTTTATTTCAGTAGAGACGGGGTCTCACCATGTTGCCCAGGCTGGTCTCAAACTCCTGAGCTCAGGCAATCCACCCATCTCAGCCTCCCAAAGTGCTAGGATTACAGACGTGAGCCACTGTGCCTGGCCTCTACCTCACTTTAAACACTCATACTCCATGAGGATCTCTAAAAGGAATGTTACCTAATAGAAGACTATAAGAGTCCTATTTATTAACTATACTTAAATATTCTGTTGTCACAAATAAGTTTGCTTTACATGTCCCAGTAATGCTGCCCTTCACATATAAGGATGGCGAATCCTCTATTATTAAGATACATAACCCATTTATTTAGTGACAGTGGATCTGGACTGACTCAGAACGCCTCAGGCTAAATATAAATGGCTAAATATAAAATCTAAAACCACACTACTGAAGTGGCATATGTAGGGGAGGTCTACCACCAAGTCCCTTGGCCTGAAATGCTTGTAGCACATTTCTGCAGGCAAGAGCCAGGTGCAGCCTGCATACTCCATACCCTACACTAAGCTTTTAGGCCTCATTCCTTCTATGAGCATTTTTGTGATGTCTTACAATAACTCTGAACCAATTACTCACGCCCAGTTCCCTACCACTTAGCTATCACTGCTCCTCCAGACATGTCTTTTCCCCTCAACTACACTATAAACTCAATAGCTATAAGAACTGCAGGTCACACAAACCAACACTGACCATGCCTGGCATATAGCTGGTACTCAGTAACTGTTAAATAAAAGGATAAATGAAAAACTAAGTAACCAGACTTTTTCCCTAATTTTTTCAACCAACACTATATCCCTAAACAAAAACTGTACATTCTTATAATTAAGAATGAATTAGGCCGGGCGCAGGGGCTCATACCTATAATTCCAGCATTTTGGGAGGCCAAGGCGGGTGGATCACTTGAGGTCAGGAGTTCAAGACCAGCCTGGCCAACATGGTAAAATCCTGTCTCTACTAAAAATACAAAAATTGGCTGAGCATAGTGGCAGGCACCTTTAATCCTAGCTACTTGGAAGGCTGAGGCAGGAGAATCGCTTGAACCCAGGAGGCGGAGGTTGCAGTGAGCCAAGATCACACCATTGCACTCCAGCCTGAGCAACAACGCAAGACGCTGTCTCAAGGGGAAAAAAAAAAAAAATGAATTAATCCCAGTAAGTTCACAATTAACCCTTTTCTTTTCCAATCTTTACTAAGAGGTAGGAGGGAACCCTCTTGTCATCCAAAGCAACAAACAAGTCAAAGAAGATTCAACAATCCTACTGTTTTCCCGTAAGTGCTAATGCTCTATTTGCTCTGTATTATAACAACTGCAGAATATCCAGATGGTTCTCATACTTGTTCACAAATAATTGGGCTTCTTCTATTGGTCATGTTCCCCATGTTTTCTGTGCTCAAGGTATGCTATGGGGTAGGGAGGCAGAACATAAAAGGGATGGGCAATCAAAATCTTAGTCAAGCAAGTTAGTCACTCCTACACAACTACTTGCCTAACATATATCAGTAATTCATATCTATATTTTTAATTCCTTGCTTCAACTTCCAATCCTTTTATTAATCAAAGACACCCTCTACTTAGGAGGCTAAAGCAGAGGATCAAGAGTTCAAGCCCAACCTGGGCAAAACACCAAGACCCCATTTCCTTGGCCCCCAAAAAAGACAAAGACACCCCAAAATTGTATTACTGAACACAAAGTAGCCAAAAGTAATTCAACATGAGTTAGTAACCTGAATAAATTTTTCCTTGTGCCCAACCTGGGCAAAATACCAAGACCCCATTTCCTTGCCCCCTAAAAAAGACAAAGACACCCCAAAATTGTATTACTGAACACAAAGTAGCCAAAAGTAATTCAACATGAGTTAGTAATCTGAAATGAATTTTTCCTTATGAAACTATAGGGCTTGGCTGGTCTGAAGGTAGTTGAGTTATCTCAATTGATTGTTCACAGTTAGTTACAGATCCTACGCCTTATTCTACTCTTTCCCCCTTCTCACTGAAATGCACTTGACTAGTTAAAACAAACAAACAAACAAAAAACCCTATATGGCTTAAGCCTTAAACTGAAGAACAAAAATGTCTAGCTATGAAACTTTCACAGGGCACTTTCATTTTAAAAGATCAACTATTTATCCTTAAAGGATCTGCAAGAAATAGGGCGTTTTTATTTCGAAGCTTTGAGTTTAAAAAAAAGTCTAAAACTCTACTGATTTCACATGTAGTCATTTATATGTTATCACAGTAGCAATTGGAGGAAACACAATAGGAAGAAGAGTATAAGGAGGAGGAGGGAAAGAGCAGGTTTGCCCTTTAAGCTGCTAAGTACCAATGTTGATGCTGAGTGCTTTATTTCTAATACTTCATTTAACCCTCGGAAAACGCTCTGAAGGGGGTATTATTTTTACTATTTTTTTACATGGGGAAATTAAAGATTAAAGAAGTAATGTGCCCAACATAAAAAGAAACTAACAAAACTAGTAAGTGATATGGCCAGGAAGTGAACCATTGTGTAACTCCAAAAGCCCTCCGTCTTAACTACTGTACAATATTTAAATTAGTCACATAATCCAAAAATTTCAAAGTAAATCCAGTTTAGAGAACTAATTTTAGTACAGTGAGACTAGATTTAAGATCTAAGAACACAGCTTCTTTTTAACCAAAAGCAACCTTCGTGCAAAGAATCTTTTCATCCTTCCACCTCCCCTCTTCCCCCATACACACACCAAAAAATCTTAAATAAATACAGCAGATTTTAACTTTCGAAAAAGAGAAAACAATCATTTAAAAACAGCATATCTTAAGTAGCATAAGGCTGTACAGTCTTCTGATGCCAACAAGACATTTTATAAACACTGTCACATGAAAATACACAGGCAAACTGCATAATTTCTGATAGGTGAGCCAGTAGTATTACTCAGTACCACCAGGTATGACACAAGGCTCTATTCTGTTAATATTTTATCAACAACTCAGGTAAATACTGAATAGCATACTTATCCAAGATGACATTAACTCAAGGCTGGAGAGGGATAGCCTCATAATCAAAACAAAATTCTAACAAGTGATTATCAGGCAGAATCAACGAGAAGAGGCAATATACCACCATCTCAACATTTACAAAAGCATACGTATACTTATTAGAGATAAATGTAAAAACCTACTACTGGCTGGGTGCCGTGGGTCATGCCTGTAATCCCAGCACTTTAAGAGGCCAAGGCAGCAGGATCACTTGCACCCAGGAGTTCAAGACCAACCTGGGCAACATAGTGAGACCCTAACTCTATCGACAATAAATATAAATATATATTATATATAAAACCTACTATTATACTGAAAAACCAACTACTAACATACCAGATGCTAAGGTTCTACAGTAATAATTCAGACAAACACATGGGTTAAGTTGACCTCATACATCATTTAAAGAGCTGCAAAAGCATTCTCAGTGTAAACCTATTGCTAAAAAGGTAAACATTATCCTAAACTGCATTATGAGAAAGACAGCTTTTTAGTCCAACGAAGTCAAGGAGCCTAGAATATTTTACAACAATCCAAACACACCTTGAGAAGTCTATATTCAGTTTAGGGCATCATTAGAGCCTGCTACTAAGCATGGCATACTATGGTGACATTTCTGGAAATGAGGTCTTAAGATAATCAGTGGAAGGAATTAGGAATATTCGGTCTAGAGAAGTATGAAGGGCAGTATCTGACCATTAACTGGATTTCAATAAAGATTTCTAAATAAATAAAAGATATGACAGGCACCTTTAAATATTTTAAGATATGTTACATGAAACATGACATTCTCCCTAAAGACAGAGCCAGCATCAACAGATAAGTTTCCAATCACCATAAAGTTTCTAGGAGAGATGTTGGTGCCATTTTTATATGGGGTGGGAAGCTGATCCCCTCACCTTAAAAATTCTAGGAATGGTCTGGCAAAATGCAGAGGGATCTCACTGCCTCCTTACCGCCTGTGGTACTAAGATTTCTGAAAATGTATCAGTAACCTCTGTTAAGGGAGATAATTTGAAATGGTTACCTTCTTCACTGAATCTTAAGTTCCAGAGCATGAACCCAAAGAACAGTGGCATAATCAGGCTTCAATGCGCTTAAGTATTCTTAAATACTATTTGTACTTAAAGAAGTAAATATTCTTAAATATTCTTCATTTGATGAATTAAAAACTAGTACAATCACAACTCTTAAAAGATAAATCATATTTTTCTCCCATACTTACAATACATAGAAATGAAAAATGTGGTTCTAAATGCTATTAAATATTTGTACCCAAGAACTAATTGTAATCCATTTTCCATATAGCAATAAAAATCACAATAAAATGAATTTACCTCTGGAGACCAACAGAGATTACATACAAAACAATCAAACTGCTCTGGAGACCAACAGAGATTACTACAAAACAATCAAACTGAAAGAAAAAAACAAATATCTTATTCCTAAAGAGTAGTACTAATTCTAATTTTACTTATACTACTAAGTCATTCTTAATGATTTTTCAGAAAATAAAAACCTGCTCATTGTTTTAAAAAAAGTCAAGTAATGAGAAAGGATTTAATGAGATTTCCAGTCCTACTGCCCAGAAGTAACCTCTGTTAACTATTTCTGTGTATACTGCCAGCCGTTTTCTATACAGGTGTGTATATAAGTATTTCTGGTTTTTTTTTTTTTTTTTAATTACTAATAGAACCACACAATAACAAATTTTGTCATTCAATACATCTTGGACTCTATGTCACCTTATATAACTAACCTGCCCCATTCTTTTTAATGGCTCACAGGGCATTTCATTATATGTAGTACTTCAATTTTAACCAGTCCTCTTGATGACATTTAGGCTGACTCCTGTCTTTTGCTATGACAAATGTTGCTGCAGTAAACATCCTGTACAAACTTCTTGACATGTTTGTGCAAGTACAGGTACAGAATACATTCCTGAAAGTGAAACTTTTGGTTGTGCATATTTTTTATTCTGATAGCTACCGCTACTGATCTCCAAAGGGACTGTGTCAAAATCTTCAAACTCAGAAACTTGTTTTCTCCACAATTTAGCCAAGACTAGTCATCACTACACTCTAATCTTTGCCAATCTGACAAGTGAAAAATTATAATTTTGTTTTTAATTTGTATTTCTCCATGACTGAGGTTGAACATCTTTTCATGTATCTTTTGGCCTTCTATTTCTGTGAAATGCTTGTTACCTAGAATAAGGTCACACCCAAACACAGTACTCAAAAAGTCTTATGTTTGTACCTATGTAAGAATATTATAGTCTCAAAGTAAAGGACAATTCAAGGCAATGCTTATGAAAATTCCAACTGCCTTTTTAACAGAAATGGACAAACTGATTCTAAAATTCATATGGAAATGCAACGGACCCAGAATAGACAAAACAATCTGAAAAAAAAAAAAGAGAGAGAGAGAGAGAAAGACAAACACTGTTAAAGGTCTCACACTTCCAGTTTCAAAATTAACTTACTACAAAACCTACAGTAACCAAAACATTATGTACTTACATCAGCGAAGACATATAAACCAACACAATAGAGAGTCCAGAAATAAACCCATAATTTATGGTCAATTGATTTTTGACAAGGGTGCCAAGACATTCAATGGAGAAAGAATAGTCTTTTTAACAAATAGTATTGGGATAATTGGATATTCCATGCAAAAGAATGAAGGTGGGCCCTTATGTCACATCATATGCAAAAATGAACTCAAAATGGATCAAGCGTGAGAGTTAAACTATAAAATTCTTATAATCTTCATCACATTGAACCAGGCAATAGTTTCCTAGATATATAAAGCACAAACAATAAAAGAAAAACATATATAAATCGGACTTCATCACAATTTTAAAAGTTTCTGATGTAGAGGACACCATTCAGAAAGTGAACAGGCAATCCACAGAATGGGAGAAATATTTACAAACCATATCTCTGAAAATTATCTTATAAACATTGCTGCAGTGAACACTCTTAGGTAAACGTCTTTGTATACTCGTACAAGTATAGAATATATTCCTATCCAGTATCCAGAATAAATATGTGTGTGTGTGTGTATGTATACACACACATATATATGTAAAGAACTCTTACAACTCAACAATAAAAAAGTAAATAACCAAATTACATAATGGTCAAAAGATGTGAACAGACATTTCTCCAAAGATATACAAATAACCAATAAGCACATCACACTTCCTAGTTTCAAAACTAACTCATCACAAAATCTACAGTAATCAAAACATTGTGATACTTGGATCAGCAAAGACTTATAAACCAACAGATTAGAAGTCAGAGTAGAGAAATGATTTTTGTGTATGCTGTGAGATAAGAGCCCACCTTCATTCTTTCGCATGAAAATCCATGCGTAACGACATCATTAGTCATTTGGGAAACGCAAATCAAAACTACAATGTGAAACCACTTCACACCTCCTAGGATGCAATGAAAAAAAAAAAAACAGCAAAGTGTTGAAGAGGATGTGGAGAAATTAATCAAATGGAATCCTCATACACTGCTAGTGGAAATGAAAAAATGGTTCAACCACTATGGCAGTTACTCAATAAATTAAAGATAGAATTACCATGACCCAGCACTTCTACTCCTAAGTATACACCTGAAAAAACTGAAAACATGTTCACACAAAAACATGTTCACACAAAAACCCCATTCATGTTCACACAAAAGCATGAATACTCACAATAGTGTTATTTTTTGACAAAAAGTAGAAACTGTGTATATCCATACAACAGAATATTATTCCATCGCAAAAAGAAATGAAGTACTAACACGTGCTAGAGGAAGACATAAAAAGTCACATACTGTATGATTCCATTTATATGAAATGCCCAAAACAGGCAAATCCATAAAGACAAAGTACATTAGTGGTTACCAGGGGCTGGCAAAAGGGGAGAATGGGAAATGACTGCTAATGGGTAAGAGGTTTCTTTTTGGGGTGATAAAAATGTTCTGGAATTATATCAATATACCATTTTGTGACTATACTAAAAACCACTGAATTATATATTTTAAACTGATAAATTTTGTGGTAAGTGATTCTATCTTGAAAAAGAAAAACCCAGTAAAGGACAGGGTTTACAAAATAATTTAATTCATGATTTACCACAGCTTTAAAAGAATTAGCATTAATACTGTAGGTGGCTCTGGTTCTAAAATTGTGCATCCAGAACAAATAAGATTTAGTCAATGGGCATGATTTCAAGCACTGACAGTTATGGGGCCACAGCTGATACCAATTCCTAAATATAAGCGATGTGGAAATCAGAGCTGTAACTGAGGAATCAGGCAAGCAAGCCCAAGAGAATGATTGCCAAAGCACATGTCCTTTAACTGCTATCCTGCAAAGCAATTACAGCTGTACCTAACCTTACGCAAACCCAGTCCTTTTAAGAACACATCTTTATCATAAATAAATGGGAGAGGGCTACTGTGCTATGATGAAACAGGATGTAGGAGGAAGTTAAAACAGCATACAAACAATAACAAGTGAACCTAATTTTATTACAAATGACTAACATAACCCTTAGGCAGGGATGAAAACAACCCAAGTAACTTCTGAAAACAGAATTTGCCTATACACTATAAAGTTAAAGACAAATATTGTACTCTAGTTTAAAACTGTGTTTCTCACCAGGGAATGAATAGGTTAGTAATTCTAAAACTACTTTTGTTTGTGTGTACTCCGATGAAACAAGTAAGTCAATATACTGTGGTTGAGAACAGTTTCTCACCTTTGGATAAGGAAGTAACAAGGAAAGAGAAAAGGCCTGAAGAGGAAAAAAGACCAAAATGGACCCTATGGTGGGAGAACGGAACTGGAAGCATCACTGGCAGTTTTTAATTTATATACTTTCATGGATAAGGAAATAAAAATGTATGTGTTCATACATGTTACTAAACATATACACTGCTAGTTCTATCTACTAAGAGAGCCTAGAAGCAATGATACCCAGTAGCAAGGAGCACAATCGGCACCCAGATCTTGGTTTCTAGATATCATTCTCTAGTAAAACGAACTCAGCTCCCTGGAAAAATGGTTGATTCCATGGCTGGTGCAAACAAGAAAAATACAAGATACACTCAGAATATCATATGATATCAGAAAGTAAATCAGTGCTCACAAAATGAGAGAGGGTATTGTAGAAAGGACACAGGAACAAATTTTCAAGTGCCCTCAGCCCTCAATAACCAAAGCAAGAATGACTCGAGCAACAAATACTGGATTTTAACCCATAAAGTAAAATATCCACAAAGTCATGTAAATAAATTAATTGGATAATTAATAAATAAAGGAAAGGGGACATTACTTCCTTAATTGTAGAATTCCAAATATAGTAAGAATGAGTGAAAGAGAAAACTCACCATTAAGCAAAGACCAAAGCAGTAATAAGTGTTGCCAGTAAGAAGCATTGATAGATTGCAAAACTGGCCCATGTACAGTATGATAGAACACAGGATATTGCAAAACTGGCCCATGAAAAAGTATGATGGGACACAGGATATTTGCAGTACCTCCCCACTAGAGGAAAGTATTAATTACAAAGGAATTACTAATTATTATACAAGGTTAAAATGAACATTTATTATTAATTACAAAGGAAAAAACAGTAACTTTACAATGAAGAAATCTGACAGACACAGCCTTAACCAAGTAATCACATTAACTTTACCCGTCATAAGACATGCTAATCATGGGTAAAGATCTGACAACCCCAAATTGAGAAACACTCTGAAAAATAACTAACAGTACTCTGCAAAAGTGTCAGTAACATTTATAAGAGATGGGAGGAAAAAAAAACTGAAAAGCTTAAGAGATGGGAGGAGACTAAGATGATGATAACTAAATGCAAGGTAGGATCCCAAATTGGATCCTGAACTAGAAAAAGGATAGTTTATAAATGTTAATGTCCTGGTTTTAATAATTATACTATGATTATATAGGATGTTAACATTAGGAGAAATAACTGGGCAAAGGATATCCAGGACCTCTTTGTACTATTTTTATACCTTTTATTTAAGTCTAAAGTTATTTCAAATTTTAAAAATCAACATAATTTTAGAAGATTTCAGAAAAACCTCTCAAAGGAAAGTAAATCTTTCTACTATAATTGAATTTACATCGAGCAGTTAACTACACCTGAATTATACTGCCACTCTGGAAAGAATTTGGCATTTTTTGATCATTAAATTAAAAAGTGGGCATAATACTCCATCTACTGATACATCCGTTTATATAAATTATTCTAGGTTTGAAAGAACTCCGGTACAAGGATGGGGGAAAGGGGTATCATACCATTCACATATTTTTTAAACCAGTCCATTTTGTTGCCATCCTATATTAAGCATGCAACTAGTGTTTTTTAAAGCCTTCAGTGAGCAACAATTATTTTATTAGCAATAAAGACAACAGAGGGAGGGGAAGGGAGGAGGGGGAGGGGAGGAGAGGGGAGGGGAGGGGAGGGAGGAGGAAGAGGCAGAAGGAAAGAAGTGAAGGAGGGAGAGAAAGAAAGTTTTTTTAGACTCCTTTATACCTTCTCCTAATACCTCCCCCACCATGACCAATGACATTCATTTCATAAAGCAGCTAATTGGTGAACTTAATTTTACAGGCTATGACAAACAAAACCTTTATGAAAAGACATTATGGTGGCATTCTTAACACCCTGTGCTTCCAGACCTAAACAACTACAGGTACAATGGGGAGCCACATAAGCCTGTAAAAGCAGTTGATGGTCAAATACAATTCAACATCATTTAAGGCTACCAACTTTGAATCCTATAGGGTTAAGTTAAACGATAATTTATTTGCTGTCACAAAATGTACTCTATTATTATTTTCCATTTTTAAATAGCATTCCTCAAAAGCTAATTTTTCTAACCAACTAATTAATGAATGGAATATTGAAATAATCTTAGTTTAAGATGAAAAACAGGCATGTTATTTCTAAATTCCATCTGCAATTAATAAAATGTACATTATTAAGTCCAATACAGTTTACCGAACTCAAGGACTTTTACCTACAGTAATTCCATTCTATAGATGGAGAAAATAACGTATAGTAAGAGTAAACTGGTTTTTTTCCTCAAAGGAAAGAAATAGCAGCAAAAAATTCCAGTGACTCCCTAAAAATGAGAATGCCACACAACTATGTACATGTAAGGAGACTTTAAACACTGAGGCTATGACTGGAACAGATCACTAAGGAAATGGTATTAGAGATGAAAATGTAGGTGGTCCTGTCCCTAACATCACCGAAAAAATTGGAGGGAACATTCAGCACCTTACAAAATAAAGTAAAAAGACACCTGAGGACAAGCAAAAGAAAGCCACCTAATGAAGACCCTAAAAAGGAAATCTAAGGAAGAGTTCTGGACTTCAGGGAGGGGTCTACTTAGAATCATAAATGGATAAAAAGGAAAAAGGCAATAGAGACACAGGAGGTCTACCATTTTCCATGAGAAATAATTCAGTACATTTTGGTCTTGATTTCAAAGAATAGTAAAATTGCTTCCAAACAATAACAGTTCTGTGAGCAATAAATAATACATAAAATGTATTTACAGGCTAAAAAGTACAATTTAAGGGCTTAACTTCATTGATCTATATTAAGGGTTTAACTTCATTGTCTACTGCTAAGGGAACACTAAATACTGAATCCTGAAATAGTACAAACCCAAACCAAAGTATAACCAAAATCATAATTTGATAAAACCAAGAGAAAAGCATTAGGATTATAAAAGCTACTCTATGTTTCCTAGGCATCCCACTCACCTCTCAGGAAAAAAAAATACGTGTGTGTGTGTGTGTGTGTGTGTGTGTGTGTGTGTGTGTGTGTGTAGCTTTGAAATTAGCAGTTAAAAGACCAAAAGTAACTCCCCTAAATCTATTCAACAAGTAAGGTAAGGGAAATTAGCATTTGCTGAGCGGCTCTTACATGCCAGGCCCTTGTACACACCCTGCCTTGTCTAATTCTAACAAACCTGAAATAGTCATCATCTCTTTACAAGTGAGGAAACCAAGGCTTAGAGGAGTCAACTTTCTTGCCGTTTGTTAGAATAGTGTTTCTCAATCTTGGCACCATTGACATGCGGGGCTAGACAATTTTGGGGGCGGCAGGGAGGAGGTAGAAGATGCTGTCTTACGGATTGCAGCATGCTTACCAGCATCCCTGGTCTCTACACACTGGATGCCAGTAGCATACTTTGGGTTGTGGCAACCCAACATTTCTCTAAACATTGCCAAATGTCCCTTGGAGGCAAAATAATCCCGAGATGAGAACCACTTAGTCAGAAGGAAGCAGCCAGCATTTTCATCCAATAGGTACATGACAATAGGTACGTCCCAGACTCTGTTCAAGATGAATAAAGGACAAATTGAGGTCTCTGCCTTCAAGAGCTCACTTTGAAACCTGGTACTTGATTTAAAACCTCTCTCCATGCATAGCCATATGAGCCTCAAACCATGACAGTCTGACCTACATACTCCCTTCAGCCAGCCCTTAAATCTGCTCACTCCTTCAACCACAATCAATGGCACCCTCACTGACCTAAATGATATCTTGCACTCATGTCTGATTCAACTATTCCCTTAATTCTCTGTATCTAGTCACTGTCCAAGTCCTGCTGATTTTTCTTAGGAGTAAAATATCTCCGTCATCCATCTCTACCCTTCATTCCCATCACTCTAATATAGATACAAACCAAACTCCCTGTATCTTCTAACAGAAGATATCAGGAGTAACTAATCTCTTGGCCCCTCATATGAATTAGGGGTACATATCAAGATATAATAACTGATCTACCAACTTCTAGGATAGAGGGCTGGCAGACTTCAGAGCAGTCCACAATGACCACATCTTTCTCTGGGGTGGGGAGGGATGCTGGAATTTCTCATCTGATAGTAGTTTCATAAGCCAAATACTAACTCTTAAGTAAATAGTAACCCTCACAAGCATTAAGGACACAGCAGAAATTAGTTTGCATGCCATTACAAAGTGATTTGCATGCTATTTTGGCATTTGTGCCGTGAACTGCTTTTGCCTGCTTCAAAAGAAGGTAGAACTGACACTCAACAGAGCAAGTAAGGTGCAACTCCCAAAGAAAGCTTAATTAAACCAACAAATATTTCCACCCCTGCTGATGTAGAAACCTAGATGAAGGCAGGTAAAGCAAACATGCTGCTGGGGAAACACTAAAATAGATCGCCAAACAAAATCTAGTGAAATGCCTGCATACAAAGAGAGATATAAATCTCATATATAACATATACAAATAAAATCACAGGATCAAAAGGCTAATTTATTTATACTACAAATGAAAAAGACTCCTATTTAAGATGAGAGGAAATCCAGGACCCGGTTCAAAGTTGGATCTTGCCCTTAGGCAGAGAATAACAGAATGTTTATGTACTAATGTACTAATGCTCTATCCTTTTTAACTTCCAAACACCATAATCAAGACAAATTTCTGAAATGCACAACCAAAACTTTTAATTTTTACTCTGCATGTTTAAATTTTCAAAAAAAACACATTTACATGTTCAAAAAAAAGTCTGATGAGTGACTTCCTAAATACTTCCACTTATTATTTCTGAGTTTTCCTATAAAGGGCTGATGGCAAATATTATTTAGGGTCCTGCTTTTTCCAACTTTATCAAGCTGTTTTAAATAAATAAATAAATGAATGGAAGTAATTTCTATAAGGATGCATCAATATCTCAAAGCTTTCTAAAAGAATAAAGAATGTTATTCTACAGTTGGGCATGGTGGCTCATGCCTGTAATTCCAACAATTTGGGAGGCCAAGGCAATAAGACTACTTGAGTCCAGGAGTGTAAGACCAGCCTGGGCAATAAATCAAGATCTCGTCTTTACAAAAAATTAAGAAATTAGCTGGGTATAGTGATGTACGCTTATAATCCCAGCTACTCAGGAGGCTAAGGCACGAAGATGACATTAGTCCAGGAGTTTGGAGCTTTGAAGAGCTATAATGATGCTGTGTTCCAGCCTAGGTTACAGAGTGAGATTCCATCTCAAACACACACACACACACACACAGAAAAAAAAGGATGTCATACTAAATTAATGCATTTCCTTCTGAGGGACACTATTTTAGGTCGGCACGTTTATGAAATGACCCAATGTCAAACCAAAAGGCCTTTACTTAAGAAAGCAATTATAACAAACAGGTATATTAAATAATTCCAATTCACACATTCTCTAATACCTATAGCAGAATTTAAAAAGCAGAGATAGAAATTGAATTAGACACCCAGTTACAGCCATCTTAAGATAATGCTTCTGACCCTGACTATTACTGTCTTCTGTCTATAACCTAGGACAGCTTTTCAACATTTCATTCAAACTTTCTAAACACATCACAAGTTTAGTCTAATCTAAATTAACACAATTGGTTTAATTTATTTGTAATTCTACAATTTATACCTTTGTCTGTAGCAACCTAAAGCCTGAAGACAGAAGATACACAGTTGACTCTTTAACAACATGAGTTTCAACTGTGAAGGTCTACTTATACTCAGATTTGCTTCTGTCACCCCAGACAGCAAGACCAAGCCCTCCTTTTCTTCAGCCTACTCAACATGAAGACAATGAGGATGAAGACCTTTATAGTGATCCACTTCTACTTAATGAATTATAAATACATTTTCTCCTCCTTATAATTTTCTTGGTAAGTTTTTTTCTCTACTTTATTGCAAGAATACAGTATATAATACATATACAAAATATGTGTTAATCGACTATTTATGTTATCAGTAAGGCTTCCAGGCAACAGCAGAGACTATTAGTAGTAGTTTTCAGAGATTTAAAAGTTACAGGCAGATTTTCGACTGCATGGTGGGTCAGCACCCCAACCCCCACATTGTTCAAGGGTCAACTGTATTAACAAATACATACAAGTAGCAGTTATACACATCCAAGAGGAAATTATCAATTTAGTCTTTTTTTGAGAAATCCTTTCTTTTATGAAATGACGGCATTAACCTCAGAATATACTCTTTACTGCCTTTTACCAACATTTGTCTACATGAAAAGCATAAAGATAACGTTGTCATAACTGATGCCTGAAACCATTATTAAAAAGAATTTCTGTTTTAACAGAGTAAATGTGAGGGGACCTCTTGAACTGATCCTTAAGATATTTTAAGATGCTACATGTAACAACAATGTAATCTAAAATTCATGCTAACTTTACCATCAAACCACAGTGTTCTTGGCACCTTTAAAACAAAATTTAACCTTGTAAAACAGATCATGGCTAACTAAGATCTCCAAAATCAGTCCTGGGCCCGTAGGGGTGTGCTCCCTAGGAAACTTTTTGTTTCATAATGCTTTGGGTTAACAGACCTGAATTCTGCTGACTTTAAATGAATGCCAAAAATATGAAGACAAATGAAGTATTTGGAATCCAACTGTCAGAAGGCTACTGCATACAAGTACTCTCGACAGCATCCTCTGGCTTAAATTACTACAGTTTATAAAATGTTGTCATACATACAGTCTCTTTTAGTTTCAACTCTTTTTCAAAGTACTAATTAAGAGTATCATTTTATGGACAAAACTGCAAACAACATAAACTATATTTCCCACGCCCAAAGATATAAAATGTTTTTATAACCTGGTTTCCTATTTTCAGTTAAAGGAATCAAATTAAGGTGGCTTCTCATCCCTTTTTCCCTATAGCTTCTCCAACTATAGTAACACAGTCTTTTCTGTAGACATTCCCAGATGATTAATAATTTGAAATTGAATTAAGAAACTGCTTTTAAAAGTAAAGTGTAAACACATACATTTTCAAACGAAAAAGATTGAGGGATTGTTCTCTACACCTATTAGCTCTGTCTATAATCTTAAATTAACCACGTCCTGAAATCCTGAAGACTATTACATTTCTATTCACTAGTCAAACACTTAAGGCTATATTAAAGTTTCACGTGTATTAAAGTCACACTGAATTTTCTATGGGAAAGGCCAAATTTATTCCAAAAAATAAATCCATTACTAGAAAGGAAAAACTAATTTGCAAGCTTCTCCAGCTAGAAATATCTTTTCTAGTAAGCTATCACTTTAAACATGCAATTAACTTTTAAAAATCAGGTAAGAGCTGTTTACTTGTGCATCTCAAGATTCCTAAGTGGTATCTGTTTAGATTTGTGATAAACATGTAAAAAGAAATTCCAAAGGGTCTGGATAAAATCCTAACTCACGACTGAATGTTAAGTAGTCCAAAAATTCCAGGAAATTAACATTTTAAATGTTCCTAGTGACAAGCAGAAAGTGTTCATGAAACATCCTGGAGTCTACAGCTAAAAATTGGTCAAGCTTTGCTGAGAAAGTTTAAATGGGCCCTGGGAAAAAGGTCCAGAAGAATCGAAACTGAAGTGCCAAAGAAAATACCACCATATTGCTGAAGGAACTGACACATGGATGAAACCATTTCCTCCCCACACCACTGTAAGCTACCTAAGAACCTTCATGCTGATGCTCTAGGGAGCTACTATCAATTCCACACTGTTCACACCTACAAATATAACTTACCTGCATACCTACTGGAGGATTCTGTTACTAGGGAGCAGCAGCATCACTCAATTCATCCAAGTTAACTGTACGTCAAACATTGCTCTGGCAGCTTCATTTATTACCTACACCAACTTTGCAAGAGGGCATTGTCTCATTTACTGATGAGAAAACTTAGAGGCTGAGAAAGCTTAGAAGCCGAGTAACTTGTCAGATTTTTTAGGGGAGAAAAACATTACCTGTCAGGCTTCAAACCCAAACCTGTCTCTTTCTATACCGGACCCTGGCTTCTTGCTAGAGCCCTAACTTTTTCTGTAGGCTTAAAAGCACTAACGCCATAGAAAATTCCTTACCTAACTCCACTCATCCCTCAACTAGCAATGACAACTTCATACAGAGTATTTTGGCCACAACTGTTGCCCCTTCCAACATTCAGCTGTCATGCAATATTAAAGCCAGGTGGCCTATTAGTATGTATCAAACATTCAGCTAGGCTATTTATAATTAACATTTACTGAGCACTTACTATGTGCCAGATACTGTTTGAAATGTTTACAACAACCTCATAAGGTAGGTTCTACCATTATCTTTATTTTATGAAGAAAGGGAAGCGCAGAAAACTTTAATATGCACAAAAATAAACGGTAAGTAACGAATCCAGCATTCAACTCAGTTTCCATGGTTTCACCACAACTCAAGCTCTTACACGTTATCATTCCTCCCTCACAAGAGAATTCATACAGGGTTTCTCATTTAACCCTCTCAACTCTGTGAGTTAAAGATTATCAATTCCAATTTATAGATGAAGAAATACCGGCTCAGATAGGTGAAGTAATTTACTTAAAATCACACAGCTTTAAGTGGTTCAAGACAAGTTAGTCAAGACTTGAATTCATTTTTGTTTCACACCTCCAAATTGTTAATACTACACCATATCAAGGAAGGATGAGAACTATAAAAAGGCGAGTGAACAATAAAAAGGAACAGGTATCAATCTACGTAGTTTAATATGGTCAATCACTTTTGAAAATTTCTAGGCTATATACAGGTTCTTCTTCAACTGTTTATATATTTAAAAAAATGTTATGATAGTGAGGAAACTGACAAAAATGGTCTCTTGATGGTCAAGAATAACAGGAAAGAAAACCCCACACGTTTTTAAGAACTGTATAATCTTTTACTATGAAACCACAAAATTCATATTTGGCCACAAAATACAGAGACAGACACAAGCAGGCACCATGCTCCTATCTCACAACCACCGCCTCCCACCTCAGTAGATAAGGACAATCGGCTTCATTACTCATGCTCCTCTTCCTGAGAGATCAAGAAACAAAAGCAACATGAAAGAATCCACCTACTTTAGGCTACCCTCTTAAATCTGGTACCATTCTGAAAACAAGCTCATAAACATACATTAAATTTTAGAAGTTATTTAAGATGTTTCTACCAAGAAACAAGTATATGAATGCATTTAACATTCTTTGTTTCATGTGCAGAATGGATTTGCCTTTCTTAAATCTATAAACTTAAAGAGAGGAAAAAGACTCAGAAGAGTGATTTTCCTATCACCAAAAACATCACTGCTTTCAAATGTTTCTCAAGACCCAATTAGACAGTATAACTCCTCTGCAGTTATACACTTTAGTAGTTCAGAAAATGTCTTCCACCAATTATCCATCCAGAGTAAAATTGGACAATATAATCATGACTCTCATCATATTCCCTACATAGCCCAGAGGTCTCAGATAGCAAAACTGATTACTGCATCTATAAGAAACATCCATTTCAAAATTACTAGTCCTAGTAAGACAATCAAGCTTACATTCTCAACAATGGAAAAACAAATTAGAAGCAGCCAGCAAGCAAGACTGCAGCTCCTTTATACCAGATACAGATTTTTTAAACAAATTACAGAAGAGGAAAAACCTGTCATTTGTTAAGTATCTTTTATAGTATTTTGCAGCCCGGTTAAAGGCAGAAGAAAAAAAATGATCACGCACAAGTCAGAAGTCAGTCCAAAGAATAAGCGTTGTTTCAGGAGGGGGAAAAAAAATCACTTATTCACAGTTGTTCAACAATTTTAAAAATAATCAGTGTTGTGCAGGAAAAGCATTAAATATTTTAACGAGGCCAAAGGGATCATGTAACATGTGAATGACGATCTCATGTGTCCAAAGTGTACAGTGAACAAACAGGTTCCGCTGTCAACCTCCTAAATGATGTTCTGAAATAGGGTGGAACTTTAAGAAAAGCACTCACCTCATAACATTTCATTAAATTCACAGGTTTTTGTTTTGCTGTTTGTGTGTGTGTGTGTGTGAATTGAAAAACAACGAGCTTTTTCCCCCAGTGCTAGAGATAATAAAACATGGCTTGCTTTCTTATAAATGAATCCTGCCACATCGAGGCTTGGAACGCCAATATACAAAGATGAAGCCCATCCCCTTGTCCCCCATTTCTACTTCCCCTCGGGTAATTCCTTTCAAATAGCTATTTAAACATACATAGACGCTATCTGAAATGAAAACTTTCCTCCCATTCCCTAAGCTGAAGAAAGCAGGAATTCCTCAAGAAAGCTGAATCAAGCTCAGTCACCCACAGAACCCCAATCTCTCAAATGCCCTGTGTTACCAAAATAAAAGCTGGATACCCTAAGTAAGCAAATCCTTGGACACTTCACACACACAGTAAATAAATAAGCTCACTAAAATAAAAAGGTGGAAAAACAAAGTCAACTTAAAAGCAAACCACCACACCCTCAACTCCGCGTTGCAACCGGTCGGCCAGGGGCCTTTACCTTCATTTTCCATCGAAACTGCACTCGGGTTGATGGCTACAAAGTCTTTAGTGTCAGCCACGGCCACACTGGGAATAGAGAGAAGAGGAGGACAAGGAAGAGAAGCCCCCGGAATCCCAGGCTGTCACCCCCGCTCCCGGCCACGCGTCCCACGGCTGCTCCCACCACCCCTAGCAGCAGCATCTGCAAGAGAAACCAGGAGAAGCGGCGCTGACGAGAGAGAGGCTGAGGAAGGAGTTCCCCGCCCAGCCGCTATCTCGGGAGCCCCCCCCGCCCCGCGCCAAGATCCCGCACCCGCCCCATCGTGTGCCCGCAACGTCCCCAGCTCACGCCAGTGGGGCGGCGCCCTAGAGATGCCCTCCCAGCCAGGGGATCCCCGAACCTCCCCTTCCTTCAGAACCTGGAAGTTTCTAGAAATGGGGGCAGGAGGTAATACTGGTACCCACCCAAAGCCCCACACAGCCCTCCTCCAGGCTGCGGGGTCTCAGCCGCGGGACTCGCGGGGGCGCCCCGCGCGCCTCGAGAGAAGAGGAGCTGCTCGCGGGGCAGCGGTGCGAGGCGGGAGCCTGCTCCGGGCGTGAGAAGAAGCGAGCCGGAGGGAGGAAGGGAGGGAGAGAGGATGGGCGGGGAGGGGAAAGGAGAGGAGGTGAGGGGACCCGTCACGGTCCGCCGGGCCGGCTCTGCGAGGCCGTGCTGGTCTGCTCCCGCCTCCGACTCCTGCGCTCCGCCCCTCCCCGCCGCCGGCCGCCCAGTCGCGCCCAGCACTCCTGGGCCCGCCGCGCACCGAGCTTTGTCGCTACTACTTCCGCTGCGAGAGGTGCGCGCAGGCGTATTGGTGCTCACGGGCGGGGAAGGCGGAAGTGAAGTGAAGGCCGAGACTTCGGTCAGGAATGGACAATATTTGTGTTTGGATCCGTCCGGTAGGAGGTCGCGCCGGGTTGGTGGCCCGCCCTGTTCTTGCCGGCGCCTCCCTTATCCCAGGGACGGTGTCCGCCCGTTTATGTGCACCCACTGAACGCGAGGGTCGGAGATTCGCCCACGCCGCGTGTTGGCCACACATTCCCGTGGGGCGGCCGCGGGGTCGGCCCAAGCTGACAGCCATGACCGCTGTCCCTGAGGCGTTTAAGTGCTCTCTACAAATTCTGTAGGAGAAGCCGCTCCCAACGGGGTGGCAGTCACAATCTCAGCAGGCGACGTTGAGGCCCGCGGAAGAAAGGAACGAGGTATCCATGCTCCTGCCAGGGACTGGAGCACCATGAGCAGCCTCCCAAGTCTCGCGCTCTGACTTGCAAAACCCTGCACTGACTGCTTGGTTTTTGCGGAAGCCGGTCTTCGCGGGGCGACTTCCCAAAATTCCGTAAGGGGTGTGCTTAGTTACCATGTGTAATGAGAGAGCAAGGTTCAGCCTCAGAGAACTCCAGGGAGAACTAATCTTTTTCCTTCGTTTGCGGTGTATGGAACTGGGGAGAGGCTGGAACAGCAATTAGAAACCAGTCGTACAGCGGTCGAAGCCAATGAACGAGCACTTCTTCGGCCGCTGTACCTTTGTCCAGTGGCAATGCCTTTTCACACGTAAACATTTCACTTGCTCGGCATCTTACCCAGACCCCTAATAAGTGCTCTTTAATGAACGATTGATTTTAATAAACCTTGGTGAGCCAGACACGTAGTGTTGAACAGAAGTCCTCGCACACCCATAACCACTAGAGGGCAGGGCTTCACCTACTGAGTTGGTGATCACCCTCCAGAGAACTCAAAAAGAAAATTTATGTATATGCTAGATGTGTTTTTCTCCATCAACACTTAGACACTTTACAAATTTGCTTTTTATCTCAGGTCCTGTAACATATCCCAGTGTGCTCTCTAACCACACGTTCAACATCAAAATTAACGGACGGGGTTGCCTGTGTTTCTATATTGGTTCCCCAGTAAGTAGTACTAGACTAGGATAGAAAATTCAGGGCAGCTTTCTAGATTTACCTTTCTTTTAAGAAATATTGAACCTTTAATCAGCGAGGTCACTTTTAAAGATGAACCCATAAAAATCACCATCAAGTAGATTTCTAGTCTTAAGAGTTAACTATGATCCACCTCTGGCGTGCATGGTTAGCGATTTTTGTCTACACAGTGATATAGAGCCAAATTAACGGACAGGGTTGCCTGTGTTTCTATATTTGTTCCCAAGTAAGTGGTACTAGACTAGGATCGAAAATTCTGGACAGTTTTTAGATTTACCTTTCTTTTAAGAAATATTAAACTTTTATTCAGTGAGGTCACTTTTAAAGATGAACCCATAAAAATCACTATCAAGTAGATTTCTAGTTTTAGGAGTTACTATTTATGATCCACCTCTGTCATGCATTGTCAGTGATTTTTGTCTACATAATGACATAGCCTATGATTTGTACAATGATTGTGCTCTCGTAATCAATTTGTAACAGTTATCACTACATATTCCACCTTGAAACAGCATTATATTAAAAATGAAAGCATCTAAGGTAGGATATTACACAATATAAACATTTTGGTATTAACATATGCATTTACAAAATAGAGGATAACTGTACAGAATTTGATATTGGGTCACTTTAGCTGAAACATTTTTCTAAAGCAACTTTTCAGAGCTATCTATTGTATTAATAGACTGCAATACTCTAGCATTAACACTGAATCTATAACTCTTCCGAAAGATTTATAGCTCCATGGTTTATTCCTAAAATGACTTAAACTGAAATTTTACTTTTGGTCGCCTAAATTACGAAAATCATTGTTCCTATTACTAAGCCAAAAAAGAAACTGGTAAGATCAAGATCAGCTTTACCAAGAAGAATTGACCAATGAGTCATTTTATATAAAAAAACTTAAGCATCTGCGAATTCTGATGTCTGAGGGGGTTCTGGAACCAATCCCCTGTGGACACTGAGGGATGACTATATACATACATGTCATATACACACGTATGTATACATACAAACAAATATATGCACATACATGTACATATATTCATACACACACATACATACACACTACCCTTCTTTCAAAAGATTTTTGTAAGAATCTCATAAAGTAAGTGAACACAGGTTGCAAATTATAAGCACTATAGAAGTATAAGATTATTATAGAGAGAAACGAGCAAATCCCTGGAGTGTTAGCTACAATGAGACTGATGGCAATGAAATATATTATGTCTAAGTTTCATCTTATTGCTTCCATAGAAATCAAAGCTCTAAAAATTCTTTCTACTCTCCTTTTGTCCTGAATATTTAACCTACAAAATTAAGTGCATCTGATGCAAAAAGTGGTCACATGAGCAAGAAGGGGGAATTTGTCAGGCTTCTCCGCTTGGGGGAAGTATTACAAATGAGAAAGATTGAAGAAGAATGGTCATGATGTTCTAATTTTCTTTATACTGTGCTTTATTCCACAAAGGATATGAGGCATCTTGGTTTTAATACCAAATTTGATAGCTGCATTTTTATAAACCTGGATGGTAAAAGAATATGTGGTTCTTTAGGGATTTAAAAATTAAAACTTAGAAAGATTATTTTAAAATCTTTCCTTAGTTAATTAATGTCTTCTTTAAAGGCTGTTTTAATGTTGTTTAAAGTATCAGAGGTTAATAGTTAAGAAATTTCACCTAGCTGCTAGAAAAGAAATTGTCGTTTTATTTTAAGTTGAGCACTTTATTTATTTATTTACTTACTAACTTACTTAAGAGACTCTGTCACTCAGGCTGAAGTGCAATGGTGTCATCATAGCGCACTGCAGTCTTGAACTCCTGGGCTCAAGAGATCCTCTTGCCTCAGCCTCCCAATGTGCTTGGGATTAGAGGCATGAACCACCATGCCTGGCAAAGTTGGACATGTTAAAAACATATAAAGATGCATCACTTTATTTTTATAAGCTAACCTACTCCAACAGAACAAAAATAAGTATTTTTCTTCTTATAGGATAAAGGACATGCTAAATGTCAAGTTTAGAGAACTATACAGTTTTATTGCCAAGAGTGTTGTATGAAATCCAGTGCCTAACAAACACTACCAGAATTGCTATAAATCTGCCTTGTTCCATGTTTTGGCAGTGCTGGAAGATTAAAAGTTGGAAGCAAGAATAAAAATTGAAGGACTCATATGAGCTACTTGTGTTTGGTTGGTTTTAATACGACCCAGATCCCCAAGTACTCTACAAATATTTTATCACTCACGTAATTCCATAGCCTCTTTCACACTTGCTAGCATTCTAAACATGAAATATTTCATGAAACTGAGAAGATGAAATGAGAGAACTTATACTCTTAATTTTTATTTTTAAAGAAGTTTATTTCAAGTATGGCATAGTCTGTCCATTTATTGGCTCAGATTCTGAGCCAATGGTAATATTTGGAATCTCTTACATACTACCAGTTTTCTGGATTAGACATGAGTGTGGATGGGGTGCATGTGAAAATAAGAAAGAGGTAAGAGCAAAGTGAGTGTGAGTCCCATGACCAGGAGTACCATGACCAATGAGCATCATTTCCATGGAAAACAGACATACAATATTCCAAATTATATAAACTACAGGATTTGTTTTGAGATACAAACGCACCCATTTAAAAGAGAATATTCCATCTAGTCTCCAAACTAGGATAATTTACCTCTGGCCCCAAAACACTTGACAGCAATGAACATATAATAAAGACCTATTAAATAAATGGATAGCCTGAAAAATGTTTATCATAAATATTTTTTGTTGAATGAATAACAATCTACTTGTTTCCTATGATCAGACTAAAATCCAAGCTTCTACTTTCCTGTAAAACAAAGAGGACTTACGGGATTTTTAAGAAGTTTAAGGGTCTGGTGCATCTCACACCTGTAATCCCAACATTTTGGGAGGCTGAGTCAGGAAAATTGCATGAGCCCAGGAGTTCAATACCAGGCTGGACCACATAGTGAGACCCTGTCTTTACAGAAAATAAAAACATTAGCTGGGTGCAGTGGCACACACCTGTGGTCCCTGATACTCGGGCAGCTGGGCTGGGAAGGTTGCTTGAGCCCAGGAGGTCGAAGCTGCAGTGAGCCATAATCATGCCACTGCACTCAAGTCTGGGGGACAGAGCAAGAACCTGTCTCAAAAAAAAAAAAAAAAAAAAAAAAAAAAAGCTTAAAAATATGAACCTACATCTCCAAAAACCACAAAGGGGTTAACTAGGACAACATTATCTGAATGGGAATAAGTCCTAATTGCTGTAAGAAATGCTTGATATTGAGCACTGCCCAGAGCAGATAAAATTGCGCACCCAGAATTTGAGCCCAGGTAACCATTTGAAATTAAAAGATAACAGTGTTGAGGTGGTTGTTTCCATGCATTTGAGAAATTTTAGCTGAGCCTGTGCTTTTGATTTTGATGGTATGCATATTAATGCCTGACAAAAAGCATTATACACTAGGTCCTTGAATAAGGTCATTTTCAATGTCATTTCATTAAATGATGAGAAAAAAGAAACATCAATTACTGGTGGGGCCGTTGTATTTAGTTTGCACATTCTCCCTGTGTCTACATGGGTTTTCTCCAGGTATTCTGGTTTCCTCTCATATCCCTAAGTTGTGCATGTTAGGTTAATTGGCATGTCTAAATTGTCCCAATGTGAGTGAATGTGTGTACGTGTGTACGCTGTGATGGAGTAGCATCCTGTCCAGGGTTGATTCCTCCCTTGAGTGCTGAGCTGCCGGATAGGCTGCAGCCACCTACAACCCACAACTGGAATAATTGGGTAAATAATTACCTTACTTGTTTTATTAATCTTTCTTAAATGTATGTATAACTCACGTTTATTTCAGTGTTTAATATTTGAAGTGTTTTGGGAGCAGAGCAAGATGGTGGAATAGAAGCCTATACCATTGATAACTCCCGACAGGAACAACAAATTTTAACAATTATCTGAACACTGGAAGGCACCATCACAAGAACCAAAAATCAGAGCAATCAGAGTACCTGGTTCTATATTCATATCGTTGAAAGAATCATTGAAGAGAGTAGGAGAGACAGTCTTGAATCACTGACACCACCCCTTTTCCCCGTAACCTAGCAGCAGCCGTGCTACACAGAGAGTCTATACACTTGGGAGAGGGAGACTGCAGTCACTAGTAGTCTTTCTATTGAACTCAGTGCTGCCTTGTCACAGTGGAGAGCAAAGCCATGCTGGGCTCAGCCAGCACCCATGCATGAAGGGAGCATTTGGACCAGACCTAGCCAGAGGGGAATGGACCATCCCAATTGTCAGAACTTGAGTTTTTTGGCAAGCCTCACCACCATGGGCCAAAGTGCTCTGAGGTTCTAGGTAAACTTGAAAGGCTGTCTAGGACACAGGGATTGCAGTTCTTAGGCGACATCTAGTGCTGGGCTGGGATGGTACATGACCTAGGGAGACACCAGCCAGGGAATCTAAGGGAGTGCTTATGCCATCCTTCCCCCAACCCCAGGCAGCACAGCTTGAAGCAACAAAAGTGACTCTGCTTATGAAGAGGAGAACAAAGAAGACTTTGTTTTGCATCTTGCATACCAGCTCAGTCAAGTAGGATATGGCACTGGGCAGTCATGAGGCCCCCATGCCAGACCCTAGCTCATGGACGACATGTCTAGACACACCATGGGCCAAAAGGTAAACCGCTGCCTTGAAGGGAAGGATCCACACCTGGCAGGATTCATCACCTGTGACTAAAGAGCGCTTGGTCACTAAATAATCAGTAGCAATACCCAGGTATTGCATCATGGCATGGGCCTTGGGTGAGACTCTGAGACGTGTCTTCAAGTGACACCCAAAACATTGCCAGCTGTGGTGGCTATGGTGAGATACTCCTTCTGCTAGAGAAAAGCAGAGGGGAAAGTAAAGAGGACTTAGTCTTGCACCTTAGATACCAGCTCAGTCAGAGTAGGGTAGATCAATAAGTGGGCTCTTGAAGTCCACAATCCCAGGCCTAACCTCTTAGATGGCATTTCATGACCTTTCCTGGGGCCACTTGAGGTCAGGAGTTTGAGATCAGCCTGGCAAACATGGTGAAACCTCGTCTCTACTAAAAATACAAAAAATTAGCCAGGTGTGGTGGTGTATGCCTGTAATCTCAGCTATTCAGGATTAAAAGAGGCAAGAGAATCATTTGAACCCAGGAGGCAGAGGTTGTAGTGAGCCAAGGTCACCACTGCATTCCAGCCTGGGCAACAGAGTAAGAAAAAAAGAAGAAAGAAAAGAAAGAAAAAAGTATATGACAGACACACAGCTAGTATCACCCTGAATGGGGAAAAACTGCGAGTCATTATTGTAAGACTGGAACATAAAAAGGATGCCCACTTTTTCACCACTACTATTCAACATAGTACTGGAAGTCCTAGCTAGAGCAATTAGGCAAGAGAAATAAATAAAGAACATCCAAATTGTAAAGGAAGAAGTTTAATTATTTTTATTTGCAGATGATATGACTATATATTTGGAAAAACCTAAAGACTCCACCAGAAACTGTTAGAACTGATAAATAAAGTCAGTAAGTTGCAGGCTACAAAATCAACATACAAAAATCAGTAGCATTTCTATATGTCAACAGAGTACAATATGAAAAAGGTAAAAATAATCCCATGTATGATAGCCACAAATAAAATTAAATCCCTAGAAATTAACCAAAGAAGTGAAACATCTCTATGATAAAAACTGTAAAACACTGATGAAAGCAATCGAAGAGGATGCAAAACAATGTAAAGATATTTTATGTTCATTGAATGCAAGAATTAATATTTTTAAATGTCTAAAGCAATCTAGCGATTGAATGCAATCTCTATCAAAATGCCAATGACTTTCCTCACAGAAATAGAAATAACATGGAAAACATGGAGAAACACCATCTCTACAAAAAACTTTAAAACTAGCTGGGCATGGTGGTGTGCACCTGTGGTCCCAGCTACCTGGGAGGTTGAGGTGGGAGGACTGCTTGAGCCCAGGAGGACAAGACTGTGGTGAGCCATGTTCACACCACTGCACTCCAACCAGGATGAGAGAGAGAGAAAGTGTGGGAAGGAGGAGGAGGAGGAGGAGAAAAAGAAGAAAAGGAGGTCTTAAAATAGGTAAGTTAAATTGCCACCAGCCAATATCTTCCACCAACTTTGAAAACTTTGCTGATGGGTTGGTTGTTTTAAATTGAAACTGTGGGACAAATTCTATATCGTATCTGCATGCCTTTAGCTGTGTTTGCATTAATAGCCTAGGCCTCCTCCCTCCATTTAATGCTGTATCAATTTCATATCAGAAACATTTTCAATCTCTCTTTATCCTGCTGCACACTGGGCTGTGAGAGTGCTTTGGGAAAGGTTGCATTTCCTCATACCTACAAAATGGTACATTTTGCACTTAAAAATTTTCTATGCCAATAACTGCTAGAAGTCAGATATTTTCTGCAAAGCTTGCATCTGTGTCTGAACTTGTCCCATGTCCTTCCAGGCCCCCTGCAGAAATCGTATCTCTCCACTGTGCTTCCTATTGTGCAAATAAATGAGAAAAAGGGCACAAAATGCCATTATGATAATAAATTAGAGAGTGAGATACACAGCCCCAAGGCTTTATGAGGATCCTACAGTTTAGCCCTGGGCAATCATGCAAACAGACCACTACTCCCACTGAGCATACTATGGGAAATACAGAACCCATATCAATGAGATGGTTTTTGAAATAGATAATGAAAAGGGGGAAATTACAATTTTGGCAATATAGTTTGTGAGATAAATGACAGAGAAGGGTATTTACAAATTGGCAGGAAAGAGTTTTTGCAACACAAGCAAACTGTTAATCCTTTAGGTTAGAAAATTTATTGCTACAATAAAAGATCAGGTGGAAAATTGGATTAGAAGCATTTACAGTATGCCTTCAGACAGCCTTATTTTTATTCCTTGGTTATAAAAGGTAATGCTTTTGTAGCCTATATCATATTTTAAGTTTTTAGTATTTCCAAATGTCTTATATTTAGGGGAATTAGAAAAATGAGGATTTGAAGGGTAAAACTTTCTATGAGTGGCAACAGATAAGCTGAGGTGAAAATTTGGGGCTTGAACTGACCCAATCAGCTCCCAGTTCAAACAACTGAATGCA
Source organism: Piliocolobus tephrosceles (assembly GCF_002776525.5). Taxonomy (NCBI): domain Eukaryota; kingdom Metazoa; phylum Chordata; class Mammalia; order Primates; family Cercopithecidae; genus Piliocolobus; species Piliocolobus tephrosceles. The sequence goes on along the minus strand of NC_045435.1, from coordinate 153,434,880 downwards.
AAGCTATTTTCTGCAAAAGTGCTACATCAACTACTAGAAATATCAGTGTTTGAAATGAGCAGTATCCCAGTCTAGAATATTTAACAGGAGGCTTATGACCTAAAAATGGCACCAGGCCCTTCGAGGTGAGTAAAGGGAACTCTGTAATTTTCCAAATGATAATTATAGTATATCTTTTAATGAATATCATAAGTAATCCTCAAACATCTATTCCCAGCCATCATCAATACCTCTGCACTCCTCCTAGGTACGTGCTGCCACCACCATACCAAATAGGGGTTAAAGGACCAAATCACCTTAGGGTTCACTATCACTTCTGCCAGCAACCCAGCCCATTCCAGTGATGAGGTCACCAGGCACCCATGTGCTGCCCAGGGACCCAAGGATCATCTCACCTGGCATCCCCATCCAGCACAGCTTTCCTACAGCCTCCACAGACAACTGCAACCTAAGTCACTGAGGAACTTGCAGACACCACTGATGTTAATGACAGCAAAAGAAATTATACAGAGAATATACTATTGCACCCACCCAGAACGAAAGCCAACGCACTCTACCCAACTGACATTATGAATACATCTATAGGAAAAAGCCTTTTTCTATGAAAGATACTCTAAATTGGAAGAAAACAACTGTTACACCAGATGCACAGATATTAACATAGAGAAACAAAAAACATGAAAAAACAAGGAAAATAATGGTACCAAAAAACAATGGTAGTTCTTCAGTAGCAGAATACCAAAAAAGGAAATGCATGAAATGCCTGAAAAGGAATTCAAAATAATTATCTTCAGAAAACTCAGTGAAATGCAAACACACACAGATAAACAATACAATAAAATCAAGAAAACAATTTAGGATCTGAATGAAAAATTCAACAGAGAGGTACATTTCATTAAAAAAACAAACAAACAAACAAATATTGGCCAGTCATGGTAGCTCACACCTGTAATCCCGGCACTTTGGGAGGCTGAGGCAGGTGGATCACAAGATCAGGAGTTCAAGACCAGCCTGGCCAACATGGAGAAACCTCGTCTCTACTAAAAAATAAAAATACAAAAATTAGCTGGGTATGGTGGTGTGTGCCTGTAATCCCAGCTACTCGGGGGCTGAGGAAGGAGAATTGCTTGAACTGGGACTCAGGAGGCAGAGGTAGCAATAAGCCAAGATTGCACCACTGCACTCCAGCCTGGGCAACAGAGCGAGACTCTGTCAAAAAAGAAAAAGAAAAAAAAAAAAAAAACAAATATTAAAACTGAAGAACACAATGAATGAAATAAACAATACTTATATAGTTTCAAATAGCTAGAAAGTGTATGTTGAATGGTCCCAAAATAAAGAAATGTAATTTAATAAAATAATAGCTGAAAACTTCCCAAATTTTAGGAGTGATATAGACATCCAGGTACTGGAAGCTAAAACATCTCCAGATAAATTCAACACAAAAAGGTCCTATTTGAAATGCATTATAGTGACACTGCCAAAAGTTGAAGAAAGAATTTTGAAAACAACAGGAGATAAGCATGAAGTCACATATAAAGGAATCCCCATCAGACTAACAGCATATTTCTCAGCAGAAACCTTACAGGCCAGGAGAGAATGGGATAATATATTCAAAGTGCTGAAAGAAAGAAATCATCAGCCAAGAATACTATACCCAGCAAAGCTAACTTTCAGAAATGAAGGAGAAATAAAGTGTTTTCCAGAAACCAAAAACAGTAAATGCATTCATACCCCTCCAAAAAAAGCTTAAGAAAGTCCCACATTTGGAAACTAAAGGACAACCTCATAACTACCATCAAGAAAACATACAATAGTGTAAAATTCACTGGTAGAACAGATACAAAAATAAGAAAGAAAAAGGAACTAAACATTATCACTACAGAAAATCGTTAAACTGCAAAGAAAAACAAGAAGAAACAAAGGGTACATAAAACATTCAGAAAACAATTAACAAAATGACAGAAGTAAATTCCGTTTTATAAATAGCAACCTTAGGGCTAAACATTTTATGGTTTTCTAAATTTTTTTTTATTATACTTTAAGTTCTAGGGTACATGTGCACAATGTGCAGATTTGTTACATATGTATACATGTGCCATGTTGGTGTGCTGCTGCACCCATTAGCTCATCATTTACATTAGGTAGTTCTCCTAATGCTATCCATCCCCGCTCCCCCGACCCCACAACAGGCCCCAGTGTGTGATGTTCCCCACTCTGTGTCCAAGTGTTCTTATTGTTCAGTTCCTACCTAAGAGTGAGAACATGTGGTGTTTGGTTTTCTGTCCTTGCGATAGTTTGCTCAGAATGATGGTTTCCAGCTTCATCCATGTCCCTACAAAGGACATGAATTCGTCCTTTTTCATGGCAGCATAGTATTCCATGGTATGTGTGTGCCACATTTTCTTAATCCAGTCTATCATTGATGGACATTTGAGTTGGTTCCAAGTCTTTGCTATTGTGAATAGTGCTGCAATAAACATATATGTGTATTTGTCTTTATAGCAGCATGATTTATAATCCTTTGGATATATACCCAGTAATGGGATGGCTGGGTCAAATGGTATTTCTCGTTCTAGATCCTTGAATAATTGCCAAACTGTCTTCCACAATGGTTGAACTAGTTTACAGTCCCACCAACAGTGTAAAAGTGTTCCTATTTCTCCACATCCTCTCCAGCACTTGTTGTTTCCTGACTTTTTAATGATTGCCATTCTAACTGGTGTGAGATGGTATCTCATTGTGGTTTTGATTTGCATTTCTCTGATGGCCAGTTTTTTCTCTGATGATGAGCATTTTTTCATGTGTCTGTTGACTGCATAAATGTCTTCTCTTGAGAAGTGTCTGTTCATATCCTTTGGCCACTTTTTGATGGGGTTGATTTTTTCTTGTAAATTTGTTTAAGTTCTTTGTAGATTCTGGATATTAGCCCTTTGTCAGATGGATAGATTGTAAAAAATTTTCTCCCATTCTGTAGGTTGCCTGTTCACTCTGATGGTAGTTTCTTTTAAACATTTTAAATCCTCCCAATTAAAAGATATAGACTAGCTGAATGAATAAGAAAAAACAAAACCCAACTTTATGCTGCCTACAAGAAACTCCTGTCACCTGTAAAAACAGACAGAGATTGTGAGTGAAGAAATGGAAAAATGTATTCCACACAAATGAAAACCGAAAGTATATAGGAGTAGCTATACTTATATCAGACAAAATAGATTAGGCTAGAGAAATAAATAAAGAGCATTCAAATTCAAAATGAGGAAGTCAAATTGTCCCTGTTTGCAGAAAACATGATCTTATATACAGAAAAATCTAAATACTCCACAAAGTACTTTTAGAACTAATAAACAAATTCAGTAAAGTTGTAGGATACAAAATCAACCTACAAAAATCAGTAGCATTTCTGTATGCCAATGAAAACAACAACAAAAAGAAATCAAGAAAGCAATTCCATTTATACTAGCTACAAAAAAATCCCTAGGAATAAATTTAACCAAGGAGGTGAAAGACCTCTACAATGAAAACTATAAAACACTGATGAAAGAAATAGTAGAGGACACAAAAACAATGAAAAGACATCCTATGCTCATGAATGGAAAGAATTAGTATTGTTAAAATGACCATACTACTCAAGCTACAGATTCAATGCATTTCCAATTAAAATACCAATGACATTCTTGATAGAAATAGAAAAAACAGTCTTAAAATTCATATGGAAACACAAAAGATCCTGAGGAGCCAAAGCAATCCTAAGCAAAAAGAACAAACCTGGATGCATCACTCTGTCTGGCTTCAAATATACTACAAAGTTTTAGTGACCAAAACACCGTGATAGTGTATAAAAACAGAAATAAGGACAAATAGAACAGAATAGAGGACCTAAAAATGAATCCAACTATTTACAGCCAACTAATTTTCCGAAAAGATGACAAGAACATACACTAGTGAAAGAACATCCTTTTCAATAAATGGTGTTGGGAAAACTGGATATTCATATTAAAGAAGAATTAAATTATATAAAAATGAACCCAATATGGATTAAATAATTAAATGTAAGACACAAAACCCTAAAACTGCTAGAAGAAAACAGGGAAAATGCTTCTGGACATTGGTCTAGGAAAAAAATTTATGGATAAGACTTCAAGAGTACAAGGGAACAAAAATAAAAATAGACAAGTGGGACTATATCAAATGAAAAGCCTCTGCACAATAAAGGGTATCATCAACAAAGAGGCAACCTGTAGAATGAAAATAAATATTTGCAAACTATTTACCTGACAAAATATCCAGGATATACAAGGAACTCAAAAAAATCAGCAGCTCAAAAAATAACTCCAAAAAACCTCAAATATTTTGATTTAAAAATGGGCAAATGATCTAAAGACTTCTCAAAAGAAGACAAGCAAATGGCCAACAAGTACATGAAAAAAAAAACACTCGACATCACTAATCATCAGAGAAATACAAATCAAAACCACGATGAGATATCACCTCACACTTGTTAGAATGACTATTGCCAAAAAGACAAAAAATAACAAATGCCAGTGAGGATACAGGAAAAAGGAAACTCATACAGTATTAGTGTGATTGTGAATTAGTACAGCCATTATGGAAAACAGTATGGAGGTTCCTCAAAAAACTAAAAATAGAACTGCCATGTGATCCAGCACTACTGGATACCTATCCAAAGACAAGCAAATCAGTATATTGAAGAGGTATCTGCACTCCCATGTTTATTGTAGCATTATCCACAATAGCCAAGGTAATGGAATCAAACTACAAGTCCATCAACAGATGAATGGATAGAGAAAATGTGGTATATATGCACAATAGAAAACGATTCAGTTATAAATAAGAATTAAGTCCTGTCATTCATGGCAACATGGATGAACCTGGAGGACATTATGTTAAGTGAAATAAATCAGGCACAGAAAGATAAATAACACATATTCACACCCATATATGAGCTCAAAAGTTGAAGTCATAGAAGGAAATAGTAGAATAGTGGTTACTAGAGGCTGGTAAAAGTAGTGGGGAGGAGGAATAGGGAAAGGTTGGTTAATGGATACAAAATTACAGCTAGATAGGAGAAATAAATTCCAGTGTTTTATAGCACTGTGGGATGAGTATACTTAACAATTTACTGTATGTTTTCAAAAAACTAGAAGAGAGGATTTGGAATGTTCCCAACAAAAAGAAATGATAAATTTTTGAGGTGATGGATATGCTAATTGCCCTTACTTGATGATTACGCATAGTACAGATGTATCAAAATATCACTCTGTGTTGCATAAATATATACAACTATTATATGTGGACTAAAAAGAAAAGAAAAAATCCATTTGTTTCCAAGATCATTAGTCTAAGTTAATATTTCCCAGTGTGGCTTTACTATGAACAGCATCAGCATCACCTAGGAATTTATTAGAAATGCAAATTCTCACACTCCAGTGGGTCCAACTGAATCAAATTCTGGGGATTAGATGCAGAAGTCTGATTTAGCAAGACTTTTCAATGATTCTGAATGCTTGGAAGTACAGCAGCCACCTTTTTATCCCTTCTTCCACCCTTCCCCTCAGAAAAGACAATACTAAGAATGGCAAAGTAGTGACTCTAAGAAGCCAAGTCCTTTATTATATAATTAAGCTAAGTCCTTTATTATATAATTAAGCTAACAAACCAACTCTGGGGCCTCCCCTACCACTAGACTTCCTCTAATGTGAGATAATAAATAAACTACATTTTCTGTTACATACAATCGGAAACATCTTAATTGACAGATTAAATGAGGGGGAAAAAGTTTAGTTTAGATTAATAGGTTAAAATGTTCGTTGGTTGATGGTTTGGTTGTTCCTATAAAAGTGAAGAGTTTAAAACAATATGAATTATTCAAATGATAAAATGTTAAGTACTTAAAATGTTAAAGGCAATATTAATCAATAGGAAGTTACAGAATAAGATGTCCAAAAACTGAATGAGGAAATGTGTCTGTTTTTTAAGTTAAATAATTGCCATATTAGCAGATAAAGTTAAAAACTGGCTATTGACTTCAGAAATTCCATTGACAAGTTTTCCTTATCACTCATTAGAAATACTTTAAAATTATATTGCTGACTGTGTTTTATTCTTAAACACTGATGATCTTTTAGAATTTTTATTTATATAGTTGTGTGTCCTGACACTAGATTTTTTTCTTTTCTTTTCTTTTCTTTTTGAGACAGAGTCTCGTTCTGTCACCCAGGCAAGAGTGCAGTGGTGCGGTCTCAGCTCACTGCAACCTCTGCCTCCTGGGTTCAAGCAATTCTCCTGCCTCAGCCTCCTGAGTAGCTGGGATTACAGGCACGCGCCACCACGCCAGGCCAATTTTTGTATTTTTAGTAGAGATGGGGTTTCACCATGTTGGTCAGGCTGATATAGAACTCCTGACCTTGTGATCTGCCCACCTTGGCCTTTCAAAGTGCTGGGATTACAGGAGTGAGCCACAGCACCTGGCTAGTTTTTTTCTGTAACTAATGATTAGTTAGTGACAGATTCGACTATGGAATTGCTAAAATGAAACTAAGTTTACACTTTCTTAAAGTATAATATAGTCTTTTCTTTTTCCCAAAAGGTAGGCAAAAATGTTTATTATTTTGTGGTTTGCACATCAACTTGTTTCTATTAGCAGACACAATTAGAACAGTTAAAAAGCTATGACATTTCAGTTTTTAAAAAACTTATAGTTATTGTTTCCTCACTTAAATGACCAAAATGTTATTTTAACCCTGGAAAAGTACAAAAGTACTTGGAAAGGTAAAGATGTCAACATTGCACATTTGATTAAAACATTGAAATTACTTTTAGGGAAATGAGAATCAATTCTCACTGAACAGACACCAAAAGTACATATTTATATATAATTAAATTTAATGCTCAAAACATTGCAAAGAAAGCAGACTAGATTTCATTAAATGCTTTTTAAAGGTGATGAAGATGCGACTCATACAAAGGAAGCTCCCTGCTCAAGAATTTCTAAGTGTTTAATGTCAAAGTTAGGAGTCTAATATCCATCTTGGCTTGGGTATCCCTCCATCCCTCAATGTTTCCACAATGCCTTATTGGAGAATATATAAGAAGCTGCTCTGTTTATTTAGTTACCTTTTGTAGTTTATCATTTTGTTTGTTTAATTCTTGCCTGTTTCAATTCAGTGTGGCCCCCTGCAACTGTTATAGTGTCTAATTCCTGAGTTTAGGATATTTGCCCCATAGCTAACTTGATGACTCTCAAGATTGTGTTAATAAAGTAACTGTCTTTCTTAGTCACTCTTGGTCAATATCTACATCTATTCACTTATTGTTATTCAGCCTTCAGATACCATTACTGAAGAAATCACTCTCCAAGCAGATCCTCTTCTAGAATCCCTTGGGTTTATCTTCTTGGAGTTGAAAAGTACTGCTCAAATGGGAGTGTAGTCTCATGAATAATAATCACAGATAGGCATAGTACTGGTAAAAATGGGAATGTGATCTCATGAATAATAATCACAGGCATTTTATAGACATTATTCAGTAGGTAATTGAGACATGTTAATTAACATGCTCTATTGAAAAATCAACAGAATACATATTAAACATATGTCCTAGATCAAACGCCACTAAGTAGTATTCAGAATATTGATTTCATCTTTCCAGTTAAATTTTTGTTATTCAGAGTCTTTATAATTATATTTAAATAATAAGCAGAGTAAGGGCTAGGGAAAAATTGAGGGTTTTATTTTTTGTTTCTTTTCATGAAGACCTCATAATGGCTTTAGAAAGCATGAAGGACATAACAAGGATTGTATCTTTTTGTATATTCCATGATTTAAATCAACAATTGAAATTCTCAGTTGCTGCATAACTTTAATCAGCTATCAAAGAGGATATAAACAGATAAGAACATATTTTAGATTATATTCTTAGGGCCAAGACGTTGCTTAAAGTTTTTTTTGTTTGTTTGTTTTTGTTTTTTTTTTGAGACAGAGTTTTGCTCCTATTGCTCAGGCTGGAGTGCAATGGCATGATCTCTGCAATCTCCGCTCACTGCAACCTCTGCCTCCTGGGTTCAAGCGATTCTACTGCCTCAACCTCCCAAGTAGCAGGGATTATAGGCAAGTGCCACCACGCCCGGCTAATTTTTGTATTTTTTAGTAAAGACGGGGTTGGCCAGGCTGGTCTTGAACTCCCTACCTCAGCTGATCTGCCCACCTCCGCCTCCCAAAATGTTGGGATTATAAGCGTCAGCCACTGTCCCCGGCCTAAAGATTTCTTACTTTACTAAGCATTAAGTAACACTAGGCATCAGCCAAGGTGGATGAAAATGGTCAATTAAGAACCTGTGAAACTGTAAGTCATCATTAGTATCCCTCTGGCTTTGACAATGACTTACCATCTTCTAAGTGGCATACATACTATTCTTAAGTAGGTATGACAACCCCTGTCAGCTTTGATTTTGAAAATATACATCATCAAATGATCTGCAACAGTGGTTCTGAAAGTGTGGTCCCTCCCACCTAGAATTTTTTTAGAAATGTAAACTCTTGGGCCCCACCTCAGCCCTACTGTATTAGAAACTCTGGAGGTGGGGCCCAGCATTCTGTTTCATTAGTCCTTTAGGTGATTCCAATGCATGCTAAAGTTTAGGTGCTGTTTACAAGAAGCATTAATCTTTCATCTAAAAATATTTTGATCATGCCAATAGTATTCAATTCTAAAAATGAATAACAATGTACAGGGATAACTCAGAGATATTGTGAGCTTGTTTTGAGACCACCACAATAAAGCAAATATCACAATACAGCAAGTCACACAAATTTTTTGGTTTCCCAGTGCATATAAGATTTATGTTTACACTATACTGTAGTCTATTAAGTGTTCAATAGCAAGTCTAAAAAATGTACATACCTTAGTTAAAAAATACTTTATTGCTAAAGAATGCTAATGATCATCTGAGCCATCAGTGAGTCATAATATTTCGGCTGGTAGGGGATCTTGCCTTGACGTTAATAGCTATTGACTGATCAGGGTGGTGGTTGCGGAAAGTTACAGTGGCTGTAGCAATTTCCTAAAATAAGACAATAATAAAGTTTGTCGCATCAATTGACTGTTCCTTTCACAAATGCTTTCTCTGTAGTGTTTGATGCTGTTTAGTAACATAGTAGAACCTCTTTCAAAATTGGAGTCAGTCCTCTCAAACCCTGCCACTGCTTTATCACCTCAGTTTATAAAATACTCTAAATCATTTGTTGTCATTTCAACAAGGTTCATAGCATATCTACCCAGCAGTAGGTTCTATCATAAGAAAAACATTTTCTGTGTTTTCTTATGAGGAAGTAATTCCTCATCTGCTCAACTTTTTTTTTTTTTTTTTTTGAGGTGGAGTCTCGCTCTGTCGCCCAGGCTGGAGTGCAGTGGCTCGATCTTGGCTCACTGCAAGCTCCGCCTCCAGGGTCACGCCATTCTCCTGCCTCAGCCTCCTGAGTAGCTGGGACTACAGGCGCCTGCCACCATGCCTGGCTATTTTTTTTTTTTTTTTTTTGTATTTTTAGTAGAGACGGGGTTTCACCGTGTTAGCCAGGATGGTGTCAATCTCCTGACCTCGTGATCCGCCCGCCTCAGCCTCCCAAAGTGCTGGGATTACAGGTGTGAACCACCGCGCCTGGCCCTGTTCAACTTTTATCATGAAATTGCAGGTCGGGCGCAATGGCTATAGTCCCAGCTACTTGGGAGGGAGGCAGAGCTTGCAGTGAGCCGAGATAGTGCCACTGCACTCCAGCCTGGGTGACAGAGCAAGACTCTATCTCAAAAAACAAACAAAAAAAAAGAAATTGCAGCAATTCAGTAACATCTTGCCATTTCTACCACATCTGTACTTACTTCCTCCACTGAAGTTTTGAATCCCTCAAAGTCATCCATGAGGGCTGGAATCAACTTCTTCTAAGCTCCTGTTAATGTTGCCATTTTGTCCTGCTTTCGTGAATCACAAATGTTTTTAATGACACCTAGAATGGTGAATCCTCTCCCAAAAGTTTTCAATTTACTTTACCCAGATCCATCAGAGGAATCACTATCTGTGGTAGCTATAGCCTTATGACATGTGTTTCTTAAATAAGAAGACTTGAATGTTAAAATCCTCCCTTGATCCATGGACTGCAGAATAGACAGCAGACATGAAAACGTTATTCTCCTTTTACTTCATATCAGAGCTCTTGGGTGACTAGCTGCACTGTGAAGAGCAGTAATATTTTGAAAGGAATCTTTTTTTTTTTTTGCGGTCTCAACAGTGGGCTTAAAATATTCAGTAAACCATGCTATAAATGGATCTGCTATCCTACAGGCTCTGTTGTTCCATTGAGAGAGCACAAGCAAAGTAGATTTAGTATCATTCTTTAGGGATCTAGAATTTTCAGAATGATAAATCATCATTGGCTTCAACTTAAAGTCAACAGCTGTATTGGTTCCTAACAAGAAAGTCAGCCTGTGGCTTTTTATCCACCTTGAAAATCTGTTATTTAGTGTAGCCACCATCATCAATGATCTTAGCTAGGTCTTCTGGATTACTTGCTGCCACTTCTCCATCACTCCTTGCTGCTTCACCTTGTACGTTTATGTTATGGAGATGGCTTCTTTCCTTAAATCTCAAGAACCAACTTCTGCTGTCTTCAAACTTTTCTTCTGCAACTAACTCACCTCTCTCAACTTTCACAGAATTCAAGAGAGTTAGGGACTTACTCGGAATTAGGCTTTGGCCTAAAGGAATGTTATGCCTGGTTTGGTCTTGTATCCAGACTGCTCAAACTTCTGCACATCAGCAAAAATACTGTTTAGCTTTCTTATCATTTGTGCGTTCACTGGAATAACACTTTTAATTTCCTTCAAGAACTTTTCCTTTGTATTCACAACTTGGCTAATTGATGCATGAGGCCTAGCTTTCAGCCTCCCTCAGCTTTCAACATGCTTTTCTCATTAAGCTTAATCATTTCTTTTTTTTTTTTTTTTATTATACTTTAAGTTCTAGGGTACATGTGCATAACGTGCAGGTTTGTTACATATGTATACATGTGCCATGTTGGTGTGCTGCACCCAACAACTCATCAGCAACCATCAATTCATCATTTATATCAGGTATAACTCCCCAATGCAATCCCTCCCCCCTCCCCCCTCCCCATGACAGGCCCCATTGTGTGATGTTCCCCTTCCCGAGTCCAAGTGAGCTCATTGTTCAGTTCCCACCTATGAGTGAGAACATGCGGTGTTTGGTTTTCTCTTCTTGTGATAGTTTGCTAAGAATGATGGTTTCCAGCTGCATCCATGTCCCTACAAAGGACGCAAACTCATCCTTTTTTATG